>NC_071091.1:31237880-31837880 GCF_027358695.1 Spea bombifrons
AAATGTTATTTCCAAAATCATCTAATTATCTGTGTGATATAACATAACTACAGTAGGTTAGGCATCTTTATTTGTCTCACGGGATCAAATATAACTGAATTAGAAGTAAAGACACTGTATAATCATACACTCTTTTTCCCTATGTAGACTATTTGATGTTCAATAATGTATTTTTCATTTTGCGATTGAATGCAAATTTATTCTGCTTTTTCTTTTCTAAAAAATGTAGAAATGCTCATATTTTACATAAGTCTTGAGAAGAGTAGGTTAGATGGGAACTTATTCGAGAAGGTTGACTAAATATTAGAAACAATTAAACGTATGCTATGGCAAATAGTTCTGTTTATTTTTGCCAAATTAATTAAGCTTTTGTATTACCATTGAAAATATTTGAAATAATCATCTATTATTAGAATATTCTGTTGTAGGGGTATGTATAGAACACCACCAGGGACAGGCTGGCCCATGAGGAAAGGAGGCATTTGCACACAAAGAGCCGGTCCTACCTAGTGAAGACTTTTGGATCATTATGGGGAGATAGGAGTGCAGCGGGGTCATGTAACGCAAGCAGCCAGAACGAAAGCTGCAGGCAAGGTGGGGGGTGAGGGGAGTAAGAAGGAAAGAGATGGAGGGTGTATGTATGCTAGAGTGAGGGTGTATGTATAAGTGTGTGTGAGCATGAATGTATATGTATAAATGTGTGTGAGAGGGAGTGTGTGTTAGCAAGAGTGTGTAAATGTGTTTCAGCATAATTGTGTGTGTTAGTATGTGTAAGTGTGTGTAGTGTAGAGAAGGAAATTAATTGGCTGTAGAAACACATAGAGAAGGGTTTATAAACAATTACATGTAATTTCCTCTGTAACTCTCATATTCGGGGAGGGTTATCAGGGTAGAGCTTTTATCTTCTGGATAAGAGTTTATATTGCAGCTAACATCATAGAGGAGATGGGATCAGAGTTAAGTGCTGAGGGCAGGTGGTGGAAAGCTGAAATGCTGCTCGTTATGTACGTGATCGCCAATGGTCTGCTTCCTATGACCTACTACTAGGAGTCTCTTGTTTCGTGCACTGCGTGTCCTCTGTGCTGAATGCTAGGATATGATGTCACAGTGTGCAGTGTAGGGATGGCAAAGATTAAAGAGGCTGCTGCGTAGACATAGACCTCCTTAGTCGATATAGGCCAGTTATAAGGCATATCAGACATCCATTGTGCTCTAAAGTCTTCCAATTGGCTACATTTTCCTTGATGGTGGTGGAAGAAATTGAATATCCCAAACCATTAATACAACATTTGGAAACATGTTTATTTCTTAAAAATGTATCTTGTGGTGGGAAGAGCTATATGCTTATGTCTTAAGAGGTAGAATTTTAAGATTTCTTTTGGCTGCTAAATGTTAACTTAAGGATAGCTGGAAAAAAATATTCTCCTATAAAAAAATGGGGATTCACTAACTAACTTACTAATGCCCCAAACCGTGCTGACCTTAACATAATTGAGCTCCTGACAGAGGAGGACTGGCACCATTCAAAAGATGGAGGAAGACAGAAATAGGACTAATTTCAGGAAGACCACCTAGTGCCATACTAAGTGCTTATTCCTTCCAATGTATGGTCATGTCAGGGAATTTGGAGCAGACTAGTGCCCCCTCTTGCAGTTGCCCATGAACTAAGGTTTCAATTCAGCCTTAAAATGACAGAAACCCAAAGGGCTAAAACAACATTCAGTGTTGTAATGGGTTAAGGATTCTTGAATTTAAGAGACTATCATGAGCTTGGAGTGAAGTAATTACTCCCTGGAGCGTAGAATCCATTAGTTAAGGCAAATAAACTACAGTTACTGATTTCTCTGGTGGATTAACAGCAGGTGTAAGGAATTCCAGGTAGACTTAAAGCAGGTGGAAAATCTCACTTGAATATCTACTGGAATCTCACAATAAAATGATAATTACCCATCTGAAAGTAAATTGTGTACAGTTTGAATACGCGAGTTCTGTGTATTATAACAATGTTCAGTTCTGTGAATGCCCTCTGAGTCCTCTGGCAAACACCTGCTACGTGTGTAAGCTGCTTCTTACTGTGACTTTCAAGGGCTATAGGGTGAAGAAAGTGAAGTTATTCAAGACAACTTCCAGTTAATTTTGTTTTAAGGTCAGAACACAAACGACAGCATAACCAAATATATACAAACATAGCATTTGTGTAGAATCAGTCAACAGAATACAACGATGCAAAAGAAATCATGACACACAACAAGAACAGTAAGTGGTAGAAATCGCACCTGGGGGTCTGGGGGGATGTGTGGTAGGGTTGAAGGGTATATGACAAAAGTCCAAGGGCTGAGGGGACCAGGAGAGTGAAGACTAGGGATTAATCGCCTTCTGGAGGACTGTCAATGATGGAATAGTCTTTGTGCAAGTGGAAGATCAGACAGTTCCTAGGAAACTACAAAGGGTCCTTAATGTAACACAATAGGCACCAAACCTTTTAAATGGGACCCTCCATGTGAGTTCCTAGAAAAAAACATACAAAAGGAGTAATAGGAGAAGAACTTCCTCTCCACAGAGTCCTTGAGTTTATTTTCCAGGGTACCCAACAAATGTAGTAAAATATTCTCCACCACAATGTGGGTAGTGTCTGTAACTGCCCTCTAACACGAACAAAGTCAGGGAAGGGGAAGCCCTTCCTTAAGGCCATCTATGCCATGTCTTTGTGTCTGTGGCCTGCTCGATGCTGAATTAGTCCAAACAGCCTCTGCTGTCGCATTGGGGAGCTCTGGAATTATGATTCAAGACAACACTTTAAGGATACATTTCTAACTATTGATTGATATTGATATACTTACAAATATTCAGATGATTGCGTATTTATGACAGCTCTCTATTTTTTTATTAATATATTAATTTTCTAGGGTAACACCAGGTTGATTTACAAAAATGAAACTGTTGTAGGTGGAATTATGTCAAATAACTGTTAACACTGAATGTGTCATACAGGGCCGGCCGAAGACTTACCGCCGCCTGGGGCGCGGGGGGGGGGTGCGTCGGCATTTTAAACTTCGCTGACGCCATTATTCAATAACCCCCCCGGTACTTACCTTTAAAGAGTCCTGCCGGCGAGTCTCCCTGCTCTGCCACGGTGCCGGTTTGTAATGCTGAGCGCCGGAAATTGACGCCACGTGCCGCAAAGTGCCGCCCCTTCTAAAGTGCCGCCTGGGGCAATTGCCCCAGTCGGCTCCATTGTAGGGCCGGCCCTGGTGTCATAGCACAGAGATTCGATTCCATTATTAGAAAGGTTGATGTACTCAGATTACACAACCATACATAAGGAATACATTCTAGGTCATTTTTAGAATAAACACAGTATTGCATATGTTTTTATTAAGGGTAAAATATGCTATCCATAGAAGCATACTGTTATATTGTTCATATGCCAGTCATACATACACAAATTAGGTTTCCCAATGCAGAAGCAATCAAGGTTTCCTCTCAAAGCTCACAAAAGCGTGCAAATATACAAATCAATGTTCTGGATTATTATTATCAGTTGTCGAACAATAAGAAAACGTCTGCTTTTCAATTAAATAAAATATATACATTTAAATCTATACTAGATTGTGTTACTTTCCCAAGGATTTTCATGAAACACCAAGTATTTGTCAGCTTAAATCCGATCTTTCACAAAGGGATGCAGTTGCCATAGAAACCTCTAATCTCTTGGTTGAAGAAATGCTCACTCAGCAGTTCCTGAAACATTGTCTAGATCCAGGCTAGACATATCATTAAAGAGTCAAAAGCCTATTTAGTTTGAGAGCTCAGAGCTCCCCACCCACTGTCACCATATGGTGCATGGAGGCTTCACATTCATTCTTAGGATTGGCAGGGAGCATGAGACATTATTTAATTTAGTCTTCAAATAAATTTAAACTGTGACTATGAAAATGTTCGGAATCCGACAAATTATTTTCTCCGACCAGCTGGATTGTCATCTGGTATTCCAAAAAAATTATACAAACAGGATTTGTATGGTCATTCTGGAAGCTATGATAATAAAAAAGGCTGTATACTTGTAGGAAACCTTCATATGTGTATAGGATAAGTTAACTTGGGTTTTCAAACAAAATTCAATGCTGGTAAATTGGAAACCATGGTAAGAGTCCCTGGGATGGAGCATCTGGAGAGCAGGGTGTCCAAGTGTCTTCTGCTACAGCCACATTTTCAAATTTTGACTCCAGAGCATCTAGAAATTCCTGTCTACCTTAAAATTTCTGCCTGGGAGAGACCTTGCTGATGGTGTACCTTATGTCTTGTTGCTGTGCTCCGTCTCGCCACAATGTATGACTTTTGACATTAAACTGTCTTCAGCAACCTCACCTGAGTTTGGCTATTACTCGCCCAGTTTTATCCCATCTACACAGCTGTTTCTGTTTCTGTTAATTATTGCATCTGTGTCTACATATTAAATTGCTGATCATTAGTACATGTTTGGTATAATTCTTTAATCATACACCTAACTATATGCCTACAAAATCTCTAACTTTGTGCAAGTAGAACACCGAATATTCATTTGATTTAGATTTTAGTGTTTTTGTTCACTCACTTTGTCCATTTTGAAAAGCATGTTTTTACATAGAATACTGTGACCCACTAACCTTTCTCAGCTCAAAGAAAAAGGGCCATCAGGGGAGGAAAGAGGAACAGTGGACAATTGATGAGTATTGGGTGACAGCTTGCAATTATTAAGAGAGCATTTTTTTAGATTTTATTTTTTTTTGCTGTTAGGTTTTTGTGTCTTTTTTATACAGGTAGGATTTTAGCTTTATCCTTACCCAGCTGCTTGTTTCCAGGATATGACATTCCGTCTGCAGAAGGTCAACACATTTTCTTGGCAGAACAAAACTGCCCAGATGATGAGTGAAGGGACCTACTGTTCATGCCATTGAGCGCTCTGAGCTGGGTACTAACTGTTCCAAAATGCAGCTGTGCACTTAGACGTCTTAATTGGTCTTGGAATTGTACATTGTGTTTACTTTTACCACCAAATTATCACAAATTCAGTTCTTCCTCCTTTTGTCATGCTTTTCTCAGATGTGCTATTTTGGAAGATTTTCAGTCCTATTTATTTGTTTGCTCAAAAGACAAGCAAAATCTGACCATAAAAGGAATTTTTGTTACATAAACATATTTCATAAAGAAACATACATATATGTCACATTTATTCTGTGTGTAGTAATATAAATTAGAACATTTTTATTTTTATTTATTGTTTCATGCAGCGTCATGTGCAGCCTGAGCCAGTGGGGCACTTGAATTTGGGGGGCACCAGAGCTGCTATGAAGAAAGGCTCCTCGCAGGGTATGTGTGTATATATACACGTGTACAGTGATACACTATGTGGGGTGTCATTGTATAGGGTTAGACTGTGTATGTCAGTGTACAGTGTTAGAATTAGTGTGTACGCAGGGGGGGTAGCAATGCATACTGTTAGAAATAACTTGCGTGTTTGTGTGTCAGTGTACAATGTTAGAATTAGTGTACAATGTTAGAATTAGTGTGTCTTAGAATGAATTGTATGGTATTTGTGTTAGTGTACAGTGATAGACTTTGTGTGTCAGTATAAAGAGTTAGAGTGAGTGTGTGTGTTAGTGTACAGTGTTTGTGTGTGTGTGGTGGGGTATGAATGTACAGTGTCAGACTGTGTGGGATGTCAATGTATGGTGTTAGGGTGTGTGTCAGTGTATGATGTTAGAATGTGTGGTAATGTATGGTGTGAGCCAGAAAGGAGGTGCACAGAGTGACATGCAGGGAGCAGAGCATTGAGCAGAGAAGAACCTGTACAAAGTAGAGGGCAGAGCAAATATTTGTGTCCGGGTGTGATGTACCATCTGTACTCAGCACGCCCCTGCATAGAAAACAACTGCTCTGCCCCCTACTCTGTACAGTCTCTTCACTGCTCAGCCCTGATAGTCCTTAAGCATATTTTTATTTATGCAAAGTAATGGGGGGGTATTCTTGCCTGGGGCACCACTTGGTTTAGGACTGGCCCTGTGCAGCAGAGAATAGGATAACATGTAGGTTTATTATATGCAGACCACAAAACTAACTTCTTTTGGCATGAGTGAGCTAAGGGTCATTGACAACTGGGTGTAAGAATTTTTTTTATAAAAAGTAACTTTGGTGCAAAGCGTGAAAAGCAGTCAGCATAGCAACCAATAGAATGTTCCAGAGGTTGAAACATCACTTATAAAAGTCTAAAAGACGACTTTTTCCCCTTCACTGTTTGTATTTTTTTAACCATTTCACTGCTGTGTGCGAGCTGATTGCGAGAGAGCAGTTTACGAAAGTTAAGAGAGTGTGTGTTAATATATGGTGTAAGAGTGAGTGTGTATGCTAGCATATGGTGACAATGTATAGGTTTTAGTATAGATGTTAATGGTGTTAGATTGTGTGTTATAGTATGGTGTTAGAGTGATTGTGTGTTAGTTGTGAGATGGGACAGGGGCCTGGATGTGTGTGTGGAGGGGTGCCAAATAAATCTTGCCCCAGGTGCCATTAACCTTCTCCCTTACCCGACTGCATGTCTTTAAGAGGTGGAGAGACCTCATTTAGAAAGGAGAAACAATGAGACACATGAAGCATGTGTGTTCACAGAGGAAGAAGTTCTACTTTGTGATACCTTAGGTTATTAAAAGAGCTTTGGAGTGTCCTGGCAAAACCGATGGCAGGGTTCATGTTACACTCTTCCAAATGCTGCGTTTCTATGTTTAACCAATGAGATATAATGTCATAGCACTAAGCTTAGAGGGCTGTTAATGCAGAGGTGAACACTTGTGGGGATATCATAGGTAAACCTGGCCATGTATACCTTATATCAATATCTTCGACAAGTATTCCCAAATAATTTAGTTTCAAACAAAATGATCTTTTAAAGCTGTTTAGCACCCCTTTTCCTTATGTTAAACATCCCCAGAGTACATTGACAAATTCTGAATTAGAGAATAGATGGATGAAATATAGAATAGCTTAAACCAGAAGTTGATGTGATATCAGTGTGGGGCAAGCTCTCCACCCTGTCCCAGATGACAAGAGCCGTAGTTATGGCTCGGTAAGCGTACTAGTGGATAGTACATTCTTGTACAAAATTACAAGAATGAATGAATATGACGTTTGAAAATCTTGATACTGCATTCTAGAACAGACAATATGAGAATCAGAATTTTCATGGACTAATTGTTATTTGAAGATTCATCCCCACATATATTATTATGGCAGGTTTCAGTTAACAGTAGGAAGGTTGTCTGGGTTGAAAGCAGGAACTGAATGGGGATGATAAATTACATGCATCTTACATAAGCCACCTAGAATTTTGGACCTTGTGGACACATCTATCAAGCAGGCAGCCACACTGGGGATTTGCCTTATGGTCAGTGGGGGCTTGATTGAGACAGAAGGGGGGGAAATCATTTTGTCTTAAAGGAGTAATTTCAAATGTTCTTTGACATAACTGACACTTTAAACTAGAAATCGTCATTCTCTATGTATCCCTGTATCACGCAGAGGCCCCTAAGCCCTTTTAAATGTTATGTACCAGCCAGTTAGCCTATCTAGCAGGTTAGTGTGCTAGTGGCACATGTATTTGTTCTTTGGCTGCTAGAGCACCATGTGCTGAGAGCATGTTAACAGGTGTTAACAGCTAGGTATTAATTTGATTAACTAAACTATTTTATTTAAATGTATGATATGATATGATATATATATTAGTTTAATTGCTGACTGACCTTTCTAGTTTCGTTAATCGTTTTTGGTTATCAATGATGTATTGGGTTACATTATGTTAAATTAAATAAGATTGAAAATAAATGCTTCAATTCAACAGTTTAGAATTTGTAATTAATAACCTAATTCAAGTGATTATTTCATTCTGGAAAACCTCTTTCAGAACAGCATTCTCAGCCAAACATTTCCACACCTGCTATCTTGTGTTGAAGACAAGTCATGCAATGTGTTCCTAGTGGACATTAATTTTTTGATGTGTATATAATGTCATTATATTATGCTTTTCTGCATTATGCAGGGAGAAAACACATTTCAAGAATATATATCTGTTAAAACAAAATATTTTTAATATTTCATATATACAACAGTACTTCATAGATACAACAGTAAAAATATTAATTGATACATCTAGGGATGTGATTTTGGGTAACCAGAATTAACCTTTATCTGGGGATTCATCTGAAATATGTACAGAGTTGCAATATTTTTTCATTATTGCTAACCTAAATGTAACTGTGTTTTAAGTTTCCTCAGATTAAAGCACCATCTGCTCAACTGTAGTCTGAGATATTTTAAATGTTCCAAGAAGCAATCTCATAGATTAATGCTTTCAGCTGTCTAGACTCATAAGTAACCGTATTCTTCCCAATATGCATTCTTTCTTCTTCCAATGGCTGCTCAATCATAGCTGGAATGCTTTTACCGTAAACTGGTCAAAATAAAACAAACAAAAAACACATGAGCCTGTAGTTTAGTATACAATAGTGTTTTTGCTTCATAAACCGCAACAGTATTTCATATTTGCACATCTCCCCAATTGCTGCTGATTGGTCATTTTTTGCAACGTAAAGAAAAACAACTTAAAGAAAAAATCTGATTGCTCCCTTTAGTCAGCGACCGCTCCACAGAGCAGGCAGCCTAATTTGATTGCTTACTCCCATGGAAACCTATTGTGTAAAAAAAAAGTTAAAGCTGCTCTTTTGTGAGATCGGCTGCCAAGGATGCTGGGAAAAAAAACATGAATCCACATCACAGGTGCCTCCATACTTAAACGTTCCTCTCGCTAACAAAAATATATTAAATAAATTGTGTAGCCAATTAAAGAAGAGGTGTAAAAAGCTTAGCTCATTTGTGCAAATACCTATTTGTGTCTTTAGCATAGGTATGAGATGTAATCCCTTCTTATTTGTGTGCCTACTGAGTGATTTATTATGTACTATGTGGGCTTTGTGTGCTATCTACATGTATGTACCTCTCTCTCTCTCTATATATATATATATACACACGCACACACACACAGTATACATGTTTTAAAGATTTTTTTTTAGCTTTAGTTACTTTATATGGATTCAGGCATCCTCCAGGCATCATATGCACCTTTACATTTTTGTGAAGTCACCCTTGCAAGGCATACCTTGTACCACATAGGGGGAAGGGGAAGCTGCAGTAAAATAAATGCAAGTAATTTAATGTGCATTTATCGCTGGGATACTGGAGTGTGGTTTGGGATATATGTTTTGTTTTGCTTTTTTCATTTATACCATTATATCATGTGATCAAATGCAGATAGTGTGAACTGCTAAATCTAACTATAGCAAAACTACAAAAATGTGTCCTGACCCCATCACTCAAAGGGTAACATACATACAAAAGTTGTATTATATGGCAATGTGATTTTGACTTACTTTCACAGTGTTCCAAAAACTGTATACATTCATAGATGACGGTGTCCCGTAACATGATCATATGCTTGGACATGTTTTCAAGCAAAGAAAGAAAGCACCTTTTTGCATAAAACCAGGTATCTGTCCCAAGCTGGGAAAAAAATGAATATTGTTAAAAGGTTAAACATAGTTAAGAAGAACTAGAACTATTTGATTACAAACATCTTATACAAGGTAGGTTACGTATGTTTAGTTGATAAATCTGCGAAACCCGAACGAGCAGTTTATAACTATACTTGCCTTTTTATTATACGGCTCCAAGCTTTTAATAACTCGCGAGATGCCAAACTCATAGTTGCCTTTAGCGCAGTAAAGAGTTCTATTCAAAAAAGAATCAGCAGACTGGTTAATTCCATTTCAGTAAGAAATACATTTTCATTGATTATGTCACCATCTTATTAGAGCTTTTTTGGGGGGATTAGGTTCAGTGGTATATATGTTACATTTAATCAGTAAGCTTCACTAGGTGGACATCGCTATAATGTAGATTAAAATGTTAATGCCCTTTTGGGAGGTTACAATTCAAAAGAAAATGAGACCAAAAATATCATTGCTTTACACAAGCCATATGTGGCAGAATGTAGAATCTTCTGTTTGCAGAAAAAAAAGTAATTCGGAATAAGACACAGGGGTTTTAGCCAGACTGAAGGTGATTGCAATGTATTGCTGGGTAAGGTGTGAAGGAGTGAGAGTCAGACCTGACATCTCCTCCACGTCAGTGTTTTGGTCCTTATAAGAAGGTGGTCCTCATGTGTGACTCAACACGCCAAAGGAACATTGGCCAATATTGTGCCATGCCACCGGTTTACCTGCTTTCCTGTATGGTTTGACAGCATGTAGAAATCACGTGGCATAAGAGTTCAGAAAATTCCTTTTCTAGAAACTTTGCCTGGCAATCTTGGTTTCCTCCTCATATATTTTTGCACAGAAAAAGTATTCTGAAAGACTTACCCAATGACCAGATTTACTATACAAAGGTGGTAGATTTTTTTATCCGGGTAATCGTAGGCTACCTGTTCCTCTTCTTTCTCAATCTTCCTCATGAGTTCTTCTGCCTAAAGAGAAAATGAGACAAAATAATGCAATACAACTAAGAAATGCATAATCCAACGTGAATGCAGTAAAATGTCCATGCACAATGGACTCCAAAATCACATATAAAAAATAATTTTTTCCTTTAAATTACAGTATTGAAGCAGTAATGTTAGCTTCATGGGCTTTTACATGTATAGAACACATATGGGTTGACTCAAGCATACCTACCTCTTCGTTTTGGTTAGTCATAATGTAGGAAACACACAGATTTGCAAGGACAATGGCACTAACATTCAAGATCTAAAAGAGGGACAAAAAGAGAATTGTTTATTACAAAACAATACAATTCACAGGATTTGTAAACCAATTGGAACAAATAAAAGAAAACCGATATGATTAATCTTTCTTAAAACAAACACTAAGTTGGTAATAGATGTCATGCAGGTCTTGGGAAACCCAGGAGGCTAGTGGATGCAAAAATGCCATACATATATACAACTTTGATTGTCTAAGAAGTGAATAACGCTCTGTACTAGAGCCCAAAAGGAAAACGTTGGCCAAAGACGAGCCCTGAGATAAAACTTTTCTCCGGGTGTTTACCAATGAACCTACTTAGGACCGTAGCAGATTCCATTTAGCTTTCCTTCCAGTTCCTCTGTGATGTTCTCCTAAATCAGGGGCATCCAATCTGCTGCCCTCCAGCTGCTGCAGGACTACATCTCCCACAATGATCTTTCAGCTAAGGGGCTGGCTGAGGAGTATGGGAGATGTAGTCCTGCAGCAGCTGGAGGGCCGCAGGTTGGACGCCCCTGTGCTAAGTGAAGACTACTTTGAAATCAAAGGGAGCTGAAGTTGTGGTAACTCCTGGAGGCTGGGAATTGTTAGGAGAATGAAACATTTTCTAAGCACACTCATGCATGCCATGAACCCCAAAAAAGTAAAGCTGAACACAAAAGGCTCTACTGACATTTAACTAGTTTAAGTTCATTTAAATAATTACTTGTTAATCAGAACATGTGTTTCCATTAAGCTCATGAGAAAATGCTTTTTAAACTGTGCTAAGGTCTGTATTGGAGCTTTACAATTTACAATAAATTTAAGCATTTTTAAAATAGCAATAATAAGGTGCATTTTAGATGTGCCATTCTGTATTTTTTTGGAATAAAAAAACATGTACCTGAATACAGGATACACCAAATATTTGAAAGAAACATGATTTATAATCCATGGGGCTGTTTTATTAAACACTTCTTTTAAAAATATTTTTAAATGTTTTCACTTTTTAGATTTATTTTACTTAGTTTCGAGAGAGGCCCTAAGGTCAAGAGACCCTCTGATGATGTCAGTGATTATTATTACTATTTTTATTTAGTTTTATTATTGTATAAGAATAATTGTAAACTTTAGTACTCCTCACTCTTCTCTACCTACCAATTACACATCGATCACAAAGCCGGGCTTCATCTGAGCCTTTTCATTCTCAAATCCTACGCTTTGTGTTTCAATATACTTAAATGGGAACTGTTGTTACGGTTTTGAAATTATTTTTCTGGAAAGAACCTATAGCGCATACTTGTTTGAACAATCAGTGTAATTGTTTTGGAGATACCTACAGTTTTATTATATTTTATTATATCTTTTCATGTGAAAACACTGAAGAAATGACTTCATGAACCTCTGGATATGACGCTGAGCACGTGCACTCAACTTCTTTGGTCGACCATGGCGAGGCCTGTTCTGTGTGGAACCTGTTCTGTGAAACCGCTGTATGGTCTTGCCCACCGTGCTGCAGCTCAGTTTCAGGGTCTTGGCAATCTTCTAAGCCATCTTTATGTAGAACAACAATTAATTTTTTCAGATCCTCAGAGAGTTCTTTGCCATGAGGTGCCATGTTGAACTTCCAGTGACCAATGTGAGACACACCTGAGACCTTGTAACCCTAACGAGTCACATGACACCATGGAGGGAAAATGTCTAACTGGGCCCAATTTGGACATTTCCACATAGGGAGTGTACTCACTTTTGTTGCAAGGTTTAGACATTAATGGCTGTGTGTTGAGTTATATTTGAGGGGACAGCAAATTTACACTGTTATACAGGCTGTACACTCACTTCTTTACATTGTAGCAGAGTGTCATTTCTGCAGTGTTGTCACATGAAAAGGTATAATAATATATTATTTAAAAAACTGTGAGGGGTGTTCTCACTTTTGTGAGATACTGTAGCTTAAAAGTTCAAAGTGAAGCAGTGTCAGTCCTCTCTCATCTCCTCAACCCATGCCTACAAGAAACTATTTTATAAACCTATGTAATAGAGTTTAAAGAACCATTTACTGTGTATGCCTGTGAAAGTGGTTTAACTACCCACTATAGGTTAAAGTGATTATTCATCTACATTTAGTTCCCTAAGTGGAAGCTGATTGGTTCCGGCATCCTTGGTGTATGGACTGGGGAAATGGGAGGCAAGTTCATTAGTGGAAGCACCAGTTGTACAGGTTGTATACCAGCAGACACTGGACTCATACAGTATCTACTCAAGCAAAATGGTTGCTCGTTCTAGTATACGTCTGTAATCATTTTAATAAATACATTTAATTATACTAAATAGTATGAATGTTACAGGCCAGATTTTGCCAAATTGTATGTTCAAAGAAACACCCCAGCCCAATCCCAAAGTAATGTATGTTGGAGTCAATTTTGTTTTCCACTTCCCGGGCATGCTTGGACCCCTTTTATTATAAATCCAAATTATATGTCTTGCTGTGAGATATGATGGTGCTATATAAATAAGTAAATAGAAAATTTTAATACTTAGATATGTCACCTGTACATAAGCAACATGCACGTTAAGGTGAACTTGATGTCAGGTGGAATTTAACTTGTAACCCTTACATTTTTGAAAGAATAAAGGATTAACTAACACTGATTGAACTAAGGAATGTTTGGAGAAACAAAAGCCTATGTTAAAGCGCTTAATAAATAGTTAAATAACAGGGATATTGTGGGTCCTTGGTGGACAGACCCTAGCAGTAGTAGTATGGGCTGGGGAGAAAAAACTGTACAAAAGCCAGGTATTTAGGACTAAATGATACAGAAGCTCAGTGGACAGACAAACACTGTGAGAACATTCTTGTGTCACAAACACAATGCCAACTCCATGCAATACCAGAAAAGGGGAAATTAAAGGAATATTGGCACATTCTCTTTTTTTTACCGAAACTTTTCTCCTGCAAGGGCATCCCTCAATGTTACACTGTCCCAGCTATGAAGCACAGGAGAAAAATAATGATTAAGACGTTACAACAATGTCATTACTGTAATTTTTTATGTATTTACCATTTAAGTGTCGGGGTTTTGGACACATTTTTTCTACTTTGGTGCCTGGGCCATTTTCTTCTGTAGTTAATCTATAGTTAGCTTTAAAAGACTTATAAACAGCTTATAAGCTTTTCATAAACAACTAATTTGCATATCCTATCACATAATATATGGTGTAAATGCAAAAACAAAATGAAAACCACCCTTTTTGCACCACTTTTATGGATTATGTCTCCCCTCACCCATGCCATAAGCATGGCTAAGGGTGATTGGAGTCGTAGTTCAGAAAAGATCATCTGCCCATCTTATTAGCAAAAAGAAAAACATGAATTAACATTATTTTCTCCAGCTTTGTGTGTTCTTCATTTGTATGGGTCACAGTTACTGACCCCTGCATGTTAGCGGGGATAAATTCATTCCTGCATGCTGACCTGTTGAGCTGTAATAGATCAGCTGGAAGCATGCAGCCACTTTCACTATTTAACAGTACATCACATGTTAGCGGGGATCCGTTCATTCCTGCACGCTGACCTGTTGAGTTGTAATAGATCAGCTGGAAGCATGCAGCCACTTTCACTATTTAACAATAAATGACATGTTAGCTGGGATCAGTTCATTTCTGCATGCTAACCTGTTCAGCTGTAATAGATCAGCTGGAAGCATGCAGCCACTTTCACTATTTAACAGTAAATGACATGTTAGCGGGGATCAGTTCATTCCTGCACACTGATCTGTTGAGTTGTAATAGATCAGCTGGAAGCATGCAGCCACTTTCACTATTTAACAGTAAATGACATGTTAGCGGGGATCCGTTCATTCCTGCACGCTGACCTGTTGAGCTGTAATAGATCAGCTGGAAGCATGCAGCCACTTTCACTATTTAACAGTAAATGACATGTTAGCGGGGATCAGTTCATTCCTGCACGCTGACCTGTTGAGCTGTAATAGATCAGCTGGAAGCATGCAGCCACTTTCACTATTTAACAGTAAATGACATGTTAGCGGGGATCAGTTCATTCCTGCACACTGATCTGTTGAGTTGTAATAGATCAGCTGGAAGCCTGCAGCCACTTTCACTATTTAACAGTAAATGACATGTTAGCGGGGATCTGTTCATTCCTGCACGCTGACCTGTTGAGCTGTAATAGATCAGCTAGAAGCATGCAGCCACTTTCACTATTTAACAGTAAATGGCATGTTAGCAAACAGCCGCTCCATGGACGCATCAGTGCCTAAAGAATTTTCATTTTTCCTCCACTTTTTGTTCACGGTCTCCTCCACGTTTTGTTCACAGATCATCTGTATTCTCTACTGTGCTATTTAACCCTTGTTAAACAGCCTATGTTGTCTGATTTTCACAAATATATATATTTGCGGGATAGCTTTGTACTGTGTAAGAGACTACTATTTACAACATCACTTTTAACACTTTTAAAACATTGGAGAGGCCTGGCCAAATAAGTTCACAATCATAATAGGGCTATAGCTACAATTAAACTGGATACTTACTATATTGGTTCTTATATTTTTTTACAGCTTCCCCACCAACAATTTCATAGGCCAGAAATAAATACTTGGTCATCATGCTTTTTGAAAAACATTGAATATTTGTATAAATCTTTGTGATGTATTTCTGTACATTTACAAAGAAAGCCTAAAACACTTGCAAAATCTTACACTTCCTGGCTTGGTTTACTCACTCAATTGATAGAAATGTATATATTTTACAGTAATAATTATAAATAAATTATACACACTTCTAATCTAGACTTGGAAGGGTGAGTTAAGAAATGACTATTTTTAACTGATCATTTTTAGCGGCAAAGCCCAATATCTAAAACAATAATTCAAGCTTTATGGAATTTTATGTTACAAAATCAAGTATATATGTAGCAGCCTACAAATGCACAATTCAGAGATAAGGGTACTTGTTATTACATATACACTGTTCTTGCATATACCTGCTTCCCCCAAGTTAGCTTGGTGGAAATGCATCAAGATTTCTCAGTAGTTGAGAACTTGTAGAAACCAGTGTAGATACTACAGAGAAGTCATATGTTTTTTTTCTAAATAGATACATGATGGCATAGATGAAGCTGCCATTGAACAAATAATACACTGAAACTAATCTAAGTAGTTTGGGTAAGCTAGTGACTGGACTAATGGTATTCTGTTGTAAATGCCCACCCCCATAGTTGGGAATCTGAATAGATTACTGCCTTAATTTTTCCAGCTATCCCAACATCTGACCAGCCGTATTTAAATCCTCGAGAACTGTATTTTTGTCTGAAAACCATACGGTAGGTTTCTTGGCAGCAAGGGCTAAAGTTGTCCTGGTTTCCCCCAACACACAGTTGGTAAGCAGTCAAATTTTAATGTATTATTTTGAATAAAACTTATAAACATAAATATCTGTAATGTGACACATCACTTCCAAAAAGAATGAATATGAAATTTACTTACGTTGTCATAGTGTTTTTTGACAATTGGTTCATAAAATCCAATGGCTTCCTTGTATTTGTTTTCTTGCATGAACAGGACATGAGCCACATTCAGTTTCCAGACATCATGCTCATTGCAAAACTCAACCGATTTCCGGAAAATCTTTTCCACCATCTGGTAGTTCTCCATATTCCAGTAAATTTTCGCCTGAGCCATCAAAACAGGGATATACCTATCAATGTATACGAGAGATGCCAGTGATATAGCTGAAACTCCAAAAATAAATAATCAAAATACTGCTATCTATATTATCAGCAAATAAGATCCATGTTTTTATTTTATTAATAACGCATAAAAAATATGATCTGCAGCTGAAATAAAAAAAATTGGTATTAAGGTAATAATATTTAGCATTTCAGTTTGCCAAGCTTTTTTCATATAATTTTATCACTGTGAACACTACTACTGTATTACGATACTAAAACAGATTTTGTGTAGGATGATCAGTTTGCTTCTGTTTACTATACTTTAATAACAAATTACATTAGGCTAGATCTAACATTCTGGAAGCTAATTTGGAGTAGATTGCAAACAAATTTGGTGACAAAACAGAAAGTTTCCTGGTGGAAAAATATATATATATATATATATATATATATATATATATATATATACACACACTAGATTATATGGGCAAATAGACAGGTTTTAAAAAAAAACTGTACATTAGTCTGAGGATCGTTTACAGTTTTTTAGGCACAAATTAGACCTGGAAATGACGAGAATTGCTCAATCTGCAGAGGAATATTGACATTACCGTATGGTAGATTTTACAAGTACAAAAGTATTACTACTGATTGATTAGTCATTTATTTAAGAGAATTTACCAGTCTGAAATATACAGAAAAATCAGAGTATTATTCTCACTTATCAAGTGCTTCATCGTATTCATTTACAGCTTTCTTAACAGCCTCATCATCTCGGTTGTGCCTTGCCTCTTGCACCTGAAAAAAGGATGGCTTTATTACAAAAAAAAAAAGCTTTGTAAATTGTCTTCCATAGTTAATAGGTTATGGACCCAACTTTTTTGGTCCTCGAGACGTCTGCCCCTACCAGATAAGCAGTCAAGTCATAGATAATATATATCATATATCTATCTAGCTATCTATATATATATATAAATTGCACTATAAAAATGAGACCTAAAGCCTACGGGACAAAGAATCGTCTGGAGATAAAAATAAGGGAGAGGCAAAGTGAAACAATGTAAGCTTCCGGAGGGTAGCCATTAATGATTTGTTTCACTTAATACATAAGGAAGATAGCGATACATTTTGAAGGCATTTTTGTAACACACATATTTTTTTTATATAATAATATATGGGATACGATTACCTGGATCTACAGGTAACTCGGTTTAACGGTACATTATATGATATTGATTCTCTTTTTCAGCCACTTTGTAAGCAATATATTGTGCTCAACCAAATAGAAGATCCACGCGAAAAATAGCAGCATGATGCTGCAAAGTTATCCTAACCTCCAGTTCACCAAACAGATTCCGTGAAACTTTTACCAGCTGGTCATTGTTGGTTAGAGTTTCATAAAATTGTGTTTGATTTTGAAGCCCCCCATTTATTTGAAGTTAAAAGAAACCTGCATTTCAAATGCGTACCAGATAATGTTGCCAATGTTGAAACATGGATTGTTGCAAATTAATCGACTGATAATCATTTCAGCAAGGACCCCTTACCTTTTTTTCCGTAAGTCTATATTGTTAAGTGATGCACTACTTGCTCTGTGTACCCATTGTACAGAGCTGTGGAATATGATGGTGCTATAGAAATTGATACATCATAATAATACCTGTTTTGTTAATTTTCTTAGTTGTTCAGTGAGCATCCCTGCTAGTTCGTCAAGCTTAAGGAAAGCCTATAGAGAATAAAATGTGAGCTATTATATGAAAGTACAAAACAGGGTCAGCAAATTTGTGCCTTGAAATGACATAAATCACAAAAAATACACGTTATATAGATGTTTTGTGTTTGAACAGAGTTTAGGAGGTTTACAAAAAAAATAAAACATCATAGTGGTAATATTAATAATTAGTATTTTGCAATAAATAATATACATCACTACCATATTCTGAAAAGCTAGGCTGTTTTCTTAGTCTGGACATATTTTGTGCAATATCTTTGACGCAGCTATATAGTCATAAGATGTAACGGAAATACAGCATACCTCATCTGGAGCTGTCTGGCATGTTATCAGGGCATCCAGAAAATCATATAGATACTGAAAAACACATTAAAACAACATATTTTACAGTCATGCATAGTGTTAAAATGTATTAGAAAAATTCCCAATTTTTTTTTTAAACTGTGAGTGCTTGTGGTTTGGCTAAAATTGCAATCAATTTTTTAGCCAAGTCACAAATTGGACAAAAGACCCACTCGCAAATTCACTAAAGCACGCCAGAATTAGCATTCACAAAAAACTTACACACAATTGGACGCAGTGGATGTGAAAGTATGTGAGTTTAAAAAACAGCAGACAAATCACAGACTCATTAACCAGTGAGTTATACCACTGTCTCAGGGGTAGGGTGCTCCAAAACTCTTGAAAAAGGAGTTGGAAAGGAAAGAAAGAAAGAAAGAAAGAAAGAAAGAAAGAAAGAGGGAGAGGAAGAGAGAAAGGAAGTCAGGGAAAGAGTCAAAGACAGAGGGCATGGGAGTGAGGAAAGTAGTGAGAGAGAGAAGGAAGGAGTGAGTGAGTGAGTATGTATGTATGTTCGGGTGATTGTATATGTGTGTGTTAGAGGGGGTGTGTATGTGTAAGTGTGTGCTAGTATGGTTGTGTCTATTAGCATGAATGTGTCTGTGTGTGTTAGCATGCTAGCATAAATATGTACCATTCATAAATCTGTACACTACCATAGCTGTTTTCATGGAAAATAATGACATTTCTAGCTGTGGTAACATATCGGCAAAAGGGTTTTCTAATGATCAATTAGCCTTTTAAACTTAAAATTGGATTCGCTAACACAATGTGCCATTGGCACAGGAGTGATGGTTGATGATAAAGGGCCTTTGTACGCCTATAAAGATATACAGTTATAAATCAGCTGTTTCCAGCTACAATAATCATTTACAACATTAACATTGTCTACACTGTATTTCTGATCCATCTGATGTTATTTGTTTTTCTGTCAAATATAAGCAAACTTCTGGGCTACTCCAAACTTTTGAATGGTTGTTTATGTCATGAGTGTGTATTAGAATGATTGTGTATGTGTAAGTGTGTGTTAGTATAAGTATGTATGTGTAGCATATGTGTGTTAGAGTGTAAATATGTGTGACAGTGTGTATATTATTAATTAATGAGTGGCAAGGGGCTTATGGGGCTGCCTTACATGCTCCCTGGGCCAGAAGATGCCAGCCATTCCCATCACTGACTCATTTTTTGAGCAAAACTGTGTAAATTTGCTCTATAATGCAGGTGCACAATTTCACGTTTCCTAACATGTTCCAAGGCACAGCATTTTAGGTCCAATACAAGATACACACATGGGGCAGGCCTACCAACATAGCTCGTACCTCAAGTGGGTCAATGATTTTTCCTTTTACCTCAAAGGCTATTTTTTAGTTAACATGAGGAAATAATTCAACATTTATTGATTGTGTTTTTAATCAAATTATATTTTTTTATATATTATTTCGATTATATGTTCAAGAAAAACTTACTGGTGTGAGAAATTTGTAAGTCAGATGAGCATTCTCAGCAAGCACGTCTGCTGCAAGATCAAAGTACTGTGGAGAAAACAGAGCACAGCATTAATAATATTGACATACATATAATCTGTCTTCTGTTAACAATGGAGGGAAAAAAATTTCTCAACATTTCAGATATTGCTAAGATTTTACCAGCTCTGAGCTCTGTTAGGCCATAGGAAAAGCACATATAAAAACAGAAATCTAATGTCATAAACGCTTTAGGACACAGAAAGGAACTGAATCCCAGAACAATCAAATCAATAACTAAATAAATGGATTCTAAAGTGTATCCTGTATTAGTAATTCATTCAAAATACTAAAATGATGGGTGATATCAGATTCCCTTAATAGGGTAGCGTCTCCCTATGTGAAAAGACATAAAGGCTATGTACTTAAAACACTAAAAAACATTCTCTCATTAAACTGTCTCAGTAGTCTCTTGTATTCAAATTCTAGTGTCGACACCTGTGGTGTGGACCGGGCCACCAGAGGAAGCGAGAATGTATGACCTGCAGTAAAAGCAAGAAAAGAAAGCTACAGGTGAGGTAAAGGGGTGTGGGAAGGAGTGAGAATTAGCATGACTATGTATTTGCAAGTGTGTGAGAGGGAGTGTGTGTTACATTAATGTGTAAGTGTGTGTATGTGAGAGGGAGTGTGTTAGCATGAAAGTGTATATATTTGTGTGTTAGCATGAATGTGTACGTGTTAGCATAAGTATGTGTGTTAGTGTGAGAGTATGTGTGTGTTAGCATGAGTGTGTAAGTGTTATGTAAATATGTTAGTTACCTGGGAGGCAATTTGGCTTTACCTGCACCTAGGCCAGAAGGTGCAAGCCCTCCCCTGGTCTCAATCACGGTCGGACACATAATGAATTTCAAAATGTCAAGTTACAATTGAAATACCTCATATTTGCAGTAGAGTAGTAAGAGGTTTCCAAATGTTTCTGGGGGGAACGGATTCTGCTGCAGCAAAAACTGTAGTTTCTCAAAGCCTTCAGTGGGTTTTGCATCCATGTTCATCAAAGCTTGATTGTGAAGAGTAACTGGGTCAAGTTCCTATAGTTGAATGAAACAAAACAGAAAAGCAAAACATTGCCATTTATAAAATGCTTTGTAAGAAAGTGTTGGGGTCACCTTTATGGATGTGAAATGGCCACCTCGTAAAATGTATCACTGCACATAAGTAAATTAGACTCTCACTGTGAGCTCAGGGCATGGGAGTCAACATGAATAGGATATAAAGCTCTCATATTCAAGGACTACACTGTCACTGTACACAAATAAAAAACTGTCTGGCTCCTTTTAAAAGGGCACTGGGCAAATGCCGTATGACTTACCTCTTCCGATCTCGGTGGCATATCTGTCAGAGCTTCTTGTGCAGCTTCATCTAAGAGCAATATAAAAAACACTTATCACATAATAAATCAGTGATAGACTGCAACAGCAAGTTACTAGATCAGTTAATGTTAAAAATTCTCATAATTCCCTGTATATATAAAAAACGTGGTTCAAAAGCCTTTTGTTATAAAATGAATTATAGGTGTAATATAAATGGATTTCTTTATGTGCACCAGAAACTGTAACGGCAGTGTGCTTTAATTAGATATCTGTAGCACTATAAGCAAACTAAAAATGGTTATATTTTTATAGTTTCATGTTAACTAAGTTAGTAAGTGCATAGTGCTGCTTTAATTGTCGATCTGATGTTGGGCATACTATTGAAATCAGTATCTTCCAGTATATAACTTAAGCCAAATATATTTTTATACTTAATGATGGGTTGACAATTCTTACAATTTTTTAACTGGTATTCGATAGCGGCTTTGAGATTAAATGCTTCAATAAGCGCTGTGTCATGTAGCACCAGGGTGTTTCCAACACTTCGGACATCAATGCCTTCTGTGGTCATGCCAACACCAAGCTCTAAATCAAAAGAAACCAAAAATGTAATTTTCTTTTCCGCACAAGCCTCAATTTGTATAGATCTTTGCACCACAGATTTATATTAAAATAAGTGAAACAAAGTTTACTATGGAAGCAAGAAGCTAGGAATCCTGTTGCAAACAGTAACATAACATACACACTTCCAATGCAAGAGATAAATCTATAACAAGCAACTCAATAGGAATTATTGCATGGATTGCAATTGAGAAATTAAATAAAATAATAATTTTAAAAAATAATGATGATCTATTTTATCTCCATTAATAAATATGGTTTTATATAACACTGCTATTTTTCTACTCTTTCTACTGAAGTTCATGTAAAGATTGCTGTCCTATTACTCGTGATAGATTAATCTCCAAAATTCACTCCAGCCTACTGTGTCCTGCCAGTTGATCTACCTGCTTCACTACTGGCTATGATCAGTTGCTTTGCCTAATAAGAGTATAATTCATGCTGATCTAATACACAGGATTTTCATCAATTACAGCACACTGCCTTTCCAGTACTACATGGACTTAACAAACTAGGATCTAATCACCATTGCCCATAAAATGTATTGTGTTTTTCCAAGGTTAAACCCTTAAGGGTACCGCTGTTTTTTAAATTATTTTGTCTCCCTTATGACGATGTAACGTTTTTGCAGTATTTGAGTTTATAGGTGAATAAGTACAAGTAGCACATTGCTATTTCAAAACCATTTTCTTAAATCTGGTCATTCTGCCCCAATGTCCTATTTGGAACACCTTTGAATCCGGTCAGTTAAATGTATCCCCATCAAACCATATATGTTTGAAAACTAATGTATTTCAAAAGCTACTACTTTAACTCTTCCAATGCACTAATTCCACTAACAGCCATTGTCAAATTTTGTGGTGTGATTTTACAGCTTCTGGTAAATATCACAGCCAAACAATACCCCAATATGTGTTCAGCAACATCTCGTGAATACATGAATGGGTTTGTCAGGTTGTTAAGAGGCTAAAAGGCCACATTTGGTACATGCTCATTTCAGGTTGGTCATCCTTCACCCATATGTTCATTGAGAGATCTTTGAAGCCGTCTATTTACCCCATCAAACCAAATACTTTTGAAAACTAGACACCCAAGGGTACTTCAAATGCTGGTATTTTAACTCTTTCCATGTCAGGATTTTTTGTTAATGTAATTTTGCTCATTGAAATAAGCTTTTTTTTTAATATTCTTTGGCTTTTTAAAAAATGTTTCTTCTTTTTTTTATTTATTTTACTAATCATATTGTGGTCATTAAGTTGGGTTCTATTGACTTGCATGGTTGAATGAGTTATACCTGTATAAAACAAGCAGGGCGAGGTGACTGGGCATATAAGACGACCCCCAACTTTTCCAGTTAGAAATATAGAGTTTGGGCTATACTCAACGTATAAGACTACCCCTCTACCCAGTATACAACAACCAGCCAATCACGGCAAGCAATGTACCTTACCGGTGATTGGCTGGTTGTTGAATACAAAGCCTGATTGGATTGGGTGGGTCAGCTCTCCCTAACATATGCCCATCCACACACATATACACGTACACACCAGCTTACAAACACACATATACACATACACTGCCCTTACACACACATGTCCATACACATACACAGACATATACATACATACATACACTGCCCTTACACACACACACACACACACACACACACACACATATACACATATATATATATATATATATATATATACATACTAACATACGCCTGTCCATACATACACATTTATACACTGCCCTCACCACACACCCCTGCCTTTACACACACACATGTATGTATATATATATACACACATATACGGTGTATATATATATATATATATACACACACCAGCTTACAAACACACAAATACCTACACTGCTCTTACACACACCTGACCATACACATACACTGACCATCTCACACCAACATATATACACATACAGTGCACTCACACCCCTTTCTCCCCATCTCTTACCTTTCTCATCTTCTTTCTTCCATTCAGTTGTGGGAGCGTGAGGTCAGTCATTTCAGATCTCTGCTTTACTGCTCCCTCATCACTACGCGCCGGCAATTGATGCCGAGCGCCGGGACATGACGTCATCCCCGCGCTCGGCATCAATAGCCGGCGCGTAGTGATTAGGGAGCACGGAAGCCGAGGTCTGAAGTGTCAGACCTCGAGCTCCCTAATGTTGGGCTAGTTAGAGGGAGGTCATGATCTTCCCAACCAGCCCTGCTCATCGGGGCCCGGTGATCAGGGCTAGTTGGGGAGATCACGATCTTGCACCTACCTCGGCGTGGCCCTGAAGACCGGCCCAGGGGAGGCGGCTTCTCCGCTCGCCCCTCCCCTAGAGATTCGTGGCTTCGTGGGGAATCTCCAGCTCGGTAAGTTTTAGTACCCGGCGTATAAGACGACCCCCGACTTTTGAGAAGATTTTCTCGGGTTAAAAAGATCGCTTTTTTTAATTACATTTATTACAAAATATAAATATATTTCTATATCTATTCTGACAACTTTCCATCAGAACCTGCATTAACTTTTAGAGCAATTTGAGCTACAGTAGCTCGTCTGTTGTATTTGACCACAGGGGCCAGTCTTAACCCCCCACATGCATCAATGAGCCTTGGCAGCCCATGACTGTTGCTTCATGACTGTTCACCGCTTTTCCTTCCTTGGACCAATTTTTATAAGGTACAGACCACTGCGGATCGGGAACACCCCACAAGAGCTGCATCACACTTTGGCCCTTGTCAAAGTCGCTCAGACCCTTATGCTTACCCATATGCTTTACCCAACATGAAATGTTCACTTGCTACCTAACATATCCCACCAACTGACAGGTGCCATGATAACAAGATATATATATATATATATATATATATATATATATATATATATATATATATATATATTACACACAAATGGTCTATTTATGGTTCTATGACATTATAGGGAAAATAAAATTGGGTTTAAAATTTAGATGATATAACAACATCTCTCCAATCTCTGTCTATTGCAATTTCAGTTGCTAATAAAACATTAACAGCCAGATATAATTGTTATCTGTCTTTTAAAAACAAGATCAAGATGAAAAAAAAATTGAAGTTTAAGAGAAAAATCTAACTGAAACATAGGTTTAAAGACATGTTATGCTATTCTTATTTTTTGTAGTTTATTGCAATATTGAATATGGAACCTTTGTGTTTATGGCATCTGCGGCAGGACTTAGATACCAGGGGATAAAATGTACTGACCTGAGAGGGGACCATATACCAGCGATTAAGGAGTTTCAAGAAATGTTCTAGTAAATTGACACAGTGGATAGCTTTCTTCATATCAGAACAAGATTGAAACCACATACCTAGAGGTTTTGCTTATACTGTTTCCCCATTTAATCAATCATTGAAATAGTCTTATCTTTCTTGCTAATGCAATTTAAGAGGTTCATTTGCGCATCAATTTCTGATTAAATTGTTTGTCAATAAACTCATCTAATAAAGAATGGTCTCAAGTAATTTTTAATCCTCTAAAATAAGTAAGAGTATTTATATTTTAGTTGGATATCTGGGAAGGTTAAAGCAATATTATTCTCATAGAGATATGCAAGATTTAGGGTCTGGGCTGTAAAACTTTTAAAACCTCTAATGGGGTAGTAATAAAACTCTGAACTTGATTTTCCTAAATGCACACATATTGTTTATTAAACTGATTACAGGATTACGTTGATTATAATGGAATTTTTACTATCTTTGGACTAATCCAATAGAAATTAACAGGATTACTAATTTTACAATCAGCTTGTTCACAAGCATACCACCCCATTTTTAGATTACATTTTACATCCCAGGTGAGAAACTGTGTGAATAAAGAAGCTTGATGCAATTTGATAATGTCTGGATATCCAAGTCCCCCATGTTCAATTTTCTTGTTCAAAACATTTACTACAAATCTCAGTTTTTTGTTAGCCCAGACATATACCGTATTTCCTCGATTATAAGACAAGGTTTTTTTCAGAGCAAATGCTCTGAAAAATAACCATCGTCTTATATTCGAGGTCATCTTCTGACTACAAGGCTTAGATCCAGATCCCCCGCAGCGCTGCATACAACCTGCGCTGCTGCCGCCGCCACTTCCTTTGGGGCTTCTATTACAGAGCGTCGGCATCACATGACCTTCCGGCCAAAAGCATCTAAGACCGCTGTCATATATATCTCCAATCTACCCTATCAAAGCCCTTTTCTGCATCAAGAGCTAAAAAAAAATTATCATAATTTATCTTAACGATAAGATTAAATATTTTGTGGGTATTATTGCTACCGGATCCGCCAGATATAAAACCTGATTGGTCTTGGTAGATCATATCTGACATAACTTCTTGTAATCTTCCCGCTAATACTGGTATTTTTGAAAATATTTTGATATCAATGTTTATCAATATAAATCAGAGATAGGTCTATAATTTACAACATAATTTGGATCTTTATCGGTTTTCAGTATAGGGTAAATTACTGCTTGAGACCAGGTGCTTTTCCTTGTGTTAGATTTTTTATTGTGCCTGGCACGTCAATTGTTATCAAGGGGTTAAATACAAACTATTCTACGTACACTAATTCTATTCCTACAGAGCTAAAAACAGGGTACATATTGGTCATTTTGACCCATGGTAAAGCAGTGTAACTGCATATGTATTTTTAATTATTTCAAGTGATGCTTGAATACTTTTCATATCAATTTGATGAACGGGGGGAAAACCAAAAATAATGTGATGTTGACTCACCTGGGTGCTCTCGGATTCCTCGTTCAATAATATCTGCAATATGTTTTAAAGCAGGTGCATACTGCTTCATGCTATAGTAACACAAGGCAATGTTGTAAGATAAGTCTGTCAAGGAAGAAATGAACAAGAAAAATCAGAATTACAAATAGATTATTCTGCGTTTCAATCGGGCTACATAGGATGTACAATTGCTAAAATGCTTAAAAGGACAACTGTTACAAACATAATGACTAAAGTGGACTTTAAAAAGCAGACCATGTTGTGCATTGTGGTTAGGCAGCATTAGATAGCTCTATACCTGTTGGAGAACTACAACTCTTATGATGCTTAGCTAGCTATTACGATGCTATTTTCTTTTAGGATAAGTGCTGGACATCATAAGAATTGTAAATACGTTTCAGATGAGAACTACTTGTTGGCAACGTCTGAACTGTAGTACTGTATTTGCTTGATTTTAAGGCAAGGGTTTATTCAGAAAAAAATCACTCTTATAATTGAGGTCGTTTTTAATTCAGGCCTCAGATCTGCGGTACCGCCACACAGCCAACTGAGCCTAGGGGCATGACACTCACCCTCACTCATGCAGTCTCACACTCTCTAACACTCTCATTCACCACCCATTTTCCGAAAGTACATGGATAACAGAGCTGATATCGAGGAGAAGCGGACAAAGAAAGAAGATAGAAGAACAAGAAGAGGCAAGAGAAGAAGTGAAGCTGCAGTCAGAGACACAGAATGGGTCGGTGAGGAAGGTACGTAAACATTGACAGAGAGAGAGATAGTGAATGAGAGTGTTAGAGAGATAAGTGGGAGAAACGCCAACAGGGTTGTCTTATATGAGGCCTTTTCCTTTTTATTCCTTCATTAAGATCCAAAGTTTAGGGGGTTGTCTTATAATCAGGGTCATCTTATCCACATAATATATCCTTCAGACCCAAACATGCTAGACAAATGCATAGACTGTAAACCAAGTCTTTGCCACTGAATGGGTTATACATGTACCCAGAATGCCCCGGATGCATTCCCCAATGCACTACTCACAGCTCTTGGAAACCAAGAAAGAGGCTGAATTCTAATGCTTCTGGAACATTTTTTTTACCTTGTTTGTAACCCACGACTTGCATTGCAGTAATGAACTTTTTGCATGCTTCTTCATATTGTCCTTCTTTGTACAGTAAACATCCCAAGTTAATATCGCTGTCTGGATCATCAGATGGTATCTGCTCTACCATACTCTACAGGGTGCCAATAAACAAATGCAAGTTAGTGCTGTAAATCTATACATAATAACATAATAAATACCCAAATACAGGCTGCCTTTGATTATAGGTCATACTCTTAAAGAGAGAGTATTAAATGTGACACTAAGCTATCATATGCATCAAATTGGATACATTTGGGGATATATATATAAATACACACACATATATACATCAACAATTATTGGCACAATTGGTAATTATGAGCAAAGAAGGGTGTAAAAAATATCTTTATTGTTTAATCTTTTGATGTTTTCTTCAAACAAAACACAAAAATACTCTGCTCTCATGGATATCAAACAATTGCAAACGTTGTGTTTGCAATTGTTTGATATCCATGAGAGCAGATTATTTTTGTGTTTTGTTTGAAGAAAACATCACCAAACATCACCAAAAAATTAAAATAGTTAAATGTATGTGTGGCACAATCACTGGCACTCCTATGAATTCATGTGAGAAAAATATAGTTTAAGTATATTCCCTTTGATATTTTACATTTTAGTACACTTGTGTGACTAGGAAAAGAAAATTGTGACTTCCTATATCACAGGGGTATAAATATTCGGTAACACATAGGCCAAATTCCCTTAGTCATTCATCGCAATGGTTAAGACCAAGTAATATAGCTTTGATGTGCGGCAAGAGGTTGTTGAGCTTCTTAAAATGGGAAGTGGCTATAAGAAAATAGCAAAAGAATTGAAAATGCCCATTTCCACCATCAGGGCAAGAAGTTCCAGTCAACTGGAAATGTTATGAGTTAACCTGGTAGAGGATGTGTGTCTATATTGTCTCAACACACTGTGAAGAGGATGGTTCGAGTGGCTAAAGATCTCAGGATCACAACTGGAGAATCACAGAAGTTAGGGGTAAGAAAGTCTCCAAAAACTACAATCTGACGTCACCTACGTCACCACGGGTTGTTTGAAAGGGTTTCAAGAAAAAAAGCCTATACTTTCATCCAAAAACAAATTTCCGTTTGCCAGACACTACTGAAACTTCAAATGGGATCAGTTTCTCTGGTCAGATGAAACCAAAACAACCTTTTAGTAATAAACAATGGGCAGTGGTTGGATTTCAACAAACAAAATCAACACAAAAATGGTTTACATTGCCATCTCAGTCCCCTGACTGAAGAGGATTCCACTTGCAATGGCCTAGAAATTTGAAGGCTCTGAAGAGATTCTTTATCCAAACTCATCAGGCATTATAGGAGACAACTCAGGGCTGTTATCTTGGCAAAGGGAGGTAACACAAAGTATTGACTAAAAGGGTGTCAATAATTGTGGCACACATATATTTCAACAATTTTTATTTTGGGTAAACCTGTGTTGTGTTTGCAATAGTTTGATAACCATGAGAGAAGAGTATTTTTGTGTATTGTCTGAAGAAAAAAAATTAACGGGTTAAACAATAAAGATCACTTTCTCATCCATCTTTGCTCATATTTACCAACGGTGCCAATATTTGTGGAGGGCACAGATTATATAATTTATAGTGCTACCTAACTGAAAATAAAGGAATTGAATACTTATCAACCTACTATATGAAGCCAAAGTAAAATCAAATAAAAACATAACCTTTATTGGCATATAATAATAGACCAATCACTTACCTTTGCTCCTGAAAGGTCCTCTTCTGCATACTTTATAGACGCTTGTAATTTTAGCATCTGTAACACATACAAAACATATATAATGTAACAAAAAGAATCATTACATATATTTTAGTATTTTGTAACATTACAACTAAGGAATTTATTTATTGCCTTTCGTGCTGTCTTTTAAAAGGTGCTATACAAAACCAAAACATACTATTTTCTGTGGACTCACTTTTCCATGAACATAATCACCTATGTAAGTTGAGTATTACGTTCCTTACCTTACTCTGATATGCAGGGCTGTCCAATTGAAATGTTGCTTTCATGGCTTCGGGATACATACATGCCTTGTATAAAGACTGGGCATAGTATAGTTTGTATTCCTCAACTTCAGGGCTAATTTGAGTAAGCTGTTCATAGCAGTCAGCTGCGTTGGCAAAGTCTTGCATCTGATAATAACAGTAACCAAGAAGGGACAGGCCAGCCCTCGACTAGAACAATAACAACATCATATTAACATGCGGGTCATAATAATGTTAGATGGTTAACCTCACCAAAGTAAATAACATGAGGTATTAAAGTGTAAAATTCATCATTCCTAGCTATACTCAGGCCAACTTATCTAAAGATAAGAGGTTTTTTGTCGGAATGCGCATAGTAGCCAACTGTCCTTTGTATACTGGGATATCTGAATGCAGGTACTCTTTGATAGCCCCTGCCAGAATAATAAAAAAATAAGCATGGCTTTGCTTTCTGTTATTTGGCAAAGACGTAGCAAATTTAGCAAATTTAAATTAAGTACATTAAGTACATTGTTAAGCACTTTAATTGCCAGTCTTAATATGTGGAAAATATACAACCCCATGTGTAGTAAATGGTGTGTTCGATACAGATATATATATAATGATATATAATAATGTAAAATATGCCCTTCAAGACACAATACTTCTCAGTTACATGTCAGAACTACTTCTTATGAATAACATTCAATTACCCTGTATTGTTTCTGAAGTTCATGGCTGAGTATTTGTATCGCTTCTCCGTATCTTGCCTCTTTTATCTGCAAGGTAATAATATAAAGACAAAATAATGCGATATCGTTCGTATTTGCAACAGACTGTCACTGAAGTACCGGTAATTGGTCATTTTACTGTTTCGTGTTTTCACATCAATACTTTGTGACTCTGACGTTAAATCTTCCTCCAGCACAGGCAAAGCCAGAGCATTCATGGCAATTTTTATCGACATCCCATGATGCTTTGACGGAAACTGTATCAGAATCCTGCTTTCAGTCTCAAATAGAATGCTTGCTGCTTGTGAATTGTTATGGCAAACGAACATTTAGCCACTAGAGACATACTCACAACGTAATACATCCTATGTCGAGTAGTTATTACATTTAAAACATGTAATATGGTAGCTTTAACATACAACATTACTTTTTAATGACAAAAAAGTTTAACAATTAGGAAAAGGGACTGGGAAAGGGAACATACGTATATTTCTTAATATCCATTTCTATCCATATAGTGACTTGATTCAAAATATGACTTGATTCACCTTCGCCCGTAAAAGAAAGTCTTCAAATTTCTTTTTTAAATATGTTTTCTGGCTCTACGGTTTTCCCTACTATCTTTATTCATGTTGTCCTCTCACTCAAGTCAATTATTCAAACCTGACCACAGGTCAGACCACAATGTCACATCAGATCAGTCATTTAATAAGTAAATGTACATTAACTTGATGTAAATGACAGACACAGAATTTGACAGCAGATACGAACCATTCGGCACATCTAGTCTTCCCATTTGCTTTGTCTGCTTTAATGAATCAAAGTTAATCGGTCCTTGGTCTCATCTTAGATTCAGGATAGCCATATGCTAACAGTGTTAACATCTACCACTTCTGCAGGGAGATTGATCCACTTATCTACCGCTTTCTCAGTAATGTAAATTAAAAATGTCCTTACACACTTTATCTAATGTTTTGATTATTTATTTTAAAAAAAATTTCAAACTGTCCAACACTGTGGTGCTGCTCTGAATTCTTTTATTTGTCGTAAGTCAGTACTGCAGTACTGCAGTCTCCGTCACGTATAGGTTACAATCTTTTATCTTCTCCCCAATTTCGCATTCACAATCAGCTATGCATGTCGCTACCATATTCGTTCTCACCAGTCTGTAGATGGTAGCCGTGTATTCCCCATCCTTGATCTGCAACATGGCCATCCTTCCGCGATATCTGTGCCACAGACGATATGACTTACTAGGGTGCAAAGAACCCCAACAGTCTCCTCACAGCACACTCGTCGCCAAGGCCGCTACCTCTGTACCATAGCAACCAAGCCGGAATCTGTCAGCCATAGCCACACCTCTTCCGTCCTATCCAATCAACTGAATCGGCTTTGGTCACACTTTTTTGTAACCTAAAACTTTATTAAATCTTACACACACACACAAAACAATCCACCAACCGAAAGCGGTGTTTGCTGTTGCTGGGGGTCTCACCGCCTCCTGACAACTGGAAGGTGACAACAAACGTTCATCTCTTTGAGCAGGCAGTTCGAGGTTGATTTAGAAAGAGCAATTCTGCTTCAAAATGTGCAGAATGTATTACCCTGGCAATCAGTGATTTGAAGATCCCATTGCTGCTGTAATAAGACCGCATTAATTTGGTGTGGAAATTCGAATTAGTGTTTGGAATGTATGGGGATGTAGGTGCTGCAGGTTTCTATTTTCAGATTTCAGAAAGAGATTGTGGCAATAAAGATTCTAGCTGACAACCATGTGCACAATAAATACATCTACAATCATTTGAGTGGTAGATGATTTTGTTTTTCTGTAGAATAATGCAAGTTGCTCCTTATATATAACCCCATTATGCGTGCTTTTACATGCACAACATGTATCAAACCCAGCAACAATATTTGCATATATGTTAGTAAATATTAATGTCTGTATATTGATGTTGATGATGTAGCAAGTTGGTGCGATACCTTGTGTCCTCTAAAAATAAAAATCAATATCAGTACCGTCAAGCTTCACATGTCATTTTTAATGAGATCTGACTACCTTATTAACACTGGTGATTTACAAATGCATCCTGTTTCCATAGCAACGACATGTTTATATATTCACACATTTCACAGGTCACTTATTCTCACGAATGGAAACCCCACTCTGTTATACATAACACCACGGTGCTAAACCATCAGCCAGCGAGATATTGGCCAGTTCTTTCAGTTCTGACCATTGCGCCCGCTGAGCGTGATCGAACACCAAAGGAGGCAACTGTTGGTGCTCTAGGTGTTGTAGAGAAACTCCTATCATGCTCAGCCAGAGCGTTAAGGCGTGATCATTCCACAATCCACGTCCCTCTGCTTCTCACGTGTCCGAGCTCCCCCTCTCTGCTTTCCCATCTTCCCAATCGCAGTCCTCCTCCTACTCCCCCCTCCCCGGCTGACTCCAGGCTGCATATCCGGTACTGAGTGTGTCTGGTTGGGGAGTTTCGGCACAAGTCACTCAAATATGAAGAGGTAGCATCGGGAATAGCGATCGGGTCATCATAGGGGTCCTGTCTGCTGAACTTACCAAAGATGCTGCTCAGAGGGTGAGAAAGAACCTCCTATTGAGTTAAAAGTTGGAGTAACAATCACTTTCATTATATATATATATATATATATATATATATATATATATATATATATATATATATATATATAGTGTGTATATGTGCATTAGTATATAGTGATATTTTGATGTGATTTCACTTAATGTATATTTTTAGAACCAGTTACAATCTGGGTATGAATAACAGTTCATCTCTGTAGTTGTAATCAGAGATTAACATCATTGCTAACTTTTCTCTAAGGCTTTATAAAATGCACTACTGAGATATTTTATTTATGGTCATTGTATGACCATTGTGGTTCTAGAAAAGGAGCAATTCAGGTTCAAAGTTGGAAAAGTGGTCTTATCACCATAGTAACACTGTGGAATGCACCTTCTGATTGGACCATTCCAGATGTTGCTATGGCAATAGGATTGTTTTTTTCCAACCTCTGCATAAGAATCGCTTTTTAAAAATTGTATTTATGCATAACCCCAATTGAATTCTCTTATAGTCAAAAAAAAACCAGTAGTAAATATAACTTCCGGAAGCAGAACATATCCCTCTGCTCTTTTAAGATCGAATTTATTCAACACCGCAGGCTACTTACACCCATACAATATACCTGAATGGTGTTCTTTTCGGAAACAGCAGTCTCCAATTCATAGTTTATCACCTACATTTCTTACTTAAACACCTACTGCTACATGCCCATGCTATTTACTCTTACGAATTAACATGTGTGAACCCACCAGAGCTCCTATAAATGTATTCATTAAACTTGAAGCCATTAGTGTTCCTGGGTTCCAAATCCATACTATTTACTCCATTACTTCAACCTCTTCTTACCGCACACATATGCCGAAAATGTCTTAAGTGACCGATTGCATTAAATACTTCCAAAATTTAACATCAGGAATTTTGTTAAGGACCAATAAAATAAATGATTCAGTACCTAAACTTCGGCTTAGGCTTAGAACAAACCAGAAAAATGTTTTGGAAATGTGCAGAACTATGGAAAAAACTTAATTTTACCTAAAATTCTCTAAGTGAATATTTACGGTAAATAATTAAATACACTTTAACTTTACATGCTTGATTAATTGTAAGAGAAACTGTCCAGCTCCACCCAAAACTGATATAAAATAGTGAAAATCTCATGTTTCTTGAGTGCTTAATGTGCTAAACGTGCCAGTTTTGGTAATTTTGTAATATGTGGATTCCTACATTTGGTCTGATGTTATTAATAATTGTGTTGTCTGAAAACTCTGTTTTGGTGTTTTGCAGAATTGTAGATAATGTTTAGGTTGGTGTCCTAGCCTTACCATCATGGGGACGGCATCATCCCTGGTGAACCCAGGAGAGGTCATTGAGGACACGTATGGTGGAGGTGGAGGTGAAGCTTGTGAGATTCCAGTAGAAGTGAAGCCCAAAGCACGACTCCTGAGAAGTTCTTTTAGACGTGCTCCAAGAGTCATCGGTGCTAGCTTCAAATCCACAGCCTCTGTAGACCTTGAATATGCTGCTGAATATGAAAGGCTGAAGAAGGAGTATGAGATCTTCAGGGTCAGCAAGAACAATGAGATTGCCGCCATGCAGAAGAAGGAGGTGAAACTAGATGAGGAGAACAAAAGATTGAGAGCAGAGTTGCAGGTGTGTAAAATACATGACTGTATTGAGGCGGTTTGCTTCTGATACATTTGTATAAAACAAGAGTAATACCCAAATCCCCCAAAATGGGTCCCGTACAGTAGTTTTAGCTCATATCTGCAAGACTTGTCTCTATAAGGTGCCACTCATCCATACCTACATTGAAAGTAGGGATTAATCCATTTTAACTAAATGTTTGCTAATTGGTTCCTTTAAAAATGTATTTATTTAGGCCCTGCAGAAAACGTACCAGAAGATACTGAGAGAGAAAGAGAGTGCAGTCGAAACTAAATACCAGGCCATGGAAAGAGCTGCCACTTTTGAACACGACAGGGACAAAGTAAAGAGACAGTTTAAGGTAAGCATTCACCATGAATCGTTGAAGAATAAAACATGTACAGTGCTGTTTATAATATTACATTTTTTAGTGCTGAATCAGGTATCTGAAATAATTTTACATTTAGGTGAATGCTGTTTTACTAAATCCCAATTGAATGTAAAATAACGATCTGAGCTGTGTTTCTCCTTAACTTGCAAGTCTTGGCCTTTTAAAGGAGGTCCACAGTCATAGCCTAGCAATTCCTCTTAGCACGTGGCTTTAATTTATTGGCACTTGATTCATCCAATGCTAGGCTGAGTCTGTTTCACCCCGTGAAATCCCGGATTGGAAGTCATGTCATTTGGCTACCTAGATGTGCAAGGTAGACAACATGTTAAATTGGGATTTGATAAAACTCAGTTCTCCTGTTTACGTAATCCATCATCCTTTCACTGCTGAATTAGGTTCATTCATGTATGTTCTATTGTAATGCATTCATTTTATTGTCTGTTTAACTGGCTACTCAATTTGGTATCTCTGTTTTATGAATGGACATATCTCAAGTGGTCCACCAAGTTGCTTAATTAACTTGTGTGAATAATAATCAGATTTTCAGGGAAACTAAAGAAAAGGAGATCCAGGACTTGCTGAGGGCAAAACGAGAACTTGAGGCTAAATTTCAGAGGCTGCAGGCCCAGGGTATCCAGATGTTTGATCCAGGAGAGTCAGATTCGGATGACAATGGCACTGAAGTAACTGGTAAGTGAGACTGGAAGAACCCAGAATTATAGGCTGTATTGAGGAAAATTTCCCATTTATATAATGGTGCAGTGATGGCCTACCTAGGATGTCATGATTGCAGTCAAAACCCAATGAAAAGGTTCTCAGGCCCAGTTTTGCTCTTCTTTTTAAATAACCTGACAGATGTTTGGCTGCAGACACACACCGATGACATTTATTGCTCGCTTCATCTTCCACATGGTACAAGGGATCTAGTGTTTGGCGTGGTTTGCATTAAATATGTAGGGGACACTTTCACTGTGTTGGTTGAGTTTGCATGTTGGCAAGGATCTCTAAGTGTTTATGTGGTTTACAGGAAATACATGTGGTGACACTAGAACACCTTATGCTTCTTTTGAAGTGATTAGCAAACTTCTACTTCATAAGGCCTACTAAAATAATTTTCATTGCTGAGTCACCATTGATGACAAATTAGTTTCAAATTAGATTAACCTGGATCGATTGTTTACGTGATAAAAAATTATCCAGGTTCATAGTCTAGTTGTATTTGAGCTGCCCCAAGTTCTATCTACTTAGACAGGAAATGTAACATTTTCCATAATATCACATGTTAATTACTTTTGATGACCAGCTTTGCAACCTTCTTTATAACCAGTGTAACCTCCAAATAAATGCCCCCTGAGGTGTAGCTATTGAATTACAACTTGTACTTGTTCCCCTGTATATACCGGTAGTTCCTGGGACCCAATGTGACTTTTGGACCGGTGGAGCCTTGGGGAGCGAGCCTTCTATGGGCAGCATGATGCAGCTACAGCAGTCTTTCCGTGGACCAGAGTTTGCTCACAGTTCAATTGATGTTGAAGGACCGTTTGCTAATGTGAACAGAGGTAAGCTAAGAGACAGACAGTCTCTGGACTATTACCTGTTTCATAGCTAATTCATTTAACCCCTTAATGACAAAGCCCGTACATGCTATCACAAGTTATCCATACAGTATTGTGTGATATCGGGGGAGTTTTTTTCCTAACTTTGTGGTAAAAAAGACACAAAAGTCATACACAAGTTACAAGGAAAGCTTTTAAACCTAATCAGTAAGAATTCTACTTCTTAAGTTGTTAACAACATGAAACATTGCTTCTTATTCAGAAGATTGGGTAGATGCAACACAGCCATGAATTGTAGCAATTTGGACCACAAACAGAGCTTACATATCTAAAAAAGAAGGCGTGTGTAAAAAATACAATTACAGATGCGGACATCATAAATAATCCATGTCAGGTTTAATGTACCAACATTTCCGTTTATCACAGAGTTTGGTTATTGTGGTCCTTCACTATACATGTTATCTCATTTATATCTGTAGATGACTGGGATGCAGCGGTCACCAGTTTGTTACAGGTTACACCGCTGTTCTCTCAGGCACTGTGGAGCAACACTGTACGATGTTACCTGATGAACACAAAAGACACACAAGCAGAAGTAGACATCTTCCTGAGGGTGAGGACCAGGCTGCATTTTTCTTTTCAGATTTATTTGCTTTTCATCTAAACATAAATCCTACAAAGCAGGGAGGGGGATTCTAATCAACCTCTTCATGCATTTGCAATAATTTGTTTTTGGGGACACTCATCAAATGCTTTAAAGTGGTTATGATGGCTGGAGTATCCCTTCTCTTTAAAGAAAAGAAAGGCGGATATAAGTTATAGCTTTAAAGGTGCTTTCACTTCCCTATAATAAATACATACATTCGGTATTTGATTTATTTTTCACTTTTTGTTATGTATTTTGTCTTTTTTTCTTGTAGGAATATGCTCCCAAACTTCAGAGAGTATGTGAGACATTGGGTTATTTCTTTCAAGTTGTTTACTTCCCTGAAGAATGTGAACGCCACTACATGCCTGTCAAGAAATGGGAAATTGAAAAGAGTTCCTTAGTAATTTTATTTTTGGCTTCCCCCTTACCCAGGTACTTGGTCTTCTTGTTCAGCAGATACTCTTGGACTGGAAAGGCTAGGAACACTAAAGAGTCCACAAGCCCTAAAGGCATTTTATCAGTAACAGCCAACATTTTGTGAAATGTCCACCACAAAGCCTGTAGATGATTACAGTTGAAGCTGTTGGGGCACCACAAATGGCTAAACTACTTCCAAGAGCAGCTGCACAATTAAGGCTTGTGGGGAGCCAGTTTAGCTGAACCCAGCAGGTAGTTCTCAGCTGGTTGTGGCCAAAGTATCAGTTGTTCAGAATTTTCAATCATTACAACTCTGGGCTTGCTAAATATACAAAATAGTAGTGGACAAAAGAGCCTGTGTGACCTTCCCAGGCAGGTCTTTGGATGGGGTATGGGATTAGGCATACTATCTCATTGTGGAACTCCTCATACGGAGGAGCTGAGATAGCTTGCTCTAAGTTAAGTGGTTCCTTGACCTTTTTTTCTTCTTTATATTAAAAAATGAAGAACAAAAAGACCACGTAATTGAGCAGAGTAAGTGCAATTTATACTCATTAGTATGAGGGGATGAGACTAATTTACTATATATACTAAATAAACTTATTATAATGTCCCTCTAAACTAAAAGAAATAACTAGCTCTTTTCGAAGAAGTTGAATTTATTTTTTCAAATGCTTCTGGGATTTGGGGAAATTGGCTTGTATTTTTGAACTTTCTTTGAGTGATAACGGATTGTGTTCAAAGGGGTGTACTAGTTTTAAATGGGTGTACACTAAAACATAGTAGAATAGAATGCAATTGAGATCAGAGGGGAATTCTATCATTTAATGAACGGATCTGCTAATTGTTCCAGTTTCATTACCTGGGGTGGGTTGTTGCAGTGTTTCCAATAGAAACAGCATTCACACGAGACAGAGGTCAGATAAATGATTCATTCTTTAAACTGAATGAAAGTCAACCTTTGAGCCATTTCTTTTACATGTGATATCTATATATATATATATATATATATATATATATATATATATATAAAATGTGTGTTTTTGGGAGCATACATTTCACTAACAGACTTTATAATCTGGAATGTAGCGGTCTCTGGGAGGATTGTAAGGAAGCATTCCTGAGGAACACTGAAGCAAAGCCTCGCATCATTTATCACAAGATGGGGGGCGGCACTCTTGCCGTTGACTGTGTCCAGCAGCTACTGGAGCAAGATCCAAACAAGTCAAACAGAACAAAGGTGAGGACAATACCAATCCATTAGTTAGAATGTAGAAACATATAATTTGATGGCAAATAAAAACTGTTTTCTAATGCTGTAAAAACCTTGGTCTTATGTTTTGTGGACCATTGGTGCCTGTGCCCATCCCTACAACTTGAGTTCCAAACTATTGTATCTAATTAAGAGTGACCTATAATGTGACGAGTGTCTGCCTTTCTTATGTTTCAGACTATTGATCATTGGGGAGATCCAGAGGAAGGAGCACATAAAACTTATTGCCAAGTGGAGCAAGTCATCAGACAGGTAATAACTGTTTCTTGTACATTTATGTAAATGCCCTGTAGACACCAATTGCTTTCCCGAGCTTTGATGCCAACACTGGTTTCCTTCAATAGAGATTTTGCTGTCCCCAGTTAGAAATTATGTTAAGATCATTAAGAGTACGCAGGCTTGGTGTATAACCTAGCATAGTTATTGAATAGGCGATTGTGAAACATGTCACTGGATTACATTGTAGACATCGAATTGGTTTTGTGTGGTCTAGAAGTAGACCCACTTTAATTCATCATCAATAATTCACTCATTTGTTGATCTTGGTAGTGATTGTTTTGTGAGATGTTGTCAGCAATCAAATCGGTCCCAAACAGGTTTCCACTTTACAGTGTGTCATGTAATTAACCCCAGTATTGATATCATTATTCTGCTCCATGGAGTTTTATCTACACTGACGTTTTGTTTCTACATATCAGAAATATATAGGACTCTCTGCAGTATTTATATCTATGTAACTATCTTGTGTTGGCACTTTAATGGACAATGTCCCTCATGATTAGCAGATTAGCTGAGAACAGTAGCATTTTAAGTGAAGAACATGAAATAGGTTATTAATCTAAGGCACCAAATTCAACTTACCAATCTAATTATTTAAGTTTTACAGAAAGCGCCAGACGTAATGCTTTAATGTCTCTCTAGCTCAAAGTTGTGACACAAGTTTATTCATTTAGGATCTGTTGGGTGGTGAGATTTCTGACCCTGATGCGAAAGATGACCCAGCAGTTAAAGAAGATGAGGACTTTGGCGATCTTCTTTGGGATGTGCATGACGAGCAGGAGCAGATGGAACGTTTCCAGCAAGCATCTCAATCTACTTGTGAGCTGGGGTTCCAGAAGGTGAGTGACGGAAAGGCCAGCAGTATGGGGTGTCACATGCCTGCTGCAATTCACATTAAATAATATTGCACTTAAAAAGTCCAGGACTCTACATTAATGGCATACTGGGGCTGTTTTTCATGTTAAAGAATCTTGCTCCCCAGTGCTCCGCTGTTCTCTATTATAAGATTTTGTGCCATGGACTGCACTTCCTTCTGAGGCAGAGGAGACAACGGCCTCAGAAAGTAGGTCCTGGGGAGGGTGGCTGGAAGAGGTGCTCTGGGTCAGGGTTCGGACAGTGCCCAACCTAAATATGGTGCTGATGCACATCTCAATGGCAAAGTACTTAAGTCCATTATTTACCCCTTTGACTTCAGTTAACCTATTTTTTTAGTTGGTATAAATGTAAATATGCACATGCATGTTTATATAAAGGAAAAATACCTCATGTGTTTATCGTACAGTGTACCAACAAGTCTACTGGGAGACTGAAAATCAATGTTATTTTTTCTATATTTTCTCTACTAGTATTTTGATCGTTTGAATGACTTGGTTGCGGCTCCAGCACCCATTCCACCACTTCTTATTTCTGGAGGTCCAGGATCTGGGAAATCACTTCTTCTGTCAAAGTGGTATGTTTTATTATGCTCTATTTTGGAATTTTGCCTTCAGATGGATTCAGTATGTGCTTTTCATATAATGTATGCAGACAAAATTTGTGCAGTACCCAATAGAATTTAAATAGTGTTACATATCCAACTTATTGAACCATCTGATCTTGTTGTGTACATTCTTTAAATGTTCACAGTGAAACTACACTACCTAACAACATAAATCATGAGTCTACATAGCAATGTAAGTCTTGTGCGTTGGAATAAAGGACGTACAGCGTTAACATGAATATCCAGGCAATATTTATGAACGCATTAGAGATTTTAGATTGAGATGCTATGTTAATTACTTGTTAGCTAAAGAGCCTGAATGTAAATGATTTAAAATGCTGAAATACATACTGCAATGGTTTTCAAAATGACCCGCTCCAGTTCTCCTTATCATCATAATCTAGCACATATATCTCAAATAATTACATGATGATTTATGGTAACTAGAAAAACGTAACTACTGTATTACTGTATTATATTGTCTAATATATAGGTATTGCTTTGGATTGTTAAAAAATGCTGAATAGATAGTTTTGCTTTATGTATATAATATTAGTATAATATTAGTTTATGGATAGTTTGGCTTTCAATATTTAATATAGTGTGTATATAATATTAGTATAATATTAGTTTAATATACTATCTGAGTTTTTTGTATTTGCACCTCTATTTTAAACTTTGAAACTGTACACAAGTAATCATTCTGCTCTTGTATGGAAGCCCTAATTAGATAGACAGTATTGTAATGGTTATTCTTTTTTGTAGGATCCAACTTCAGCAGAAACATTCACCAAACACATTGATATTGTATCATTTTGTTGGAAGACCCTTGACAACCAGTTCTGAGCCGGCACTTATAATAAAAAGACTGACTCTCAAGGTAGGTCACTTTTCTTGTACGATACTTGTGCTCTGAATAAAACTTTTAGATATGCAGAGCTTTGCAAGTCGAGATGCATTAAATACAACAGGTGATATGTTTAGTCAAAGGGGGTTATAGGGTATAAGACTCTACAATAACATTAATGCAAAAAAATAAAATAAAATAACATTAATGCAAAAAAAACAAAAAAAACACTGCCAAATCTCACCTGGCAATATCACAACTCAGACCCAAATGGATAAAGGTGTTTTGATTTAAATCTGGTGATTTCACCATCTTGCAGCATCTTGAGCAGTGTTTATTCACCCGCTACACACACATACAGCCTGTTATATGTAATGAGAAAACTGGATATAACTGTATTAGTTGAAGTTGATACCTTTTATTGGGCCAACATAGAAAAATCTCTAAATCTACATACATTTTTGGGATCTCAGATGTCCCTTTTTCAGATGGACAGTGACAAATATTGTAATGCAATAATTGATTTAATTATCTCAAAGTGATAAATTGAAAAACTTGAATTCTCATTCACAGAAAACGATTAGGCTGGAGCCAAATTCACTGGGTTCCTTTGCAGCATTAGCAATTCGTATGTTAGCTACGGGGAATCTATAAAAAGTTTCCACCAAAGTCACTTGGGACACAACTTCGGAAAGATGGTGCTGCCTGACCAAATGTGAACGTAGAACACCTTTCACTGTGCCATTTTTCATGTCAGCCATTCCTAAATAACCATTGATGTTCTTTTTAGGTTTGCTAGAATACTAGTTCTCTAGCTTTTTGAACTTTTGTCTAAGATCAAGTACCTGTGGGAGAGGGAAAGATTGGTTCTCTGGCCTTAAGGCCGATCAGGTTTTGGAGCCCCCATTTTTGTCCACCAACCAGGGCACTCATGTGATGTGGTTTTGCAGGAGCCCTGCCTAACTTCACTGATTGGGTTGATAAGAGCACCATAGCTCAACCCTTACACCTGCTTATTTTACATTTTTAACGCCTCGGGCTATTTTCATTTTTACTCTCACACTTCGCCTCGGCCTATGGGTGGTGGTGGGGAATTATGTATTCTTAACCAGCCATGCGCTGGGGCTGCACATTGCACACTTTTTGTTTTTTTTTGTGCACATATGTTAACTTGTTTATATGGTTACTTGGTTCACCGGAAATGCCACAGTGAAGATGTGTCCCAGAAGACGCTGCTTTTTGCTGGGGAGGCTGGGCCTTTTTGGCCACAACTCCTCCATGAAGACTTCAGTGGGTCTTCTTATTAGGGGGGACCGTGGAAGATCCAGCCACCCAGCTTTGGCCTGGGAGGGAAGGAAGGAGCCGCATACACACCCGTTGGGAGTGCAACACCATTGTGGCCTTAATGCTTTTGGAACAACATCCATTAGAATATAAATATTGCCTCGGTTAATATGGATATAAAATTATGCCAGAATCACCCCTTTTTATATAAATAACCCTAGAATTTTCTGTTTATTTCATCACAGCTCATGCAGCATTCCTGGTCAGTGTCATCATTTTCAATGGATCCTGGAAAGTTTTTGGAAGAATTTCCACATTGGCTTGAAAAACTTTCTATCCGTTACCAGGGAAACATCATCATTATTATAGACTCTATTGATCAGATACAGGTAAGTGCTTCTGATGTCATGTGACAATTCATGACTTCTTTGTCAAAGAAGAGGCACTGTCAAAATTGTCTGTAAGGAATACTATTCTTTTTTTAACAATTCTTGCAGGAACAAAATAACGTCTTAAAAAAAAGACTTTGGTGCCGCAAACATCAGGCAGAAGTTTGCAAATTAAGATTTGACTGTTCTTGTTTCTGATATTAACTAATACTTTTTAATTTTTTTTGTTCAGCAATCTGAAAAACATATGAAATGGCTGATTGATCCGTTACCAGTGAATGTGCGTGTAATTGTCTCTGTCAATGTTGAAACCTGTCCTCAGACATGGAGGTGAGTACTGGCAAAGCCTAAATGTATTCATGCATTTTGAAAATACTGTGTATTTTATATAACTTGGTGAAACTACCCAGCTTTGGGAAATTCAACATTTGTTATAAAATGAAATATTTGTTGTATATCAGAGGTGTATTTTTTCCCTAAAGCGAATGGACCACAGCGTCTGAGGTTTGGGACAATGCTAGCTCATAATTGTAAAACCATTTTGTAAATCTGGACATATGACTTTATGCTGCCATAATCACCAACGCTCTGGCTCTTGGTCCATCAACGATCCGGTAATGTAGAGGACTTCATAAGTTGGAACCTGGGCATACTGTATGATTTACAAAACCACTGGAACAGCTGGGTTATCTGGTCTGTAGAGCACTAACATTGATTGTGAAGACAAATAAACTGGTCAATGTAACTGAGTGTTTGTTATTCTTTTTACCAGATTGTGGCCTACTCTTCACTTAGATCCTCTTAATTCAAAAGATGTGAAATCCCTCATTAGTATGGAATGCAACGGGGCAAATATTGAATTGACCAAAGAACAGGTACATTTCTTTCTACTTGTACTGAATCCAATGCAGCTGCTGGAGAGGGATTATTTAGGAATGTCCTGAATATAAAGAGAGGAATAATGGAGGCAAACATTGAAGCAGTTTCTCAAATGTGCACAAAATGTATGAATAATAAGAGAGGGAAAATCCCCCAAAATCGTATTTTAACCCCTCAATGACAAAGGCCGTACATGTACTGGCTAACAATGCGTTGTCATTAATGGGTTTAAGGACAACCCATTGTTGTTAAACTCATATTTTATAGATGGATCCTGTGTAGAATACACAGGATCTTACTTGTTATCCTCCCATACACGTTTGTATGTTATCTGTGTATACATTGATTTTATTTCCTTATTTTGAATTCTAGGAGAGGAAGCTGGAAAGACACTGTAGGTCTGCCACAACCTGCAATGCCTTGTATGTGACCTTACTTGCTAAGATACTCATCTGGTAAGACTCAAGAGTTATTATTACCTTGTTGTATTAGTGCACCATATAATAGTACAGGACTTCTTTGAATTGAGAACAACATTTCATATATACAATGTGGTAGATATAATTTTTTTTTATTTATACTTACTTTGTAGTAATAGTTTATTACCTTTAGGAGAAGGAGCAGCTCCATTAAAGTGCATATGATGACTGTGTTGTCCCTTCAAGAAAACTTCTGTGTTATCTCTGCGTATACTGGCATTCTTTTAGGACTAAGTATTTTTGTTTGAAACATGTATAAGATTTACAGACCATGTAGGATGCTATCCACTGGTCCATTTCTTTGCTACTTAAGAAAATTTGGGCTTTAGAAAAGTGCTGCAAACGTATGCTTGCGATTCTCCCACTGACCAGTTTGTTTCAATGTTTGTTTTTAATTTATTTTGAAAGAAATGAGGAACCCTAAAACATTAATTCACGCTGCTGTCCTTACTAAACATGTCTGCCTCATCTGATTTTGGATTTAAGCAGGGCCGGGAGCACCGGAAACATTGCAGATGTTTTACAACTTTGTATGCAATGTCAGGATACGGTGTCATTGTACAGACTTGCCCTGCGCTGTGTGCAGGAGTTCATGCCTAGTGCCAGTGACAAGGATCTCATGAGAGAGGTAAGACCAAGGCTTTGCCGAGGAATATATGCTGAATGGAATATAATAAAATCAAATTCAATTCAACACATTGAACTTTTGTAAGATTCACTGGTCACTTAGAAGAAGCAAGAGAACCCTAATGTGTGTCTTTGCTGCAGGTACTGTGCTTGATCAGTGTCAGTCACAATGGAGTTAGTGAGTGCGAGCTGATGGATCTCTGCCCTGGGCTGACATGGCCCGTCCTAACATTTTTGGTCTACCATATGAATAAGATGGCTTTACTAGGGTACAGCTGTGGTCTTCTTCAGTTTCAACATCTACAGGTAACATTTTATCCTCTAGTACATCTCCACTAAATAAAATTCACTAACTATAAATCATTGAAGACGTACACATATTGCATGATAGGATGACCCAGCTTATTGATATTTGCTATCTTCTAGGTCACCAAAATTGTTCCCGTGCAACTTCTCTGCCCCCATGTCTTTCGTACCTTCAAGTATACTGTAGTGTCATGCACTGCCATGTCCACAGCTTTTAACGGTTCCTTGAACTCTTTGGAGTTTATCCACTAAAGGGGCAATTGGCAGGAGAATTAACTCCCTGAATTCAGTATGCATTACAAAGGGAAACCCAGATAAACTCCTCTGCATGGAGCTGGCCTGGCATAATGCTTAGTTCAATAAGTGAGTCGACTTTCAAGAACTCAAGAAAGTAATTAAAATATGCTTTATACAGCTCCAACCAACTGTTCTTGACGTGGAAGCTTTTTGTGGTTGGCCCTTTGTAATGGGAAGTGATGTCAGGGAGGTGAAACTGCAACTGCACTGCAGACTGTCCTTTCAATCTTATTGCCTCTTAACAGATGTTTGTTCTCAATGCTGCTATATTTGTCTACCTTTGTAGTTAACACAACCTTTTGTGTTGTTTTGCAATACTTTGGCAAGCAAATGTCTGTAGTAAGAAATGAATGGCGTGTAGGACTGTGACCTTCTTAAACCAAATTTCATCTCCAGGCCTGGGAAGCTGTCAGAATGGAGTACATGCAAGGCGGTCAGAATATTGTGTCTGAATACAGAGAGAAACTTATACAGCACTTCGCAGCAGAGTTAAGGTACAGTACAGGGAGACAATGCTGTATTTTGAATTGCATGTTGTGCTTTTATATTAACCTGGTGTATTTATTATTGATTTTATCTTAACAAGAGACCTCTGAGGCCCCAAAAGCAAATGTGATTCTACCTCTTGTGTTAACCAAATAAAAGTTATGACCTTTGACCAATACCTCCAACTGCTTTTGGGCCAATACAGCCATTTTTTAAGTTAATTTCCAAATGTAAAAAGCCGCCCCAATTTTATCCGAACAGACGGGTAAGAAACGGAATTCATTATCTGAAAATGAGTGGGCCAAAAACAACATTAGCACAAGTCTAATATAGATTTTTAATGTTCAAGAAATAACCATATCATTTTGTGTTTTGCTCTTTTGCTTTCTGGATCTTAGATGGAAGTTGTCCATGGTAAGCTGTCAGCTAGTCAGTGCACATTAAAGTATAGACAAAAGATTGAGTACCTTAACAATAGATGGTCCAAATTGTTATTTAGTCTGCTTAATTTAACCAGTTCATGAAAAGCATGGCCATATACAACCGGGACTGCCGAAGCATGCAGTTTGTATCTGGGTTTCATTACATGTGTGCAAAGGGCAATATTTTCTATTTGCCCATCTGCCATTCACTCTTGTTATCATACCAGTCAAGACAGGGTGACGTGGAGAAGTGCCGATGAACTCACCTGGCTCTTCCAGCAGCAGGGAGAAAAGCAAAAACTGCAGAGATGTCTCATGAACCTTTTCGTGGCACAGAATCTTTACAAACGGTGAGTGCTTCACACATAGATATATATATATATATATATATATATATATACACTAACTGACCACTTTATTAGGTACACCTTGCTAGTACCGGGTTGGACCCTCTTTTGCCTTTAGAACTGCCTTCAGTCTTCGTAGCATTCTTTCTACAAAGTGCTGAAAACATTCTTTAGAGATTTGGGTCCATATGAACATGATGGCATCACGCAGTTGCTTCATATTTGTCAGCTGCACATTCATGATGCAACTCTACCGTTCCACCACATCTGAGATGTGCGCTATTGGATTGAGATCTGGTGACTGTGGAGGCCATTGGAGCACAGTGAACTCATTGTCATGTTCAAGAAACTAGTTTGAGATGGTGTGAGCTTTGTGACATGGTGCATTATCCTGCTGGAAGTAGCCATCAGAATATGGGTACACTGTGGTCATAAAGAGATGGAGATGGTCAGCAACAATACCCAGTTAGGCTGATGCTCAATTGTTACTAAGGGGCCCAATGCGTGCCAAGAAAATACCCCCCCCACACACCATTTCACCACCACCAGCCTGAACCATTGATACAAGGCAGGATGGATCCATGATTTCATGTTGTTTACGCCAAAGTCTGACCCTGCCATCTGAATTTAGCAGCTGTTATCGAGACTCATCAGACCAGGCAACATTCTTCTAGTGGTGAACCTGTGTGAATTGTAGCCTCAGTTTCCTGTTATCAGCTGACAGGAGTGGCACTCGGTGCGGTCTTCTGCTGCTGTAGCCCACCTGCTTCAAGGTTCGACGTTCAGAGATGGTATTCTGCAGACCTTGGTTGTAACAAGTGGTTATTTGCATTACTGTTGCCTTTCTGTTATCTCAAACCAATCTGCCCATTCTCCTCTGACATCAACAAGGGATTTTCATCCACACAACTGCCGCTCACTGGATATTTTCTTTTTTTCGGACCATTCTCTCTAAACCCTAGAGATGGTTGTGTGTGAAAATCCCAGTAGACCAGCAGTTTCTGAAATACTCAGACCAGCCCGTCTGGCACCAACAACCATGCCATGTTCAAAGTCACTTAAAGTCACATAATTCTGATGCTCGGTTTGAACTTCAGCAAGATGTCTTGACCACGTCTACATGCCTTTATTCATTGAGTTGTGTTACCAAGCAATTGAACAGGTGTACCTAATAAAGTGCCCAGTGAGTGTATATTAACTTGTATTAATTTCTTGAAAGTCCAATAACAATTTTGTTGTGATATCCTATTATATAATATTTAATTGCTTTTTAGGGGGCATTTTGCTGAATTGCTCAGCTACTGGCAGCTTGTGGGGAAGGACAAAATCTCAATGGCCACTGAATATTTTGACGCATTGAAACAGTATGAGAAGAGCTGTGAAGGAGAGGAGAGTATGACTCGTCTTGCAGACCTTTATGAAACACTTGGACAGTTTCTCAAAGACTTGGGTCTTTTGGGCCAGGTGAGTTGACTGCAGCTTGCACATTCAAATTAATATGTGTGTGTGCTGTGTACGTGAGAAAAAGAAGCCCACATTGATTTGTTCAGTCCAATATTTGAAACTTCACAATTTCAGATCTGTCCATGCTGAAGACCAATTGGTAATGAATATTGAGTTAAATTACAATTCTTAAGGCCACTATTCGTAATTATATTACTCAAAACTCTTTAATGACACATTTTACAACAAGAAGAAAGTATATGCACTCATTAAAGGTAAATAATGTAAAAAAATAATTTAGTTAAGTAACTATGACTAAATTAGCAAAAATATTTATAATTTTTTTTTTGTAGCTACTCTCCCTCGTTCCTTCTAATGTTAATTCTATTCATTTATTTCCGAAAGGAAGTTACGCTGGCTGGAACTATGACATCTTCCTAAAACAAAATAACAAACATAAAGAACTTTTATTAAAAAAAATACAACAGTATTAAAATCCACTGTATCCTCACTCTTTCCCCATCCTTTAGGCGGTGATTCCTCTACAGCGCTCCTTGGAGATTCGAGAAACGGCATTAGACCCTGATCATCCGAGTGTAGCCCAGTCACTGCATCAGTTAGCGGGAGTCTACTTGCAGTCCAAGAAGTTTGGAAATGCTGAGCAGTTGTACAAACAGGCTCTAGAAATCACTGAAAATGCTTATGGCAGTGAACACCTCAGAGTGGCGAGGGAGCTCAATGCACTAGCGGTGCTCTATCAAAAACAGAACAAGTAAGATTTCAAGAAGCTACTTACCGTATTTCCCCATGGATAAGACGCACTTTTTTTTTAGAAAAATGTGGGGTCTAAAAACGGGTGCATCTTATACAGTGGTGGTAGATTTTTTTTAACTGGAAAGGAGATGGAAAGGGGACCTGCTGCTTACCTCTGTGTTGCTCAGCAGCGTCACTTGTTCCGTCGAGGTGACACAGGAACCCAGTGGAGTCACGTGAATGTACATCACATCACATGACTCTGGTCTGTTCCTGTTCCTGTTCGAGCAACGCAGAGGGAAACAGCGCCCCCCATGGAAGTCTGCGAGCGGCACCAGAAGATCTGCAGTTCAGGTACGGGTAGGGGAGTAAATTAATGAATATATGTGTGTGTGATAGCATGGATGCATGTGTAGGGGGTACAGGGAGGCTGAAAGTGATGTGCATGTACTGGCTGCCTGAGCATGATAGGAGTGTGATTGCTAACAATTGCTAGCAGCTAACATCAATCACACTCATTTCATGCTCAGGCAGCCAGTTCAATAACTTTATGTATTTTTTCAAAAAAGTTCGGGCCCCAAAATTAAGATGCGTCCATAGGAGAGTCTTTTACGTTTGGGAAATACGGTAATCATGTACTCATGCCGCAGGAGAAATGCGTGGACTGGTTTTGAAATGGTATAAATGCCTAAGACTTTGTCCCATCCTGGTGCCGAAGTCCAGGAATGAAGAGTCCTCCTGCACCATGGGATTCCTCTTTAAAACCCCTTTAGACCGCTTGAACCCATATTAATACCATGTATTTAGCTTCATATATATATATATATATATATATATATATATATATATATATATACATACACGCATGAAAGTGACAATTCCCCTTACAGAGTGGTACAATTGCCCCTGGATCTCTTGCTAGGTAGATGTATGACATAAATGGGGAGGCACATCTCCCAAGGGTTAACGTTGGTTACGTGTCTGCTGATATTTTTGAGCTAGATTTTACTCTAATTGAAAATATTATTTGATTGTTCTTTAATAGGTTTGAACAAGCTGAACAGCTGAGGAAAAAGTCTCTAAAGATACGACAGAAAGCTGCAAGGAGAAAAGGCAGTATGGTAAGGGGGTTGTAAGTCCTCAGCTGTAACAGATGCACAACATGTCTAATTTTTTAATCAAGTGGTCAGTGTGTACTAGCATTCCCAACATAACTATGGGATCTCTACTGAGTTAAAGCAGGTGTGTCCCTTTATATGTTCCTTAGATGTCAAGCTCAATATGTACAGCTTGGAGGAAAAGGAAGAGGGGAGATGTGATGTGTGAGGCCATAATCTAAATGGAACAGTCTTTACATCAGATAAAATGGGCTGAATAGTTCTTAACTGCCGTCAAATCCTATGTTTCTACATGATACACTAGCGCAAAATAAGTTGTTTTGAAACATAGTTATCAATTCAGGTTTCCATTAAGGTATGCTGTTCTGTGTTCACCTTTATAAACACCCATGCAGTCACTTTGTTATGGCAACATTGATAGATGTTTTGGTATTTTGTTTTTTTTATACGTCTTTTTTAACCTTAATTTCTCAATTGGTTTACCCACACAAATTATATATTGTGTTTTAGAGACAAGAAAGGCTTTGTTTTGAAACCATTTTCATATATGTGAGACGTTATTATTAATATTTTTAAAAAAAAAAAAACATTTTTTCACAGTTTGCGGGTGTAAGAATCTGGTACATCATCAGTCGCAAAGGGGTTAAGGAATGCAAAGTGATGATAGGATGTTAGAAGTGATATTGAGCTTTAATTCAGTTTCATTGGAGGAATGTTCTGTTTAATGTTGGTGCTGTCTTTCTGTTTCAGTATGAGTTTGCTCTCCTGCGCCGCCGAGCTCTGCAATTAGAAGAGCTCACATTAGGCAAAGATACCCCTGATAATGCTCGGACACTAAATGAACTTGGGGTGCTTTACTACTTGCAGAATAACCTGGAGTAAGTATTGTTTCTTGTTTTTTTGTTTATTTTTTATTTTTATTTTTACAAACACCTAGACTTCTTATCACACTGCCTTTTAGTAAATAATTGAATGGCACAGTCTTAATTATTAAGTCTAACACTCTTACTAATGAAAGTCAATGGAATAATAGACTTCAGTAGCATAGCTTTGAAGAATCGGCTTAGTATGGTGTTTGAGCATGGAATTTGCTCAAAATAATCACATGGCAATGATGGCAGTGCCCAGGTCTGCAAATCAAAGTTAATTGGAACAAAATGAAACATAACTTTGTCAACCTACATTACTGTATACAGCACTGTATTTTTTAGTTAAAGCAATTTTTTTTAAAGAAAACAACAAATGATTTCTCCTTTCAGGAAAATAAAAAAGAAAATAGACTTTGTTAGGATAGAAGAGAGGACTACAGTGATATATGGGGATGTATTAGAACATGACGGATAGGATGTACTGAGTAGCTGTGTTGTTAAGTGCATCGTAGGTTTTCATTAAAACCAATTTGACTGGCACCCTAGTTAAATAATGAAATGTAATACAGCTTTTTGTCCTCCCTCCTACTGTGTGTGAAGAACAGCGGAAATGTTCCTTCAACGCTCACTGGAAATGAGGGAGCGGGTTCTGGGTCCAGATCATCCTGATTGCGCCCAATCCCTCAACAATCTGGCTGCTCTTTATAATGAAAAGAAGCACTATGACAAGGCAGAGGAACTGTATGAGCGAGCACTAGACATCCGGAGGAGAGCCCTGTCTCCTGATCACCCATCCTTGGCCTACACTGTCAAGCATCTGGCTGTGCTGTACAAAAGAAAAGTATGTTCATTGTTTACCTTTTTATTCAACACATCTTGTAAAATGATGAGGTATACATTATAAAGCATAATGCCCAGCTCCATAAAAATCATTTTTGTCTAAATACCAGGCATAAACAGTAGGAGAACCAAGAAAATCATATGACTTTATAAGAATCTAAGACAAGGGCAGAAAATGTGGGCTGAATATGTAATCTTCATCCAAAGACACTTCCCTTATGAAAAAATTACTGCAGTTTTTTGGACATGAAAAAACTGCAATACTGCACTTTTACTGCAGTATTACTGCACATTTACTGCAGTTTTACTGCATTTGTACTTCACTGTACTGCAGTTTTACTGCACATTTACTGCACTTTTTTTTTCATATTGCAAACCTACAGTTGTACTTCAATGTACCACAGCTTTATTGCATTTGTACTTCCGTACAAAAATAACTGCAGTAAAAATGCAGTACAGTGAAGTACAAATGCAGTAAAACTGCAGTAAATGTGCAGTAATACTGCAGTAAAAGTGCAGTATTGCAGTTTTTTCATGTCCAAAAAACTGCAGTATTACTTCAGAAAAACTGCAGTAATTTTTTCGCAAGGGACATGGCATGTAATATATGTTGAACTCAAACATTAGCAAATACTCCCCCATTTTAATAGCTTGATTTTTAATTTTGGGTTCGGTCAAGATTAGGCAACATGGATCTATATCATGGGCCATTCAAAACCCATTACTAGTATTAGCCACTTTACAATAGTTATAACAGATGTTTCCCTTGCTGAAAACTGATACAAAGTTTGTGTCATAAAGTCAGAAATCCTAATTAAGCTTCATGACATTTTCTACTTTGCCTCTATTTTACCTAAAATTGCTGCTGTTGTTGTGTATGCTGTTAACCAACTCTAATGTTTGCATTGTTTTTAGGGAAAACTCGACAAGGCTGTTCCTCTTTATGAGCTGGCAGTGGACATTCGTCAGAAGTCGTTTGGACCAAAGCATCCCAGTGTTGCCACTGCCTTGGTGAACCTTGCAGTACTGTATTGCCAAATGGTATGAGAAACCCCTTTTATGTTAACAATGGACAATAAATAAATTTAAAGAACCACTCCAGCCTTATTGTAATGTAAAATGCATGTTGAAATCAATTTTTTAATGCATTTCCATGTGTACTACTGCATGCAATTAAGCAGTCGATGTTCAACTGGCATATATGGCCTTGGCTGACTCTACTTCCATTGACTTTAATGGGAGTGGTACTTAGCATGTAAAGAAAGTATTCTTAAGTGTGCAATGAAGACCACAGCCATATTTTAGAACTCCAGTAACCAAAATAATGCATATTGGAATCTGTGTATAAAATTTGCATTAACAAATTGCCGGTACAAAACAACCTTCTTCAGCAATAGAGACTTTATATGGACAGGCACCATCTCATATAGAGTCATATCCACATTTCAGAACATTATACTTAGGGCAACACTATAGACATGACCCTTTATCGTGAGACATGGGATAGTACCCTATTCGCCCTTTCTAAAGTATTAAGATCTGCTGGTTATTAAGAAAAAAATTGTTATGAAGATGGTCCTTTACCCTATCCAGACTTTACTTAATGAACCCTACAGCATCGGACACCTGTTAGAAAGAGTGTGGAAACATAGTCCCCTAAAACTTTGGGAAGTTGTCTTTGATTTAGCTTCTAAGAATTTTTTTTTTTACCAGAGCCTTTTCTATGGAAATTTCAATTTATGCCTATTCCTGGCATATAATGGAGTATAGCAACCCCACTACAATAATAGTTGTTGCCATCTGGGTACGCTGCCTCAGGCCATCAAATAGATCAAACAAACAAGAGAAGAAAAAATCCACCCAAAAATAGTCTATGACTAAGTCCAGCAACATGGACAAAACACGTCAGTGACCACTTCCTTTTTTTTGTTTGTATGTTTTTGTCCTATTGGAATATTCTATTAAGAACACAAGTGACAGGGTATGGTTGCAGTGGAAGTTGGAGCAGACTCAAGGCCTGTTATATTTTCATGACTTCTCTATATAATGATCTGGATCAACATGTTTGATTTCCATTTTTCTTTTCTGGATGAATGTACTGTATTATATGATACACCTTTGTTGGAGCTAATGCTCCTATCTTGACTAGATCATGCTAATGTGTGGTCTTGGACATCCAGCCATTTTATTTTGTTCTATATGTTTCCGTACATGTCCTGTAAAGGGAAACCAATTTTGGCATTGTGACAAACGTTTACATTTTGCTTTGTTCTGTACAGAAAAAACAAGCAGATGCCTTACCGCTGTATGAGCGTGCCATGAAGATTTATGAAGATAGCTTGGGTCGAATGCATCCAAGAGTTGGAGAAACACTAAAAAATTTAGCTGTCTTACGGTAAGAATAACATTCATACTTCTTTTAGTGTGTTGCTTCTAAATATGTTTTAGCATATTTTAAGTACATGTATATGAACATTTGGGTCTGCTGTCTCTATTTCTGTCTTTGAGAAATCTATACAAAGACATTTTCCTGTTTTTTTTTTTTAAAAGGTACAAAGAGACCAGTTTTGTCTGCTCAAGGCTCTGAAATTATCATTTTTTGGGTATCTTATAAAAAAATGTAATTTCAGGACATTTCAGTAAAAACTACAAAGTAAACTGGAAGTTCAATGCTTAATGATCAATTGTTAAGTTTACTGACCAAATAACAATGGCATATTATCTAACTTTCTCATCTTGAGGTAGCTCACAAGCAACTAAACTAAAACTGAGCACTTATCAGAATGCAACACCAGATAAATGTTTTCTTCTTTCCTTTTAAATCATTTATTAATAAATACATATTTAGGAACCTAAACAGTGTTCCTTTTGTAACACACAAAATGTATTTAGGAAATATTTACAGTATTGGCACATATTTGATGTTCACCAACTACAGAGCTCCAAAGTCTTCTGTCCTGGGCCATTCTGTCTAGATGCTTCCAGATGTAGCCCACCTTTTTGATGTCAGCCTGGAGGTCTTGTCGCCATTTCTATTTCTAGCACAACCTTTTTGCCTTGAGGGTTCCACTTCAGTGCCTGGATGGTGATGTTGGTTGGCTGATTGCATAGAGCGTGCCCTATCCAGCCCCATCTTCTTTTCCCGATTCTTCCTCTTCTGGGAGTTGACAAGTTCTCGCCCACAGATTGGTGTTGCTGATGGTGTCTGGCCAGTGGATCTGGAGGCAGCTGTTGATAAACGTCTGGACCTTCCTGTTGGCTGTTTTGGTTGTCCTCCAGGTTTCAGCTCCATACAGTGGGACTGACTTCAAGTTGGAGTGGAACAGTCCAATGTTTGTTGCCAAAGACAGCTCTCTGGAGCTCCAGATGTTCTTGAGCTTTAAGAAGGCCACTCTTGCTTTGCCAATCCTTGTGTCATAATCTGCATTAATGCCACCTTGCTGATGGATGATGCTGCCCAGGTAGGTGAAGGAATGCACTTTCCAAGGGGGTCTTCCATTCAGTGTGACTGGGATGTTGCCAATGGAGTTTATCTTGAGGATCTTGTCTTGCTGTTGTGGATGATGAGACCAATCTGATTCATGGTTGGTCATTGCTACATGGATCTTCTCTGATCTTCTATGAAGCTGGGCCAACAATGTCCACTGGATTTAATTTCCAAGATTGCTAGTGGATGTCTTCATAATCCAATCGATGGTTAAGAGAAAGGGTGACAACAAGCATCCTTGTCTTACTCCAGCTAGCAAATACAGAAAATGAGAGGAGGCCATAAGAGAAATAATGAATTACCTGTAATTTAATTTAAAATGTACTAGGATTAGCGGCTAGGGTCATAGTAAGGCACAAGAAAACCTGCCAAACAAACAAAATATACAAATGACCCTGCGCAAACCGACACATTTAAAGGTGAAAAACACCCAATGTGCAAAAATAATAAACATTGCACTTCTTCAGAAAAGAACACATAAATTATGTGTAAATAGGAGATTCCTCCAAAAATCCACCATAGAAAATACTAAAATATAAAAGTATAAGAAAACACATGTGTTTAGTGTAAAAAAGTAAAGCTAAAAAAAATAGAGAATAATGGATCCACCCTTGCGGCACCACGTATAAACACTTTGGAACAACCTCCAGGTCGAACAATGAACAGAGGAATTGATGCAATGATTGTATATAAAAGGAGTTTTAATAAAAACAATCCATCCATAGCTGATATCTCAGGTCACATACATACTTACATACACGATCAAATTAACCCTTATATTATGCAACAGATAGCAATTTAATATATTCAATTAAAAGCTTTATTTTAATTTACTCTGGTTTGCACCTGGAAGCTATGAGCTCTGCCCTCCGTGGATCACTCTGCATGATGTTCCGTCATATGAGTTCTTGATCAGGTTGACCAACTTGGCTGGGAGGCTGTAGTGTCAAGGGAGCTTCCAGATGGTCTCTTGAGCCACACTGTCAAGCACATTCTCGTAGTCAACAAAGTTGATATACAATGAGGAGTGCCACTCCAAGGACTACTCGACTATGATGCGTAGCGTTGCTATCGGGTACATGCATGATCTGTTCTGTCTGAAGCCTGCCTGCTCACCTAGAAGCTGTGGATCTGCAGCCTCTTTCATTCTCTCTATTAGGACCTGGTTGAAAACCTTCCCTGGCACCAACAGAAATATGATTCCTCTGTAGTTGGCACAGTTACAGAGTTCTTCTTTCTTGGAGATTTGATAAGGTATCCCTCCTACTAGTCTGCTGGAAACTCTTCTTCCCATATCATCTTAAATGGGGTTTCCACTGAAACATCTAGGTCTGCTTTCAGGGCCTCTGCTGGATTGTCATCAGATCCAGCCACCTTCCCGTTCTTCATCAGGGTGATGGCTTTCCTGATCTCATATCTCGTTAGCTTGTCACAGTTGAACGAGAGATCCTCATTGGCTGGGTCAATGTCTGGTGGATTTGGTGGAGCTGGCCTATTCAGGTGTTCCTCAGAGTGCTCTGCACATCTGTGGTTCTATTCCTGTGATGGTCTTTCACTGCTTGTCTTTGGTGGCAAGTTCTGATTTGCTGCTTGGTGGTGTCATGTTGCCACTGCTCCGCTTCTTCTTCCAGCCCGTCCACATAGTCTCGCTTGGGCTCTGTGGGCTTCAACATATTCTTCTTTGGCCTTGGCCTTTGCTGCTTTAGTTCTGCTGTTGTTGAGTGCTACTTTATCTTCTTTCTGTCTTCTATCTTGGTCATGGTCTCTGCTGTGATTCACTCTTTCAGTTGGTGTTTCTTGACTCGAGCACTTGTCAAACTTGCTCTTTGTCATCAGTCCAAAGTCTTCTTTGGTCTTGGAGTCTTTCAGAAAGCTGACATTGTACATTTCTTCTGTCAGATGTGTCTTTCCAGTTCTTTCAGCTTCAGGTGATGGTCGGACAACACATCTGCTCCTCTTCTAACTCTAATGATGTGCAGGGATCTTCTGAACTTCTTGCTAATGCAGACATGGTTGATCTGGTTTCCTGGACAAGGTTCACCTTGATCATCTTCTTCTTGGTTCTTAATGATGCTGTGATGATCCTAGGGCCGTGCGCCTCCCATCCTACCAGTGCTTTCTGTGCCTGCTTGGACAACAGGAAGCCTACTCGCTGTGCGTGGGATGCGTAATTCTCTTCATGTCCGCAGTACAGCTGTCATCAGTCGTCTCTGTCCAGTTTATGTCTATCTTGTCCTTACGTTCCATGTGTCAATGTCAATACAACTGGTGGAAAGAAGGGTCGTCAGATTATTGGCTTCCTTGCGGCTTTCATGAGTTGAAAATCCTTCTAGATATAATCAGTACCAATTGTTGAATGCCACATTTATTTTAATAATCTGAAAGAAAAATGCTTTGTGTATTGGAAAAAATAATTTACCATATTTGCTCGATTATAAGACGACCCTGATTATAAGACGACCCCCCAAAATCTAAATATTAATTTAGGAAAAAAACAAAAAGCCTGAATATAAGACTACCCTATAGGAAAAAAAGTTTTACTAGTAAATATTAATTCATGTAAACAATATTTTCATATTTAATAAAAGCTATGATTGAGAAAAAAATATATTTTTTTATTTCCTTTTATTTGCCAACCTGCCCCCCCAGTTATGCACATCTGCCCCCAGGGTTGCCACTCTGCCCCCAGAAATGCCTTATACCCCCTATTTGCCACTCTGCCCCATGATGTGCCTTTTAACCCTCTATATGCCACTCTGCCTCCAGAAATGTCTTATACCCTCCTATATGCCACTCTGCCCCATGATATGCCTTTTAATCCCCTATATGCCAGAGTGGCATATAGGGGGTTAAAAGGCATATCATGGGGCAGAGTGGCCTATAGGGGGTTAAAGGGCATTTCTGGAGTTATATATATATATAAACTGCTAACAGCAATCACACTCCTATCAAGCCAAGGCAGCCAGTACATGCTGGAACCTGAGGATGATAGGAGTGTGAGTACAGCCTCCCTATGCCATGCTACCACCACCTTTACACATCCATACTAACACACACTCATTCACAAACATTTAAATACTCACTCATTCCATTAATCACACATACTTCACACATTAATCACAAAAACCCTCCCCCACCCCCTTACCTGAACTGCAGATCTCCCACTCGAAGACTTCTGCAGGGGCCCGGCTGTGCGTGCAACTTCTCTGGCCCCGCCCCCAGAGGAAGGAGGGGGGAGGCAGAGTTATGTGACACGCTGCTAGCTTCTTGCTCTCCTGCTGCTCGCGACCAAAGCCGGTAAGTAGCATGGCCCCAGCGGACATTTTGAGGTCTGATTAGAAGACGACCTCGATTATAAGACGAGGGGTATTTTTCAGAGCATTTGCTCTGAAAAAAACCTCGTCTTATAATCGAGCAAATACGGTATATATTTAGTGTTACTTATTATTTGATATTTATTATTTTTTTATCACATCTTGGCAAAAACATAATTAAAAAAATATTACTATTATTAGAATTATTACTTTCCTTACTTATTTTTTATAGCTTGTGTACATGCATGTGTGTTATGTCATAAGCAAAAGCTGTTAAACAATGGTACATAATGAGATAGCACCTCCAGTTTGTGAAACATGACTCAATCATATTTTAACAGGTATGAAGAAGGAGACTTTGAGAGGGCTGCAGAGCTGTATAAAAGAGCTATGGAAATTAAAGAAACAGAAACATCGGTCTTGGGTGTGAAAGCCCCATCTGGTCATTCTTCTAGTGGCGGGGACACCTATAGCCTCCGAAATACTCTACCAGCTGGTGCATTCCCTGAGTAATGACCCGAAAATATATCTTGTGGTCGTTTTAAACCCACTCTAAAATCTTCATGATCTGACTGTGTTAATTGATCTGAAGAAGGAGGTTAATGTGCCCCATTATTTGTCTCTGAATTTAACAGTATTGGAGGGTGTAGTGAATCAAAATATGTTTATGCTCCAAATAAAAAAATATATATTTTGAAACTTCCAAAAACATAATAAACCTGTCCTCTATCCAGTAACATTTTATAGATATTCTAAAATAATTTATAGAAATATGTAATCATATTTATTTGTATAGTTTATCCAACAGATATTATGTATATATTTTAAGTCTGTGCTTGAAAATAAGAATATATTAATACAAAAGTATTATTTTATAAAACATTAAATTGATTTTCTTTTTTTAATTCAATATTTTCCAAGTGTTTTATTTAGAAAAACTCCAAAAATACATACTTTACCATTAACCCCTTTTTCAGCATTTTTACAGTTTCCTTAACCATGATTCTCCTTTTTAATTTTTTTGTGCATACAAATGAAATATTATTTTTCAAGGACAGATAGAACTTATTTGGATACCATTTTTGATGTATAGTCTAACATTTAGTATAAATCACACATTAAAATTAAAAAAAAAAATTAAAGTTTTTCTGTATTTTACCATGAAAATGGTCCTCAAACCAGTTATACCAAAACACCACAAAATATCTTATTGTAAGTATCCTTAATTTGAAGGAAGAAAAACATGTTTTTTTTAAAAAAAAAGTTTTTTGGAAGGTACAAGGCACATCATGGAACACGCTGGTTCCCTTTTCCAAAGTTTCAAATTTTGCGATGCCTATGTCTCATTTGAGACTGTTTGGCTGCCCCCCAGCTCAAAATGACAAACCAGAGTATTTCACAAGGAGCATTTAGACACTTATCATGCAACCAATTGGTCACCAATCCCTGGCAAATGGAGCCGTATTAATAATGTCCGTTGCTGAGGGTGATGGGAGTTGTAATCCACAAAAGCAGGTGCACGAGAAAAAGCAAAAAGGATGACATCCCATTTCAGGTGTGTGGGGGTGGTGGCTGGTTGTGGCATAAGGACAGCAGGGATTTTTTCAGTGTGCTAGCCCGCTGATCTATAGTTAGATAGTTGGCACACTTTTTACATTTTTTTTCTTATTTTTTTACTTGAAATGAGGGTAAATGGCTGTTCCTATTACAAGGCAGTCCTCTGCATCAGGAACCGCTGTTCATGGTGATCCAACCTACCCCTGGATAATTTTTTTTTCTCTCTTTTTTTCAAATTATTATTATTTTTTCCTTCTTACTTTACTGATGTTTCTTTACTTCCGCCGATAGGTGGAACGCGGGAGAAGCTGTCCCAGTGGCTCCCATCCTTTTGCATTAGTGCACAAAGGCCAGAATAACGCAGATAGATTTGCAGAGAAACAGGAATTTGGCTCGTTGCCTAATTATGTCACTTTTTGATAATTTAATTTCAAAATTCCAAAACAGCTGCATGTACATAAATACCATGGTTTAAATATATATTTAATAATTTTATTAGTCCTTAATAATGTACAAGCACAACCAAGTGTAGTTACATGACAAATTAGCTAAAGTAGAACACCGATTTATTTGGTGAAAATCGATTGCAAGCCTTTTCTCTAAGCAAATAGAACCCACAACCATAGGCTTTAACGGCCTTCTACATGCTCTTCATTTGGGCCATAAGTTCCTCCAGGCTCTGCTCCGACTCCTCCACCGTAACACCAGCCGTGGGTTCCTGTAAACAGAATGCAGGATTTCACAATTCATATTTGCATATAGTGTAAAAGGGGTAACAACTGAATGAATGAAATTAAATATCCATCAACTTTTGGACTCACGCAACAAATTATTAGACTTAGATTGTATTTTTCTGCTTATCTGCAATACTATTAGTGTAGACATTTAAAAAATGACTTAATTTAAGTTATATTCATAACATATATGCCGTCTGAGTATGCAAATAAAAGTATGTCAAGTTAAATGATACAATTTGTTCCATTTATATTTTATCGGACGATAAGCTGTCATTTGTATTGCATATGCGTACCATGCTCTGCACAATATATCTGATAAATTATTTTTAGTATATACACATTTTTGGCACCTAAATGCATATGAACATTTACACATTAAGGATAAAACCAGCTATTTACAGATATATTAGAAACAGAGGAGAGAAAGTTAGAACTCCTCCTGAGCAAGCACAGAAAAGGTACTTGTGACCTTAAAAAGAAATGGCAAAGGGACATTTATATGGGCCAAATTGTTCTTATCTGCCATCAAATTCTATTTTTCTATTCACTCATACTATCTATATTCTAACATGCAAGATGTCTTAATACAAGAAAAAAGGTGAAATACTTATATTCCTTTATTTATACTGGAATCCAGTGTTCTGAAACTGGAACCACACAGCCCACTTTTTCATTGGCGTATCTTTTAACATTGAGCTTTCAGCCAACAGAAACATCTTATTACAGTAATTCTGCCCATTGTACCTTTATTGGAATGGTATATGCCACAGTGATTCCTTCTGGCAGCTCTGGGACTGGCCCAGTAGCAGCTTTTAACTCTTCTTCTGACACCTCTGAAACCAGCTCAATACCTAAGGAAGGCAAATCAAAACAACCAATGTGAATGGTTAAAAATGTTGTACTCAACATATTGCTTTTGTTTGCAAATACATTATTTAGGTGTAAAAGTAGTGAGGAAAGGGAAATATATTGGCTCAGTATGTAGTATAATGGAACCATGAGATGGTTATGAACCGTAACCATGCACAATGCATTGCTTAATGTAGCTCAACATATTCACGTTACCAAGTTTTGCACATTCCATATCAACCAGATATCTTGCGGTTTCATTTAGGCAATATGTCTTACCCCAGTCGTTGTCCTCATGCACTATTTCTTCTTCTTTTTCTTCTGCCACCACTTCTGGTTTGGGCTTTTCTGCCTCTTTTCGCTGAATTAAAATTTGCCGTGTTGTGAGTTAGAAAATAATGGTTTTGCTAAGAAAGTGTAATGTATAATATTGAATTTCAGTAGGAGCACAAAAAAAAGTAATCAAGCCAACAAAAAGGCTTGCCTGCTGATGTTCCCAATGTAAGAAACCCATAGAGATGGGTTCGTTTGATCAAGTTACGGTGTCAAGCCCCTCCAATGTTATTCTGATCGCCTAGAAAAGTATACACATAGAACATATTTAACAGAATACCCAAAAACCGTCATCGGATTACCTTGTACTCAGACTGCTGAGTCTGGCAGTATTTGTCATCACAGTGTGGGTTAGGTTTCATAGCCATAGTAGGGAAGAAATCTTGCATTGCGTTGTACCCCAGATAGAAGCTAACTGTGCCAAAGTGTAAGAGATACCTGAAAGACAAATGGAATTGACTTCCAATCCCCTGACGTAATCTACAGAATGCACGGGTGGGTGTAAGAATAGAAACCTATGCATACATCAAGCGTATTTTGTAGAAAACTAGGGCTGCTTCGTGCGTGGAATATGTTACTTACTTGAGAACATTCTGGACAAGTAAACCAGCTACAACTCCCATAGTAGTGGGCAAGCTGGCTGCACAAACGCCCTCCCGCTTCAGAGTCTTCTCATCAATGTTGGCCGCGACCACCAGAGGAGGAGCACACTGTGAAACAAAGGTAAATACATAAAATATAATACAAATATACTTTCCTGATCTATAATATTTGTCTATTCTTGAACATGCACCGTAAATATTATGTATGGGTGAAACAGATAGGAAAAAAGTTACACATTAAAAATTTATAGGTATTTTTTTTTTTAGCACCTGAAGTTGTATTTTAGGGTGCCAAACCTGGCAATCCATAAAACTTTATACTAGGTGTGGCTCTGATGCCCAAGCTTATTGTCACACTAAGTTATACACAGTGACACAGGGAAACACGGCAGATATAAGCAAAGGCCAATGGCACAAACATTTTATAGTAGGGTGCTTGAACAGGTTAATAAGTTAATACAGCTTGCAGAGCTAAGAAATAATTAAATTCCCAAGCTACAGCCATTCCCACAAAATCATCATAGCCTGAAGGGCGTCTTGGTTTAACAGGGAAACAGCAAATCCAAAGACATTTAACTCCATAACTTTCAAAGGGTGAGGATCAATCTTAAAGCAACGTAACAGTGATGCTCACGCAATTTCATACCCTATGTCCTACTACATAAACATCAAGCTGGGATAAGTACCGCAAAGCAGGCCGTTTCTCCTGGTTTAATAAGCTGAATGTGTCCGGACACCGCATTTTCGCTGACTCCCGATTCCATCCAGACTTGTCCAAGTTCATTACATGCCTTTGAAGGGAAACATATGGAAGATACAATCAGTAATACATATACTATAGTACGGTTGTTAACCGCTCCTTTCTAAAGTAATCAAAGGAGCTAAAGCGATCGAAGGATGTGTTGACTTGCTAGTGGAGTATCACTCACACACCGGAAGGATGTACCATTTAATCACCAAAATAATATTTAAAGAAACAAAACAGTCACGTCTTTTTACATGCCCTTTCTATTACTTTAGAAGTCAATACTCCAGCCTTTCTGCACTCTATGAAACACTTTTTAGAATCGCTTGGCCTGAACCCATTGCATTACATTATGTTAGTCTTCATAGGTGAGGACCAAGCAGAGAAAAAGCCCCAATCTTGATACCTGTGAACGTGATTCTGGTGTCTGCTAATAATATTAGGTTATTTTTTAATAACGTCAACATTGTACCTAAATCTTTTGGTTCATACATATTGGAAATATCAGGATCTCAAAAGCAGCAATGAACCCATACATAGTAATGGTGGTATCACAGTCCATTACCTTCACAAAGCATTTGGACTTTCCGCTAATGAAATTACACTCACAGTGTTTATTGCCATCCGGGCTTCAAAGTTGTCCACACAACTAAGCACAAGATCCACAGGTTGACCCTCTTTTAATCCACCTTTGCTAAAGTAAAGAAAAAACAAAAATGAACAAAAGGGACAATGTTACACTTCATACTCTCATAATCGAAACGTAAAAATAAAAACACAGCTCAAGTAGAATATTAAAAGGGACTGTGGAAAGTCACAGGCAGCTTCATCAACGAAAAATAGAGGATTTAAATATTAAATGCATTAAAATAATGGAGTTATTTCCAAACATCATGTCTGTTTGAGTTTTTAGGATTCTGCATGTTCCGAATTGGTGTACATAATAAACTAAACAAACAAAAAAAACTTGTTAAACACTTTGGCTTGCATATTTCCTGTAATAACATTACAATATATTAAATATTTACTCATCCAGAGAAAATCCATTAAATTAGAAGAAGCTTTTATTTACAAACCAATCACAGGATGGGGATCTTTATTTTTATTGTTATATATATATATATATATATATATATATATATACACACATATACATACACACATATACATATATATAGGCAAAGGGGAGCATTACCTTATCCTGTCCATAAAATGCTGGAAGTTGTCTACTGTCGTTATGTTGTAATTGTGCACTTCAAACTGGACATCAGGGTTTATATTCCTATGAAGACACAAGGTAACAGAACACAAATGAGAAAAGCAAAGTTGCCATGCTAGTTTACTGCTTTAACATTGGTAATGCCCGATACAACCTCTGAACAATCCTAAAACATAGCAAACGGATTACTACAATAAACATGTCTAAAATGAAAGATCAGTAAGCAGGTAAAGCCCATATAACGCAGGTTACCGTAACGTATGCTCGGCAGCCTCCACTTTACTAAGTCCTGCCTGGTGTGGTTGGAAGAACAATCGGTTCATGTTGGCCAGTTCCACCTTGTCGTAATCAAACAGCAGCAGCTGGAACGAGAAGAATCACAGCGGAGGTCTCTCGTGAGTCACGGCGAGCGGAGATATTGGAGTTCTCTCTCCAACAGAATCGTTATCTCATACTTAAATAAAAGGCTCAGTCATATCCTTCATTACCAAATGGGTTTACTATGTCTCTGCTCTCAGTTGGCTGGGACCAAACGTGACCATCTCTAGCAGGTGGCATACACACCGATAAGAGTGATCCGAGTAGATCAATCATAAAGTCAGCATCAATGCGGATTTACTAATCAATTCAACAAAACCATTATAAATGTCATTAGGGACTGGCTACTGAAAATAATGAACAAATCATCATAAATTACAAACCATATAAAAAAAAGCCCAAAATGGAATGTATTTATTTTTTTTTTTAAAGAAGAGGAATTTACCGGTAACTGAAGCATAAAAAGCATGAAACAAGGACATTCTATAACACAAAAACTGTATGTTTCCCACACAGGTAAAGTGCCCAATCTCACAGCAATTATTTTCTTAAATGGATATTTGTTGATAAAAATCATGTATTACCTTACCAATGCCACATCTTGTCAGCATTTCAGCGGTCACGCTGCCCACGCCGCCAACTCCCACTACGGCTACAGCGAACGAGCGGATTTTCTGTCACAAAAGGTAATATGGGTTTATGAGAACACAGGTATTCACATCGTTTACATCAGGAGACATTACCCAAATTCTAAAAGATATATATATTACATATATTTACAATCGCTATTTAGTTTTAGATCTGTCAGTGGCATGTCACCTACCTCAAGCACCTGTTCTACTTAATATAATCATTTTCTTAAATATAATCAAATCTTATTGATTATTTTGACATTTAAAACATATGCTCTTAACATTTCTATCTGTTTGTGATTACTTGCACACATTAGTTATGTGCAGCAGCATATGGTAGTCACATTTCTGTCATTTACAATAAGAATCATAGTGTCGCAGTTATCACCGTTTGCTCGTATTTTCGGACTTCATGCCGATTCCGGATCGGACCCTGTAGATCAGGGGTGTCCAAACTGCGGCCCTCCAGTTGCTGCAGGACTACATCTCCCATAATGCTCTTTCAGCTAAGGGGCTGGCTGAGGAGTATGGGAGATGTAGTCCTGCAGCAGCTGGAGGGCCACAGCTTGGACACCCCTGCTGTAGATCGTCAGATTTGAGGTGTTCTAAAGAACACTGCCTAGTCCTGTAAAAACTACGTACGTCTATCTGTTAATCGGGCAACCTCACCTCGTAATCATCCACTATCCCCATTCGTTTCAAAGCCATCAAGCGACTGAAAACACAGAGAAAGAAAACTAGGTTGAAATCAACGCTCGCCTTTATTTATTACGAGCCAACATACTACGCAGCGACGTACAATATAAATATGGGGTGGTTTACACGTAAAGTACTAGAACCTCTGTTTACATTTGCTCAGATCAGAGGTTACAATCACAATGTCACAAATATTTTGTGTGTTGGCCCAATAAATGAGATCAATGTAGATTAAACAGTGCACTTTGGGCTAATGCATCAATATCCATTTATTAGTTTTAAGCGCCACCGATGCCACCCATTCAAGCGACAAGGAATATACACCTGTAGGGGTTTGAATCCACCACTTCAGCGCTCATCTTATCAATCTTGGTCCTGTGGATCTCGTGGGGATCATTGCCTTTCACCCTTCTCAGCTCATCCTCCAGATCCCGGATCCGAGCCTGCAGCTCCTCCACCCCCACACCGGCAGAAGCCATGCCCGTTCAGCCAGCCGACAATATGGTACACCGAGCGCTGTAAGAGAACACGGAAGGAAGGGTGTGACTGGATGAGTAAGCCGATCTGCCTCTGGTGGGATGTCTACAGAGAGATCGTAGCAGACTACACTAAGCCGTCTATTGAGACTGTCAGCTTTTAATTTACAGGTAGACTGCTGCCAGTTACTGATGGGATGGAAACGGTCCAGCTAACCCTTTCCTGCGGCAGCATTGAGACACGTCTGCACTCAGGAAGAGGAGGGACTGAACCCTGTAAATAATCAGTCTTTTCATTTTCAATCAACACAAATTACTTCCTGTGTCGCTGTCATTGCAACCTCTCAGCTACACGGCAACGAAGACTGCCGCGGAACCTGAAAATGTGTACAGCGCTCTAATAAAACATTTGCCGTTATCAAAGATGGCGCATTAACCTTCTATTTACGTCAATGTTCGGGTTGTATCCTTTACGCATGCGTATGCCTTTTTTTTAAAAAAAAATGAACTTTATTGAGTGGCACAATGATTGACAAAAAAATGTGTGAAAGGTTGAGATTGACTATAAACATCGTACTTTGATCTCAACGTCTGTAGTGAAGAGAAATGGCGGAAGAGGAGCTGGACACCAGCGCAGTGCGAAGTAACCACAAACTTGATGAACGTAGTTTAGACGAGTACCTGCGCAGGCACCTACCAGGTTACGGCGCGGAACCGTCCGCTGGGCTGACGGTCCGACAGTACAGGTGAGAGTGGCCCCTGACAGCTTATAGCATTCCATAGCTACAGCATTCATGACAGCTCGGTATTGACATTAAGAAACTACAATTCCCATGAACCCCAGCAAACAATTGACAGGGCATAACTAAGGATATATTTTGAGTTTTAGTTCAAAATCAGGTGTAATTTTTACAGTATCTTGCATACTTCCCAGGTGTCCCTCTTATGGACCCAAATCCCTCTGCCGTTATTCCTTCCCATGACCTCGCTCCTTTTCTATGGTTTTAGAATGTTTTCTGGGTGTGCAGAAATGTGTATTTAAATTAAATTATGTAACAAACACATTTTATGAGTACCCGTGAGAGGGAAATTGTGGTCCTCTGGCCTTAAGGCTTAGAGACTCCTGATTAAATCCACAGGGGTGCTCAGGATGTGGGAATGATTTTGGTCACTGCATCAAGTACCGCTTGTGGACCCTTATATTCAATAATAATAAACATTTAAAAAACCCAATACCGCTTTTGGACCCTTCATGCGCTTTTTATTTTTTTATCCCTCACTGCCCTAGCCTATGGCTGGTGGGTGGAGGGAGACATTTTTATAACCCCATTCATGGGCTGGGGTCTGATACGGCACAATATTTTTAATATGTGTAAAAAAAAAACAAAAAACATTTCACTGTCTAAAATGAGGACAGCAAACTAAAGTTTTATAATGGAAAATAATTCTACATTTTTTTTTCTCTTCAATTGTCCATAAAATCATTATTATATATTATATATATCTTACACTAAACTTATAGCGCAACCCTATCAGGGATGGGCTTTGAATTGGCCCCATGCTTGTATATGATGCACATAATGCGATCGCTAGTACACAAGAAAAAAAAAACATCACTTGTTGCTTTTATTACAATGAGTAAATAGAAGAAGTTTTTAATTGCATATTAAGGGAAAAACAACAGTACTAGGTAAACTAACACTCCAGCAGAAGGCGACGGTATAATCGGTGACGGAAACGGTGTATCAATGATTTGAACATTTTCAGTATATGTAAAACTGACAACACAATGCATTTTTTCTTTTGCAGATCCGGTCAATCTAATGCAACATATTTCATTAAGAAGGGCTCAAATAAATATGTTCTCAGGAAGAAACCTCATGGTCCGCTTCTGCCTGGAGCTCACAGGGTAAAGTGCACTTTACAGATATGCTCGAGAACTTTACGATCCACTGTTGACGGTGCTATACTGATACATTATACATTCAGATCACCTTGAGATACACATGTATAGATATATATGCTTATGTGTGTGTGTTTGTCTTATGTGTTTTTATATAAGTATTACTATTTCTGGATAATATTAGGTTGACCGTGAATATCAGGTTGAGAAGGCATTGTTCGCAGCTGGCTTTCCTGTCCCGAAGCCCCTGCTGTACTGTAACGATGTATCAGTGGTTGGAACTGAATTCTATGTGATGGAGCATGTGCAGGTTTGTCTAATTTTCTTTCTATTCTTTCTGGTAAAAATATAATGAGCCTTTTAAAACAGTTAAGATCTTATCATTCCATAAACAATGAAAAATGGAGCAAAGGTAGCTCAGCCAAGAATCACTTGAATAACTTGCCCTAAAGACCCTCCCATTTAGGCTCGCTAGTGCTATTACAGGAAACATCTCAAATCCAGTGCTGGAACAGATCCGTGGTTGAATTCCCGATTATCAGACATGGAGATAAGATAATTAGCAGCACAGAGTCCATTGTTCAAGTCTCTATACCTGATATATTAGTGAAATGTGAAGTCATGAACGCCAATATATATATATATATATAATATATATATAATTTATTTATTTATTTTTTCTTGCCAGGGCCGCATTTTCAGAGATATAACTCTTCCAGAAGCCAGTCCTGCTGAGAGAGGTGCATTGTATGTGGCTCTCGTCGAAACCCTGGCTTGTCTCCATTCATTTGACATACGTGCATTGAAACTTACTGAATATGGCAGAGGCAAAGGATATTGCAAGAGACAGGTAAAGTTCTGAAAACCCTCGAGGTGGGCATTCAGTCATTGCTGGAGGAGGATATTGGAAGCAATAGCTACGCAACTGCCGCTGGATTACGCTCTCTTTTTACCAGCCATTGGTTTCCTGTTTTTATTTTTGTATTTCCAATGGACAAAGTGTTACAATTCTGCGTAGAAGCACAAATTATAAAAGTATTGCTTCTATATAGTAAAACCGTTTGAGGTATATGGTGAATCCTGTACAACCGACCTTTGGGTAAATTGAGTTCTCTAGAGCAGACATAAGCCATTGTTAATATTTAGAACCCAGAAACACATATTTTAGAGAGAATCTATTTTTTTATGAATCTGATGATGTTGTATTACGGTGTTAAATGAAAGGGGTTTTCAGTAATGACAGAACAGGGTACCAGGTCTTAGGAGTGGTTGTTACTGCCTCTACTATGATTAATGGTAGCGGTAATAAAAATGGCACTTTGTTCCATTAGAAGTTTTTTTTTTTTTTTTAATTTACTAGCACAATTTTATTTTGATTGCTTTCCAAAACTGGGTGAGGAACAGCCAAACTCACTAGGGTAAAGTTGCTGAAGCCAGTTAACTGGTATTTATAATGCACCTTTCTCCCAACGCGCCCATAATTAACCTAATCAGCAGCTGAGTAATAGATGTTGTTATTGCCCAATCAATGGTGCTTGTTTATTCACCTCAGAAGGATGAAGGCCTGAGTTGACCCTGCCAGGATTTGAACCTGCGACCCTGAGGTTTGAACAGGCTCTACAGTCAGTCTAGTCTAGTCGACTGTTTTGTAAGACGGAGCAAAGCAACAAGACACAAGATCGTTATACTGCATCAGCAAGGGCTCTCACAGGCAGACATTTCAAGGAACACAGGGGTTTCTAGATGTTCTGTCCAAGCTCTTTTGAAGAGGCCCACATATTGCGGACCATAGACACATCTGTTGGCCAAGGAAATGCAGGGAGGCATCTAATTAGCTCCACGTTTATTCTGGATAATAATAATCCCAAACATAAAGCATTATTCATTAAAAGCTATCTTCAGCATAAAAAGCTACAAGGAGTCCTTGAAGCGATGATATGGCACCCACCGAGCCCTGATCTCAACATCTTCGAGTTTGTCTAGGATTACATGAAGTGCCAATGTATCAAGAAGAAATGATTCTGTTTTGTAGCCAAATGATTGCCACACTAAATATTGATTTAGATTTTTCTTCTGTCCACTCGATTTGCATTTTGTTAAATGATAAAAAAAACTATTAACATGTCTATTTTGAAAGCATCCTTACATTACATCATTTTTCACAACTGCACAATACTGTATATCTTGCCTGCTTTAATCATTAAACAGTATTATATGTTTCACAGGTAGTTACCTGGAAAAAGCAATATGAAAGGGCTGCGCATTCTGATATTCCAGCGATGGACCAGCTGGCCCAGTGGTTAATGGACAACTTGCCAAGCAACGATAATGAAGAGTGTTTGATCCATGGGGATTTCAGAATTGATAACATAATCTTTCACCCAACAGAGGTGTGTTGCTCAACCCATATCTCTGTTATTTGCCATATCAGAAATATATAATAAGCTCATTTAATGTTGTTGTTTGTGATGGTATTCTCTGCACTCCTAGTCCATGGGCACTTCAACTTTACTTAATATTGCCCAGTCTGCTCATGTACTATGCTCTGTATTCCAAAACTGTAGTCAGTTTCAGATGTAGTCTAAGAGGCACACGTTCTGAAACATGCATGCTTTTTGTAATATGACATGAGTCATGTTATCCTTCCATACCTAATCATTGCCTTTTTCAATGTTTTAGACTCGTGTGATTGCTGTCCTGGACTGGGAACTGTCAACAATTGGCCATTCTATGTCAGATTTGGCTTACTTCTTGTCAACCTATTTTTTGCCTGCCAATGTTATGTTATTTGGTAATCAAAGTGACAAAAGCTTAGGCGAAATAAAAGGTACATATAAATGTATTTTCTTTTTTTTGTGTTTTTTTTTGTTTTTGTTTTTACTGATGATCTAAAGGTAGATGTCCAAGAAGACAACATGGTTACATTAGTGTATTTACTGTTCGGCAGGAATGCCAGCCTTTGAGGATTTGATGAACATCTACAGTCGTTGTCGAAATATCCCTTTGCCAATCCCAGACTGGAACTTCTTTCTTGCACTTACCTTTTTTAAATTAGCGGGAATATCCCAGGTAAAGGTATAATGTAGATTTAAGCCACATGTTTTGATAAACTAAAATGGCCTTATGGGGTTGGGTTAGACTAGGCTAGCTCAACTAGTCACTGCTAGATTATCAGTTTAAGGAAATAATGGACAAAATAGCTCAAACATTTATATGTAATTAAGCAAGTAACTGCTCTTTTTGTTTAACACAGGGCATCTATGCACGATATCTTATTGGGAATGCCAGTGCAGAAAATGCCAGCACTTTTGCTGAGGTGATAAAACCAATGGCAGAACATGGGCTTAAATTAGCGAAACGGTAGTATTCTATTATTTTTATTTGAGTTATTGAGTTATGTGCGTTTGAATGGCCATTTTGATTTTAGTTCTATGTTCTTTAGAGCATATGGAGAGTTTTTTCACGCAAAGTATAGTGTCTTTTTTTTAAGTCTATGATATATATATATATATATATATAATGTATATATTTTCAGAGGGAACCATACAGCCAACGAAGACCCCAGCATGTCAGGAGAGTTGTTCTTACAGAGTACCAAAGGTCGAAGGGTGTTGCAGCATGTGAAGAACTTCATGCAACAGCATGTGTATCCAGCTCAGGAGGTCAGTGGGAAGAGATGAGAAATTACAGTCCATTTTACAATATTATTATAATGGTGATAAATTCATTTTTTGCTTTCAAAATAGTTTCTTTAATGTACGAGAAATACAACTGGTTTGGTGCAGTTAACATAAACTTCTGACACCTAAAGGGTGCCTTCTTGGGGAATTATATAAAATAGCATCGCAGATACAACTTAAAGTGCTGTTTGATGTTAAAATAAAATCATTATTAGTAGAATTTCACTTCACTTAGTGAACCTGCTTTGGCATGTTTTCAGGAGGTTTTGGAATATTACATCAAAAATGAAAACTCGCCTCTGAGATGGAAGAAACCATCAGTGATTGAGAAGCTGAAGGTAAACCGAGTCCAATAATCTCTCATAATCTAGAGTGGAATCACCAGGGCTGTCCACACTGCCTTCTGCTTGCCTATTGTCTGTATCAGTACTACTCTTACTACTCTGGGGATGATGGGCTATGTGCATTTCTGTATAATATTATACAAGTGTTGTATGGATGATTAATGTGTAGAGTGCATTAATGGAATCACTGTATGAAAACATGATAATGCATAGGGTAAAAAAAAAGAATGATTAAAAAAAATACTGCCTCATTCATTACTGAGCAACTCTTTTGGAGAAACCAGTTATATATGCTGCAATGTAAGTACGTTCACAAAATTGATTTTATAATTTTATCTTTGTGTCGGTAGGAAAAGGCTAAAGATGAGGGATTATGGAACCTTTTCCTGCCGGCTGTCAGCGGCCTAAGCCAGACTGACTATGCATTCATTGCAGAAGAAACAGGGAAATTGTTTTTTGCTCCTGAAATATTTAATTGCCAAGCGCCAGGTAATAATGTCCACATTAAGTGTTGCAATGCACATTTGTAATTATTTTTCCCTGTGAGTTTGTGCTCAATACCTATTACTAATATAGTGAGACTTTTTTGTGACATAACATTATTTGCTCAAAAAAAGACCAAAAAATCAATACATAATATAAATGGTTATTTTTTACATGCATTTTACATTTCAAGATGTCTTTGCAATACCGCTTAAATACATTTTATTTGCTTATTGTGGAAGAACACTTTTTCTTGTTCTTCCTAATTATTTGTGACGATACAAGTTTTCCTCAAAGGACATAATACCACTAAGTACCAAAATCCCCCCCGGGGCCTTAATGTGCATACTTATTTGTATGCCCTTCACTAGCATTCCATTGGTGTTTGTACCTCAGGTACTGCCCTTGGCCTTATTTGTATAAGTTATTAAACTAAAGGGGCACCTTATACTATACATAAAACCGGTTTATTTGGGTTTTAATTTTGAGTAAGTGGTCATAAATATTTTCTTATATTTATTCAGACACTGGAAACATGGAGGTCCTTCATATGTATGGTACAAAGGAACAGAAGAAGCAGTGGCTCGAGCCTCTCCTTTCTGGGGAAATTCAGTCTTGTTTCTGTATGACAGGTGAGCCCAGTTCTGGTTTCTAGCTTTAAGTTTTTTATACATGGTATATTTGCATTTTTTAGTGAATGTCAGAATGATGCAGGTACAACTGATAAAGGATCAAATATTTTTAAAGTATATTTCAGTAAACGTGCCTCACCCTGCATCATCAACTCTAACTCGCCTTTAGATAGAAGAGCAATTTACATTTTGTACACTAGGACATTTTTTGTACTTTTTGTTTTATTTGTTGTCTACCAATTTGAGTTAATTTATTTTTTCCTGCCAAATTACATACGCCACAGTGGGAGATGTGATCAGGCTCTGTCCTTGCCAACTGTTGCATACCATCTCATATATCTACAGCATGTATGTTTCAGTGTATACAGTGCCATTATTAAAATAATGTTAGATATTCCAGACTATATTGCAGTGTAAAAATACTAACCCAAGCTAAGACAATTCTTTATTGCGTTCTCCTTTACATGGTATGTTAGGGACATTGTAGTATCACTTTAACTGTTATTGAAAAGGCCAAATGCCTTTTATTGAATGTATGTTTTGTATTTGATATCACTACCTCTGTACTGTTCCTACGGTAAATAATCATTTGGACTGCTGAGTTCAAAAGCAAGTCTCTGGATAGTGAACAAAACCTCAGAGAGTTGGTAGTATTGAAAGAAAAGGGTGTCTGGCACTCACTTTTTGCTTTATTCCATCAAATAATCCATTAGTTGATGATAAAAACCAAAACCAAAAACAGCACTGTAACATTGTGGAAGGTGTATCTCAGCTACACAAAAACTATACACTACACAAGAAACTTATGATTAAGCGCCTTGTGTGCAAAACACATACAACTTTTGTGTAGCTGAGAAACACCTTCCACAATGTTTCAGTGCTGTTAGTTTTTTTTTATCACAGACTGATAGATTATTGAAAGTAAGTGCCAAACCTGTTTTCTTCTATATTTGAATTTACTAACTGGTATTAACGGAGCACAATATGGAGCAGGAACCGTCTTCCTACTGATGGGATAATATTTTACTCTTGCTTTCCAGCTAATGCAGTAGCCCAGGAGTTTATCTAGGTTGTCAGTATTGGACTTCAACGTGTAAACTAGAATTTAACACTTAAGCTAACATTAACCTTCTTTATGCTAGAGCCTGATGTAGCTTCCAGTGATGCCACCAACATGGAATGCAGAATACAACGTGACCACGACAGCTACGTGATCAGCGGGAAAAAGTGGTGGAGCAGTGGTGAGTGAATATACCCACACCTGAAAAGGTCACTTGTAATGACAGTGTAAGGATTTCTGTTCCCCAAAAGACAAAGAGGTTTATTCACCGAAAGCATAGTTAACATGAGGGTTTGCATGAGACTAACTCTATGTCTCAGCCCCTTCCTTTCACTATAATATATGATAGGCTTCTGCTGTATCATGTATAGTTAAATTATCCCCTTGCAGACCGGGACGTACCAGGTACGTCATCGATGATGCGGCTGCTACTGACCGCTGGGTGTCCCCAGCGATCCGTAGCAGCCACTCCCCCTCGCTTTGCAGAGAATCACGAGCACAGGATTTAAATATTTTTTTAAAAAAACTGCAGTCTTCAAGGGAAGACGCAGTTTGCAAACGCCGGGCCTGAAGAGGTTATACATTATACAGTGGCAGCTCAGCTCTTCACGCTGAAGCAGCGTTCGCCCCGTCATGATAAATAGTGAAGTGACAGGGTTGAAATGACAACTCTCCCGCAAACTGTCCTTCAAGCTCTGCCTTTAGTGAATAAACCCTAATGCCTTCAGTTCTTGTGAGATACTATTTAAACACAATCTTATTAGCCAGTGTGTATATGTATGCGTCATATCACCTACATTTTAGTATTACAGTCAACTTCTTGCAGCTGAGGTTGTGTTTCTTATTTTCCCAGTCCATCTCGGGTCCAGTCATGTAAAATAATGTTGATTTCGGCTAGAGTTGTGAGTATCTGTCACAGAGGATTTAAGGTATCCTCTAGACAGCACCTCACTTCTAACTTCTTTTACGAGGTGAGAAAGATTCAAGCATTTTTTAAAAAAGCTTTTCTCGCTTGCTCCATCACACTGGGATGTGATATCCCTTGCAAGCGGCTAGAACAGTAGGGCAAAAATATAGCTATTACAGACACATCTAGCATTTTGATGCTGACATTTTAGAGCAGTAAAATAAATGTAGCGTTTACTGTAAACTGGGCTAAATATGTATAAATCAAAGCTATTAAAGGGTATAAGGTGATTTCTGAGTAGATTTTTTTTATAGGGGCCCTCAACCAATGCAAAGCCAAAACTATTAAGTTATGTTTTTCATTGTATGAAAGGTTTAGGGTCCGCAACATGCAGAAGGTACCGGCTTCCTACTGTGGGGATAGTATTTTACTATTGTTTTCAAGCTGACGCAGTAGCCCAGGACTTTATCTAGGTTGTCAGTATTGGATATAAAGCATGCCCTTCTAGATGTGAAGGTGTTAAAGTGTCATTGGTTAAAAAGATTAGAAAAAAACATTTAAAACTGGCCAATCACATTTTAAGGTACACTTCACTCCTTATATGCACCTTAATGCATATGGCAGCTGTTACTTGTATACTTGTAAAGATGTGGGTTTTTTTCTTTTTCATCCTAATGCATTAAGGGATTCCTCAGAATAGTCTTTATACATTTGGCATGTTTTCGTGCCACCCCCAGTTCCTGTTGAATCGCGGAAAGCTGAAGGGGGATTCCTTTACAGCTCTGTACCTGCAGCGTTTATGATGCATCTATGTATTATATACTGCATTTTGTCAGTGTATGCTTGACTCTTGGGGCTGTTCTACTATCACAGTACCATATATATTATGTATGAGTGTTTTTGATGTTTGTATGTATACTGTTTGTGATATTGACTTTACGTGTTATGCCTGTATGCACTTTTTATGCTGTCTTTGTTCTGCACGGCATCACAGAATGCCTTTTTGCCTAATATATACAGTCACGTGAAAAAGAAAGTACACCCTCTCGGCAAATTCACTTCAAGGTCAGACCGTGCAATGCAGGGAAATTGCAAAGAAAACCCAGGAGTTACATCTCAGACTCTACAGCCCTCAGTTAGCATGTTAATGTTAACGTTCATGAAAGTACAATTAGAAAAAGACTGAACAAGTATGGAAGCGTTGCCAGGAGAAAGCCTCTTCTCTCAAAAAAGAGCATGGCAGCAAGGTTTGCAAACTTGTATCTGAACAAATCACAAGACTTTTGGAACGATGTCCTTTGGATTGATTGCCATTATATTCTGATATGTAAAACCGTAGAATTTAAAGAGGGTGTACTTTATTTTATATATACTGTGTATAATATATAATATATATGTATGTATGTATGTATGTATATATATATATATATATATATATATATATATATATATATATTATTTTTTTTATAAACATCGTTAGTTTCGTTAAATGCTACCAGTACAATGGGGAAGATTTTTTTTTCCAACACACACACATGCAAATGACAGTTTTTTTTACTTTATTTAATCTTAAGAAAAAAAAACAAATCAGAAAACATGCATACGATTTTCTTGAATGAGTAAAATTGTAAATGGATTGGGACACACGCAGTTAAGATTGTATTTTCTCCTTTGATAAAACAAACTTGTGAACAATTAGATAAAGATGTTTTGTGTTTATAAATGTGCTACAATGTTTAGTGCTTGAATACAGACTGTATATCCAGTTGGTTTGTGTAAATACCATGTATACAATATACTTGATAAATTATACTATAGGATATATAAACTATATGAGCATAGCTAAGGGAAGTGTCCTTATAAGACCACTTTCCATTGCAATGGTTCATGCCAATCATGGTGTGACCTCTAGCAATATTAAAATATGCATGTTTTATATACTTGTCATTGACCTACTCCATTATCAATCTCACTAGTCTTCCATGTTGCTGCCCTTTTCATCTCCATCTTTCTTATGCACTCTCACCTTCTGTTCTTCCTATTTCCCTCCTCTTTCCTAAACCTTGTGTCCTTTGCTCTGGAACACATTTTCCCAATGTCAGAAAAAAACATTCTGTTAACTAGGGAGCTGATTACCCAATAAGATGAGAGATCTCCTGGCCCTTGTGCATTGCAGTGATCTATGCCTAGATAGTACAGCTCCATAGCACACTTCCACAGTGAAGTGTGGGGGCATAAAGTTATGTACTATTACTTTTAACAAAGGATATGCAGTGTGAGGAGAGCCTGGGGATCAGCTAGAGGAGCAAGTCTGAGTGTAGAAATGAGATTGGTGGGACAGTTCATGTGCTTGGAGGAAGCTAATGTTTACTTTTAGATCTTTTTGGTTTATGAGACAATCCACATAATTTTGTAAGGATGTCTCTCATCTCCAATGTGAAATACTGAGTTAAGCTGTGCACCAGCCATAAAATTTATGGTACCATTGCTTCCTACCTCCTGGAATATGTCAACCCAAGCCTTCATTTAGGCCGCCCCTTTAAATACTTGCCCCAGCTACATCTGCTTGTTAACTTATAATGTGAGCTTTTTAAAAGGTTCCATCTTCATAATGTTTAAGATAATATCTCAAACATCGTCTGTCCTGTATAAAGTCCCATGCATTGCTAGAGAGAGAGACTAATTGTTTCTTCCACATGATTTTCTGAGTGCATGGAATACTCTTCAGCACTTGATGTTTGTTTTTGCCAAAAACCACACTTTTTGATAGTTTTGGTAATATAGGATTGAAATGTTGCCCCCATAAAGGCATATAGTACTGGATTAAGACAGCAGTGAAACAAAGCAATGCTTTTAGTCACCTGGATCATTATGTCAATGGTCCTACTAGTGTTGCATATTGTAATAAGGGCATATATTAAATCAATTGCTCTCCAGAACTTAATTATATTGTATGGTAACTGAGTTATAAGAAAGATTGCCACCACAGATAATAAAACCTTTAGAGACCTTGATCTCTTGATATTGTCTTTTTTTAGTAATACTTTGGCCATTGCAGAGTAACAGTATAACATAATAAAAAAAGGCAACACAAAACAAAATACTATATCCAGAATCTGGATTAGGACTGTCATCACCTTTACAGAGTCCTTGGGGTATTCTGGAAGACATGTGCGTCTACCATTGTGTTCTTTCACAGTGCTAAAGTAGAAATCTGGGATACTCAACAAAATGGAAGTGGCCCAGACAAAGAGGCAAATTGCCCGGCACCTTTTTGCAAAATTTCGATGACTTGACGCTTTGTTTACAGTAAAGTATCTATCCAGACTAATGCAGGCCAAGAATTGCATACCAGAGCCAAAATTTACAGTGTACAACGCTGAGGTTATCTTGCACATTCCTGTTCCAAATAGCCACCCTACGGCAGAATCCACTGCCCAGAAGGGAAGAGTAAAGAGTAGCAACAAATCCGCTATTGCCAAGTTCAAAATGTAAACATCAGTCTTGGTTTTCGTTTTCTTGTGACATGCATAGATAGCGACAACCAAGGAATTGCCTGCCGTTCCAAGCACGAACGCCACACTGTAGAAGGCAGGAAGAAAAATCTGGGCAAACATTCGGACATCACTTTTTTCGCAACGCTCTTCGTAATTGTTATAATCAAATGTTGTGTCTGCGTAGTCATCATAGTTCTCAGTCGATGCTGTTAAAGTTATATTTGTCTGGGTAGACATGTTCCTTTTGAATAGGAAAAAACAAATAATTCATCTTACTACTAGCTCGCTATGTTGAAGAATGAGAAATTGTCATACAATTACCTATTTCATGTAATATTCATATTGTCCTAAATAAGCGGTGTAATAATTGTGACATACAATTAAAGAAAATAAGTCTGTTTGGCACAATCTAGATTTTGAATGACATTTACTGTGGCAGAATATTGGTGGTCTAATCATTTATTACATAACAAAATCAAGATAAATAATTTTACTACAATAAAATAGTTTTGATTGCTCTGACTTCCTTTATAATTTTTATCAATATAGTATATTAGCACAGATCATAGAAACGCAAAACTGTTGTTGGATACTTATAGCTTCATTTTACCATAGAATGGACATCATACCAAATGTTTCTGGCTCCCAGTACAAAAGACCAGAGCCGTATTTAAATGGCACCTAGGGCAAGCTCCCTGTTGGCCCAATTTTACCAAAGTAGCGCTCTGTGTAGCTACTGGGCTGCTGCTGGGCATGGGACACAACGTTGGATCCCAGTGCAAAGGGTGTAAACGAGGAAGCGTTGGGAGGGTTCTACACCAGCAGGAGTATGGACCTCCACCAGACTATGGAGACTGTCGAAGGGGCCCAGGGGATAGCTCCATTGTGTCCCAAGGCATTGTGGGCCCAGCGCAGCTGCCTCTTTTTGTGCATGTGAAAGACTGCCCTGTAAAAACCTTCTCAATCACAAAGCCTATTTTATATGGATTAGATTTACCCAGACCACTTTACACACTTTACACACCCAACAAAGTAAGTGGAAGTTGTGCAATGATCAAACTGGAATATATATTTGTTGGTTCTTTGCCTACTCCTGTGAGGTTCTAGGAAGTCTGTATCAATGTAAAATGCAGATAATGCTAGGCGCGGCTTATCAGTTCATAAACGCCGGCCAAAGAGTTGTGCTGTGTCCACCAACGGTAAAAATGTAAACCATCTTTTAGAAATATTCTTCTGTCAGTGTTCCAGTTTCTTTCGCAATAGAAAAATATTTATACAGGCTTAGACAGATAACCGTGGATATTTACATAACTTTCTGACAGTGATGGGAGCCGATTTAGCGGAGGTGAATACATAAAATTATTATTATTAAGCCAAAATTATTTACATATTGCATTTGGTATATCATGCTTTGAAAAACTGATTGCAGTATAAGGTTAAAAGGGCCTTGTTTGAATAATTCTAGATGATACATGTTATTAAATTGTGGAGAAAAATGTATGTATTTTAATTCCAAAGAAGTTAGCACATTAATGCAATAAAAAATTAAATAAAGTATTTTGTTCATAAAGAGGCATTGTAAACGCATAACTAAGGAGCCTCTGTATTGATGGTATTATTCCATTTACTCTGCTGAATGAAATGAAATAGTATTAGAAACATATTCCCTAGTACTGGTGAATGCTTAAACAATTCCCAGAAATAATTATTTAATTTAACAATACCCTTCCTCCACCTTCTTTGAGCTCACCTTTCTTAGTCTTTGTCCTGCCTTTGGACAATACTTATATAAGTGTATCTGGTCTGTCCCTAAGAGTAGCACTTAATACCCTAACCCCTTCTAGATTGTAAACTCCTTTGAGTAGAGCCCCCCCTTACCACCTGTTTCTATGAGTCTAATTGTTATGTTATTCATTACTTTTTATGTCCTGTGCTGCAGAATATGATGATAATATATAATCATAGAATAATATCAAATGTTGCTCCATTCATACTTTATTCCTTGGAACACCTGGCATTTTACAATAATACCGGTACAGGCAGGTTATCATAGAAACCAAAAATGCTTCTTAACTATTTTTTTGTTTTTATATTTTTTGTGTAAACAGCACCTTAAAAGGCAATATGTGTATTTTGATTTATTTACTGTATAAATCCGGATTTAAAAAAAGGATCCGGGTTTGTAGAGGGTAAGACTGGCTCAAGCTTTTCTGGACTTGTACAATCGTGGACAGCTCTAAAGAGTTTTCTTCTGTCCCGTTTGACATTGTTAATTACGGTACTCTCAAAAGAAAGAAATGGAACAATGTTAATAATAAAGTCACAGACAGTAGAACTTTATTGTATGTGTTCCAACTAAATGAATGTTTGTTGGCTGGTTTCCTAAACCATTTACTGTCCGTTCAATTTGTTTTAAATTGTCAAAAGAATTAGCACAAAAGGGATTTCGCTTCTCATTCTCAAGCTACTGTGTACAGTACGAGTGGGGCAGCAACATAAGTAAATGTTTAGGAATTACTTTGCAAAAGAGTTTGTGCATTTACAATTGTATTTAAAACAAGCATAGTATAGCATAAGAGGAGGACACCAACCTTATTTCCGAAGCAGCCTCAATTTCCATATTCACAGAATCTTCTATGCCTCAGATTAAAATGATGCAAAAGGTTTGGTTAAGAATCCAAGACCTCTCCCTTTATTATTGGCAGCTTTTTATATATTTTTTCCCCTAGACAAGGATGAGTCAGACATACACCAAAGTTCACAGACCAACTTGCTGGAAATAAAAGCAGAATAATTTTGTTTTCTTCTTAGGAAATTCCACGTCAAATATGATACTTACTGTATGTCTGTATGATTCTTTAGAAGTAAAAAAAAAAATGTGAACACTTGTATTAATATTGGAAGAGGATGAAACAGCCAGAAAAATGTCAAGCTACCAAAACAAATACAGCTAAGATTGAAACTGAAACTACGTTGTATTTTTTTTTTTTAAAGGACGCGCCTCCTTCTTGTGAGTGGCAACATCTCGCAGTGGCCTTTGTGACCGCCCTCTGGATTGGTCACAGAACACCTTGGGGTGGGTGTTCATTGTCACTGAATGCCTCGCTATCACCATCAACAATCCCCTCCTAAACTCTCTTAAAACTTGTGTCTGCCGCCATACAGCGGTCCATACAGACAGGACATTGACACTCTGGTGAGAGGCCAAAATTGGTCGCTGATGCCGATCTCCGTGTTGCTGAATGCCTTGTCATCGAGGCATTACAGCAACACCGTTTGGGTGCAGAAAGCGAAAGCAGATTGCTTTCTGCACCCATTTAAAGCCATGACGGTCCTGGCACGTCAATTGTCACTAACTGGATGTTAGTGCATGACATGCTCGGACCGTCAATGGTCATCAAGGGGATAATTATGTTTTTTTAACAAATGGACTTGACTTCTAGCTGTCAAACATATCAAGCATATACTCTCAAAGTGTAAATATACTTGCAATACAAGTATTTTCGCAATACAGTTTTTTTAATACAAAATTTAAGACATGCCTCTAAAAATCTCAGATTCACACAGATAATGCATCTGTTTCACCCTGTTTTGCACATACACAGAACCTGATTTGTGACCATACAATTGCAAAATCTGGATGTGTGCATTGCTCCCTTAATCACAATAGCTGCAGCCCCTCTCTGGTGCATCAACCAGAAAGCAAATGGGTTGTGCACTCAGTACACCTAAAGTGTATATGATAATAATTGGCACCTTTATATTATATATACAGTGTATGTGTGTGTGTATATATATATATACACTACATATTGCATTATATTATATATTTCTTTTGTATTTCATATCTTAGCAACCCTGCATATAAAGGTGCCATGCATTTATTCAAAAAACAAAAACTGTCTGCGCTTCTCACCCTAATAAAGTTTATTAAATGCACTTTAGGTGTGTTGAGTGCACAACCCATTTGCATTGTATACATTTTCTAGCAGTCATAGGGGCCGCTGGCAGATAGGCCTGACCAAGTTGAGAAGTATGACAAAAACGCTGCGCTCTAGACAGTGCACAGTGCATCAGCTCAGGCCAGTACCACCTCTTGATGTCTGAGGTCCTGCTAAAAAAGGCAACAGACAGCTGTGGTCAACACAACAATAGTCAACATTGAATATGCTGCCAGTAAATCAGAAAAAAAAACAGAAAATAAGAAAAACCCATGCAAATATACATTTTTCTAATCCACTAGAACACAAGGTATTTCTCTATGTGAAACAACTTAAACATGGTGTGTGAATTCATGTGAACAACATATTAATGCATCTACTACATATCTTTATTATCTATATTTCCTTTCATTATTTGTTTTTACAGCTATTTTGCAATGTGTGCTAACTGACATAATACAAAAAAAGAAAAAATATGTCATGTTTTGGGCGTCTGTATTTTTCCTGCTACTTGTTTCCTACCAAAAATTATCAATGTGATAAAGTCCCTAGAAGTTCACCAGACACAAGGCATCCTGTTTTTATCTAATTTGTCTAGGATGACTTAGAAGCCTTGACTAGAGTCTTTAGTTGAAGTTGATACTTTTTATTGAGCCAACATATGAAAAGAGGAAACTATTGAAAACCAAAAAGTGAAAGGTAATAATAATATAATTCAATTGTACTTCCCAAATGACTGCAGCAGTCCAAGAAGACACTCTTCCTCAGGGTGTAAATATGCCAATAAACACATGATTGGGGCGCAAATACATATAGGGAAAAATAATATACCGTATTTGCTCGATTATAAGACGACCCCCCAAATCTGAATATTAATTTAAGAAAAAAAGAAAAAGCCTTAATATAAGACGACCCTATAGGAAAAAAGTTTTACCAGTAAATGTTAATTCATGTAAATTATTTTTTTTATATATAAAAGCTATGATTGAGAAAAATATTTTGGTTTTATTTCCTTCTATTTTCCAACCTGCCCCCCCCTTATGCACATCTGCCTCAGAAATGCCTTATACCCCCTATATGCCACTGTGCCCCATGATATGCCTTTTAAAGGTCCCACTCGGCTGTCATATGCATTAACAAAAGAATATTGTACTTCCCTTTCCATAATAATTCCTTTTCTTTCTATATTTCCAGGTGCTGGCAATCCAAATTGTAAAGTAGCAATTGTAATGGGGAAAACTGAAAACTCAGCCTTATCTCGGTAAGAAGAACTTTTAAGTGTCCTCGCCCCCACGATTCTCAGCAACCATTTGCTAATGCTTTCTGTTAATTTAAGATTCATACTGTATATCCTTGCTAATAATTAAAACTCTGTCACTGAAAACAACCTTTTATTGCAATTCTATTTTATTGAAGGTACAAGCAGCATAGTATGATTATAGTACCCATGGACTCTAAAGGTGTAGAAGTTGTGAGGGCCCTGAAAGTTTTCGGATATGAAGGTAGGCATAATTAATTGGTATGCCTATATATTTTTATTAATAACAATATATAATGGTAGATATTAACCATTTGCCAATCTAGTCTGTTGTTTTTTCCTGAAGTAAAAATGAATATAGTGAATATAGTATAGTGACTGTTTATTATATAGTTTATTATTAGTAGTATGCATACAGTAGGATTGACCTGCATACCTGAAGAATTGGGTATAACACATGTATTTCTCGGGGCTGCCTTCTATCCAACGGAATGAAATAACTATATATAATGTTACGTGATTATTATAACCATGATTTATTTCATGATCTACTATTTAGTTTTTTTCAATTGTTTATATGCACAAATAGTTACGCATTTTGTTTTCAGATACCCCTCATGGAGGACATTTTGAGGTGCACTTCAATGATGTTAGAGTTCCTGTTTCTAATTTAATACTGGGTATGTATAAGTAGGCTTTCATTCATTTCAGAATCCCTAAAACATCTGATCAGTTGTGTGAAAGAAAAGATAATGGGGACAGCTTAAGCCACCATCCAACCTAGCTGAATTAAAGTGAGGGAATCCAGGTGACTGATATGTTTACTTGTAAGGTGTTTCATCAAGAACCAAATGTTCCTCACTTTGAAAACCTCAGTCGTGTTCTATGAGCATGATGACCAGCATAGGGGTTCTGTAGATTTTAACAAAATCACTTTATAGTTTCATTGGTCCATGGTTTATAAAGAAGACTATTTAGGATTTAGTCGCCTTCCCCATCAAGTAGTATTTAACAGAGAAAATGTTGTCTTGTCATACAAGCTGCATCCAATCTAGGCTTCTTTGGAATAGACTTTTCATGAACTAATTACATATTATTATTTCTACCTGGGTAATTGCTAGTGTTATCTCTGAAAAACATAAAAACAACACAAGTTCTACCCAGCTCATAAAATTCTTAGAAGATAAAAAAAATAGTATGACAAAAATGTGGTCAACTTAATATTTTTTTTTTTAGGTGAAGGAAGAGGGTTTGAGATAGCACAGGGGCGTCTGGGCCCTGGTCGTATACACCACTGTATGAGGACCATAGGTGCAGCTGAAACTGCCCTCCAGCTAATGTGTGCCAGAGCTGCCAGTAGGAAGACATTTGGGAAAAAACTCTACCAACATGTAAGCAAAAAAAAAAAAAATACAACTGGTGGACAATAGTAAATGGGATACTGGTAAATAGTAGGAAATGCAACTTACTATCCATTCACATTGCCCTGGATGGTAGACTTTCTTTTGTAAACACGTTAACAATTGGAATTCATATAGAGAGGCTGGTAGATAAATGGAACATCCTCCCAGCAAAAGTGGTTAATACAAGGGATTGGAATAAGGCTATCAAGTTTCTTTTATGTTTATGTACAAATAAATCGTAGTTTCGTTATACCCCAGTAAGCATAAATATTTGTTACGACCTTTAAAAAGATATTCCAGCCTGCATTTAAACTTTAATGCATATGATAGGTGTGTGTGTGTGGTCCCTTAAAATGTTTATGTGGTCCATTTTGCAAATGCATGTGGGGATTCTGCAGAATCCCTCCCCCCGAATGCATTTGCCCCTTTTCCCCAACTCCAGCTAAGTGCCCTGCAGGAGATGCATTCAGCCGAATGCATCTTCCTGCACAAGATTTACTCACCTCCAGTCAGCTCCAGTGCGCATGTGTAAATTCTTCCCATTGATTTTCTGCTTATGGTGCCAATCAGTGACAGGACATACTTCAATTGATTTTATTGATTTTATGGCTGCAAATTTTGGGTGGGTAAATTTTTTTATTTTTTTAATTTTGGAAGAAAATATATTGAATAACTCAGAAGACTTTAATGTGCATTTTTCTATAATAGGGGTGTCAGAGACATTAGACCGTCCCTTTAAACATTCCAGCTTTCTCATTTGATGATTGTGATTGATTTTGTTTAGTAGATAGTTATCTTCCAACATCTTTTTAAGATTATGGAAAGATAAGGCTGAGACAACCAAATTTAGCCATTTGGTTATTTATTCTGCTGTTGTTAACATTCAAACTTCGAAACTACTGTACACAAGAACACAGTGAAGTAAACATGTTTGGAGCGAATGTTTTTTTCCACGCAGGAAGTGGTCGCGCACTGGATTGCTGAAAGCCGCATTGCTATTGAACAGGCCAGATTGCTCACTCTCAGAGCAGCCAAAGCCATAGACACGGTTGGGAGTGCACGGGCCAGGAAAGAGGTACTTTAAACAATCACTAATATTTGGGTACCTACCAGACAAATACTTGGTACTGTTAGCAAAATCCTTTGGCTAATTTCTGCCAAATAGTATGTCCACTAACACACACATAACAGTGAACCAAATGGTTTTATGGTGTAAGAAGGATGCTGGTACAAACAAATGAAAAGAAGATGTTTCTTTATTATTTTAAATAATAGTGCAGTAACATATTACACAGTGGAGAACAATACGTATTTAGTAAATGTATGTGGAATGTGATAGCGACTTGCGAGATACAGCTTTCTCCCCACTGTCTTGTCTTCTAAAACAGTTTTTTGAAGGTTTAGAATTCATTGCTCTTGGTGGAATAAGTAGATTTTTATAAAACTGCCAGACCATAGTATTTGTCTTGGGCCTCCAATTCTCCTCAGGTTTTGCAGATCCATGATTTATGGTTAAAATGGTAGCCAATTCAACTTCCACACGTTCAGATAAGCATCATTTCAATAGGTGTTAGTTTTTTTAAGACATCAACCCATTCCTTTTGTCTCAACCCATACTTCTCCTATAAAAACAAATTTGTCACACAGATGGTCCCGTAGTGTCTGAATTACTTTTGCAGCCAGTTTGTTGAAACCCAGAAACTCACCTGCTTAACCAATGCGTTAACCATCCTATAGTGGCTACAGATTTATTTAGGCTTTAACCAAGATTTAAATAGTATAAGAGCTTTCATCTCCTTACATACTGTAGCTAAATTAACACAATTCTGCATGATTTCTATACATTATTGCAAAACTGAGAAAAAATGTAATGGTCTTTGCAGATTGCTATGATCAAGGTAGTTGCTCCAAGAATGGCATGTGAGGTTGCAGACCGTGCAATCCAAGTTTTCGGAGGAGCGGGGGTTTCCCAAGACTATCCTCTGGCATTTATGTAAGTAGAAGTATTTACTTTATGATCATCAGGTGTCACTGTGCATACTTTGCTATTAATTTACATTTTCATAATTGATATTTATTTTCCTGTTCAAACTAAGTTGTTTATACAATAATTCCACCAGTAATACACAACAAACAATCTTCACACATACGATAATCTGCAATACAGATTGTATTAAGTAAATCTAAGTCAGTGTTTCTCTCCATACTGAGCAATAGTAAGTTCAATTTATATACATGCATAATTAAAGTGCAAAGAGTTTCTGTACTTCTGGACAATACTTGCCAAAGACAAGCAGCACAGATGCAAAGGTGGCCTGTTTCAAGTGGCCAATTGTCATAAAAAATTGGATTTAGAGTTGTAATAAAATAAAAAATACTGTGTTGTGCATGTCAGTATAAAATGAGTATTTTTATTCTTTAAATGATTAGACAAATATGTTCAAAATTTAACATTCTGTTTCCATAGGAAATATGGCTAGAACATTCAACTCATCAGAGATTTGTGATGTCCCAGTCAGGAAAACCAGTTCTATGTCATATTACTGTTGCGTTAATTAATATTTGTTACAAAAATGTAACAAAGATATACCATTCCATTCCTGATATGCAGTAGCAGTGGCAATAATATATTTTCTGGAGTGCAAATTTGCATTTTTGTCAGCAGTTTGTCTAATTTTATAAGAGAACAGTGTCCAAATATTCTTCATCAGCATGAATGTTTTGCAGGTACGCGGCTGTTCGAACTCTCCGCATAGCAGATGGTCCTGATGAAGTTCATCTCTCAGCCATTGCCAAGATGGAATTGTTGGAACAATCAAAGCTGCTCTCTGCAAAAATGTGATAGAAGCGTGACAATGACTTGCCTTTATTTAAAATAAAGGAGGAGATGACTGAATTTTGCAAAGATTTTTGTCTGTAATTTGTTAAACTATGATTTTATGTAATTTTGGGGGGCTTCATTTTTTTTAAACCATTTAATTACTCACCACTGCTGGTAACAATTTACATTTTAAAGAATTTGCCATGCCCATATTGATAAATGAGTAATAATGTAAATGTGTATTGCATACAATACATAATAATATATGAAATTAATATTTTTTTAAAAATAATATACACTTTGTTAGCATTTCAGAAAATAAACACATTCTCATGAAGAACTTCTGTTATTTCTTTTATTACTTTATTACAATTTTGTTTAAACCTCTATAAATAGTAACTTCATCATTTACCTTTATGTTTCATTTGAGTATTCACCCACTGAAAATTCCCTGCATCTTGCAAATCTATTCTTTTGGAACACTGATTGGAATGGTGCACTGAAGTGTAGCAAACAATGGATTTATTATAGGGTTTTCTCACTAGGAAAAGCTGGAACTAAGCATGCAAACCTTTGTGTAATTTCCTTTTCCTTAATTTCGACATACTTACATAATAACTATTCCAATAAAAAAGGATATCGGCATTCTTCTTTAATATTTGTGTTATCTTTCAATAATAATTATGAAATATGTATTCAGATGTAAGATGTACTGATGCAAGTCTTCAAGCACATTATTTTTTCTGTATTATTGATGTGATTCAGCAGCGCAGATTTCCTGAACTGGCAGTGCCATACGGAAACTACCAACATCAATTTAAATGGGGATTTCCAGATTTTAGTATGTTCTCACCAACCTTGCTTTTTTTCTGACTAACATTCGTGTTCAGAACAGCATCAAACTAGTGCTGTCTCTCCCTAACGCCTGGGCTGAAAGGTCACTGCTGTCTGAGTGATTGAGATTTTGTTACATTACATTTACCGTATTTGCTTGATTATAAGACAAGGTTTTTTTCAGAACAAATTCTCTGAAAAATAACCCTCGTCTTATAATCGGGGTCATCTAACAATCAGATTTCCAATAGAGGTCTGACTATGACACTCGCTATGATCCCCCGCAGCGCTGCAGAGGACCTGGATCATCCTGTCTGGTAACCTCCGCTGCTGGTGCTTCTGACTTCCTGGGGTGTAGTCACCTGTTCCTTATGAGGTCTAAAAATTAGGTATATACCAGGGCCGGACTGGGAATGAAAAACAGCCCTGGAAACATTTGGAGACCAGCCCCATATATTGTATCTCGTGGTTGATAAAAAAACATTCTTTTTATCACATTATTTGTATTCAAATGCCAGAAAGCAAAAGTGTTAAAAAGCCCTAATAAATTAAATACATTAGACATAACGGAATCAAAACATCATCCAATGAATACCTCATCCCAGATACATAATTTATTTATTTTTTAAATGCACGCAGTTCATGGTGCAAAGTGGTCTGCCAGTATGTTTATGCAAAAGATCCTCTCTTATGGGGGAAGGACTGTGACATCAACGGGAATAATGAAATCCGTTCTTACAACTGACTGCCAAACACACACACCAGGAGAGGCTCTGCCACACCGACACCCAAACACATACACAGTGTGACAGGCTCTGCTACACAGACGCCCAAATACACACACCAAAACAGGCTCTGCCACACAGACGCCCAAATACACACACATACACCAGGACAAACTCTGCCACACAGACACCCAAACACACACACCAGGACAGGCTCTGCCACTTTGACTCCCCCCACACACCAGGACAGGCTCTGTCACACCGACATCCAGACACACACACACCAGGACAGGCTCTGCCACATTGACACCCAAACATACACACCGGGACAGGCTCTGCCACACCGACACCAAACACAAACACATCAGGACAGGCTCTGCCACACTGAAGCATACAAAATATTAACTGCCCCTTTTGTATTGTTGCCCCTTGTGTATTGATGTCCCAGACAGGCCCCCTTTACTATTGATTAATGTTTAGCAATTACACACTAAAATTAGACCAAAAAAACATATATATATGTAACCACACCTTTATTAAAAGTAAGTAACACGCCAAAATTGGACAGAAAAAATAAATAACAATATTAATATATATATATATATATATATATATATATATATATTGCTAACAGCAATCACACTCCTATGATGCACAGGCAGCCAGTACATGCTGGAACCTGAGCATGATAGGAATGTGAGTTTGGTCTCTATGCCATGCTACCCCCCTACACTTACACATCCATGCTATCACACACACTCATTTACAAACATTCATTCCCCCCAGTCACATTCCACTTCTGTTTATATTGATTTTGTATTGCCAAAACCCAGCCACCCCCTCCCTTGAATATGGGTCCCCTAATTTTTTGGTAATACTTACATTTTTTCTTCTTTTTTCCTGCTCTCCGATGTGAAGATCCTCTTCTTGTCACCAGGAACTCTTCTGTGAGCCCCGCCTCCTCGAACGCCACGTCTTCAAAGCGGCAGCCCAGCCACGGAGTTCAAAGCGGTCTTACAGCCGCACGACGGCTGCTTTTAACTTTGCGACCGGGCGGCAGATTTGAAAGTTGGTCTGTGGGCCTATTTTGAGGTAGGGGCCTGGAGCTGCAGCTCCATCAGCCCCTAGGTTAATCTGGCCCTGCACATGGCTTACTTCCATTTCTGTCTACTGTGGGGTATCCCTTCTTATAAGGTGGGCCATGGGCCTCCTCCAACCATGCCCTTTTTTGTAATGGTCTGACCACTTCATGCCTCATCACACAACCCAAAACAGCATGTAATTGTCTTCAGCATGTAATTTTGGCAGATAGGAACTGTTGTTCATATAGGAAGCAGAGGTTCAGTCCTAAGCCCTGCTGCAAATATAGAACTCATACCTGGAACCCCTGAAGGTGCTGGTTCCCAGGAGAAGGCTGCAGGTACTGGTAAAACTAATTTTACTACAGAACGTGTCTTGGTGGCCAAAAAGCACTCACCACAGAAGTTCTTTAGCCCTAATTCATCTTGCAAAGAGTTGGGTCCCAAGCTAAGAGGACATGGATGCTTAGACAATCCCAATAGCGAAGAGGTTCAGGTTTAGGCAGATAATATTCAGCACTGAGTGTTTTAGGCAGCGCAGAAGTTGTAGGCAAGTAATGCAGAGCACCAATGATTAATACATAATGGATGGTCAGACAGAGCCCAGGTCCATACGCAATATGGGTAGTCAGACAAGCCAGAGGTCAGTTTACTGGGCAGGTAGTCAGACAAGCCAGATATGTTGCAGAATCACTAGTCGGGAGAATAGTCAGGCAAGCCAAGGATCAAAAACTGCTTACACAAATCCACAGCAGGACCACACAAGGGTACTTGTGCTGAGCAGTTCCAGATTTTTTGACCTAGGGCCCAGCTTACCTGCCTCCAGACGCACAACATGGGTGCATCTCCTGCTGCGCGTCACCAGCGCGCCTATAGTGTTGCCCTGTAGGCAGGAATGCGCAAATGACCTGGAACGCACAGTGGGTGGGTACACACCGCTTGGCACCTCCGGGAAAGCTGGCAGCAGTCTATCTGCCAGCAGCGCGTCCCAGTGGCATGACAGATCCCTTGTCTTGCAGCCATTCAGAACCTGTATGTTAGAACCACCTGTGCTGAGAAATCTTCTCTGTATATGCAGAAAATAAAAAGTTTAACTTTTATTTACAATGCACAGTAAACAATGGAGGTTTCACATTTTTACAGTGTAGAGGAAACGCTAATAAGTGTCATTGGATATATTTTTATTAGCTACTATTAATCCATCAAAGGATATTGCTTGAGTATAGTGGACATTTAGGTAGCATTGCTCGGAAACATTTTAATATGAATGTCAATTCTTTGAAGTATGGTATGTCAGTGCTTTTATGTAGAATTCAATGCTTACAAATAAATGTTCAGTTTTACAAGCAGTTTGATGGAAGAGTAAGTTTAAAATACAGTGAAATCAATAAAGGAAGCATAATACAGAATGAACAGTTCCGGTCATGGAGTGCACAGACAGGATAATTTTTGGCCTATTTAAAAATAAGAAAGGGAAGCCAAAAGATAGTCATCTAGCCTTTGTAGAAATAAATATAGCTTCCATGTTGCTTGGCCAGTATTGGGTTCTGAGTAGAAGGAAATATCCATTTTTTTGCTGTAAGAACCTCAAACATTGTTCAGTTTTTCTCTTATGTTTTTATGCTCGGGATAATACAAATTGAAAACCCCTCAGTAAACCTCCATGCGGCCATCACTCAACCCCTTTAAAAGGGCCCAAACAAAAATAGTATTGAACTTGCTGTAAAGATAAGCATTTTGTATATAATGATTCCATTATTTCAAAATGTTTAAAAACACCCAAAAAGTGATATGCCTGTGATTAATTAAATAAAAATCATAATGAAATGTAACATTTTGTCACCATCTCAAAAACTGAAATAAATTAGTAAGCCATTAAAAAATTATAAAAAAAACTTATAACAACCCACTCTTCTATGAACTCTAAGCCCTATTATCCTAAGCCATTAATCTGCCGCAGTGCACACGGCTTCACAGCTGAACGCCGGCATATGACGCCATATGCCGGCGCTCAGCGACGACATCCAAGACAGATGCCTCATGCTCCCACCACTGCAGTTGGGGCAGCGCTGAGGCGGGTGGCGGCAGGGAGGAGAGGCGACAGAAGGGCGCCGAGCGGTTACAGAAAACGACCACTCGCCACCCCTTGGACCCCCCTGACTGGCAGAACTCCAGGGCCCGGTCGCAGTCGCGACCCCGGTAGTTCCGCCACTGCCTGTACCTTTCACCTATTACACTAATTCACTTTTCCCACATAAAACCATGCTTGAAAACTAGACAGCCCAGTGTATTTTAAATGCTCTTTCCATGCACTTATTCAACTACCAGCTTTTGTCAAGCTTTGTGGTAGTATTTTTTTGCATTTTTTTTTACATACACATTATACTTATGATATGATTATGCTTTTGGTATGTTTTGGTATGTCACTGGACACCCAAATATGTTTTCAGCATCATCTCCTGAGTATGGTGATACCACTTAAGCATGGATTTGTCAGGTTGTTTGAGGGCTAAATGGCCACATTTGGGAGGTGTGCTTTTTTATTTCTTTCTTTTTTTTCATTTTGGCATTTGGGTCATACTGCCCAAATGAGTTAATTGGGACATCTTTAAAGCCAGGCATTTTAATTTACCCAATCAAATCATATATTTTTGAAAACTAGACACCCCAGGGTATCTTAAATGCATTTTAACTCTTTCCATGCAAACATTTTACCACCAGCCTTTGTCTGTCAAATTTTGCAGTAATATTTTACTGTGGTTTTTTTTCTACTTTAGGTATGAATTTACATCTCCTGGTGTGTTTCACTGCCAAACACCCCAATATGTGTTCATCAACATCTCATGTCAGGTTATTTGGGGGCTAAAAGACCACATTTAGGAGCTGAACATTTTTCAAATTAGAATTTTGACATGTGTTCATTCTATCCAATGTCCTATTTGGGACATCTTTGAAGCTGGCCAATTAAACTTTCCCCTTTTTTTTGGAAACTAGACTTCCCAAGGTTTTTCAAATGCTTGACATTGAGGCATTCCAGCAATACCGTTTGGGAGAAGAAAGTGATCTTTGATCACTTCTAAACCTGTTTAACCTCATGATGTGCCAGGCACGTCAATTGTTAATGGTATGTATTTCCGTGACGTCAATTGTCAACAAGGGGTTAAACATAGACCAAAGAACATATAAAGGGTTCTTGCCCTCTAGAGCTTACAGTGTGACGGGACGCCCTGTACCCCGACTGGGTACTCCTGCCAAATGTTGCTTCCTCCTGCTGGGACACTAACAATTAACCCCTTCACCACCAGACAGAACCACCGTTGTAGAGAGAAGGGGGGGACGCCATTGCATCGGAGCTGCGCTGGCACTGTGGCTAGCCGAAGCTTAGCTACACAGTGTGGCTATTGTCCTAAAAAGGACAATAAAGGATCATAGCAGCCCACCCCAAGCATCAGACAACACTAATGTTGAGGTGAAAACAGGACTCAGTTTATTTGGAAACACAGGGGTATTTAAATAGTACAAGGAGTAATTTACATACAATAGACACAACAAACCACACAAAGTTCTTCATCAGGTCCTCCTTTGCACACGGGTCAGTATTTGCACTCAGCCCACCTCAGCCCAGTAGGGGGTCGCTATTGTAATCTGTGCGGAGGATGGTAACCACGGGCGTTTCCCTTACTTCTGGCTGAAACTTGCTAGATATCAAATTCAGGTACACATACTGGCCATGGAGGTCTCTGTCCTGTAACTACTGACCCGATGGAGAGTAACACCACACACATAAACCCCCTCCCAAAATGCAGGTGCCCAAAATCTGTGTCCAAGCTCCACAGTCTTAAGAGTCTCTTGTACTTTGGGAAACGTGGCACTCTATACCTGAGCCCATAGTCTGTAGGAAGGAGGCTATCACTCAGTCCCCTCCAGGAGCCCATGGTACAGAGGCTTCCGTGACATACAGTATTAGGCATAGTTACATATAATGTAATGTAAAAATGTTTTAAAATTGGGGTTATACGAAGGGGATAAGAATTTGAGTTCAGTGACCCCAGTCCTTATGACACACCTCAAACTGATAGGAGGTCATGTGTGAGACGAAGCAGGCTTTCTAAATAGGATCATTAGAGATTTACACAAGGCTCATTCTTCAAAACACAACAGTGATTTATATACATCCAACTGTAAATCCAACTGAGAAATTAAAATATACACAGTCACATGTTCCAGTTTAGAAATAATTCAGAATTGTCTGCCCACAATCGCCTTTCAGATTTAACAATTGGCTTTTAGAGTAGGATTCAACACACACATATACAGTAGATTTGGTAAATTTTCTAATTTTCTAATTTGTAACAAGTCCCAAAAAAGCGCAAAAAGCTCAGAATTTTAGAATTTTTGTCTGAAATTTGTAGGCCCACATTCACTCACACGCTCAGTGTGGGCACTGGGCAAAGAGCTTTGTTCCCGAATAAAAAATGCCCCCGAATTGTTGGCTGAATTGAATGGGCATGGAACAAAATGTGTTACCCGAAAACAAATGGGCCATATATACTTGTGGCGATGGACTGAAAATCAACTTAACATTTGACGTGACCACCCTTTGCCATACAAACAGCATCAATCTTTCTACGCACATAGGTTTTTAAGGAACTCGGTAGTTAGGTTGTTCCAACCATCTTGGGGAACTTACCACAGTTCCTCTTTGGATTTAGGCAGCCTCAGTTGCTTCTCTCCCTTCATGTAATCCCAGACAGACTTGATAATGTTGAGATCAGGGCCACAAAGCACGCAGTGCAAACGGGATCACTAGAGACTCACACAAGGCTCATTCTTCAAAACACAACAGTGATTTATATAAATCAGTCAGTGTAGGCTTTGGAAAGAGTCTTTGTGACAAGATTTCCCACCTGTTGTATTCATCCTTGACCCCATCATGTCTATTGCGCATTTTTAAAGTTGTGGTCTTCTGCAACTGATCTCTGATGTGGTTTAGTGTGTTTTGGTTTCTTAAAGAAAATTGAATAATTCTGAACTAGAAAGCCACATGATGAAATAGGATTGTTTACACAAAGTAAAATTCAACCAGAATATCAAATATACCACAAAATTCTTGCCATTAAAGTAATGCATGTGGATTTTGGTTAGAGCATCCTTTTGTGTGAATAACCTTTGCCTCAAGTGACTCTCTTTCTCAGAAATCAGAATAAAATGTCATATTGGTAACTCTGGTTACTCTGACTATACAGGAAAGACACTTTCATCATTAAAGATTTCTGGATAGTCTGCACAAAAACCTGGCAGATTAAACAATTGGCTTTAAGTGTAGGATACAATATTTTCAGTTTCCTGTGCTTTTGGTTTTCCATTGGGAAATTAAATTTCACTCTCATTAACACTCTCTCACACATACCTGAATGCTCAAGATCAGCAAACTTCATCTTTTTTAGAGGTGGTCACACATGCTGATGATCAGTTAATCAAGGGCATATAATTAGCAGAACATGTCTGCTACTTAACATCTTCATTTCTATGGAAGCACATTTTCACACATGACTTCTCCATTTTGGCTTCATTATTTGTTGCATAAATCATTACATGGTGTAATATGCCATGTGTTGTATTTACCTAATTTTTAGACCTGCTAAGGAACAGATGATGTTATTTTGTCCTAATATGTTAACTCATAGAATATATATATATATATATTATTACAAAATGTAATGGGTTATATATATATATATATATATATATCCCATTACATTTTGTAATAAAATATGAATTACATTTTTAAAATTTTAAAGTTGTATATAACAACTAGTTAATATGTTAATAAATCTGCTAACCCCTTATTTGCTGGATGCTGAGACTTTATTTAGAAATCAAACACTTTGATATATTGTATCGTTTATATATTATCTACTATTACTCTTACTCAAAACACAAATATATCAGCACTTTTGCATAAACAAAACCAGATATTCGAACTTTAGTGAAAAATCTGGTCCATTTTACTAAAATTACCATAGATATATTTTAAAATTATCTACATGTAAAAATCCCTAATGTAGTAAAAACATATTCACTGCAACACATTTGTTTTTCATATATATCCACACAAGAAACGGTTTCCAGAACAGTATCAATTTGTCACAAAAAATTCAATTGTGGTTTTCCTGTAAGCAAACATATTTTTGGTTTTGACTTCTTTGGTTTACATTCAGGGATAATTTAGAGCTTCCTGCATGATAGATTTGATGGTTGGACTCTCCCTTGTTTAATGTTATTATAAATTATTGGGTTAACGTGATTGACCAGACTCAACTTAAGTCACACATTCCTTAATGCTAACGTTTCCAAAAAACATATTCATTAATAAACAAGTTGTTTGTGAGTACATGAAGCTTTACATTTTGTGTGAGGCAGGTGAGGGCGTACAAATACATATTTAAAGAAACATTTAAAAATTAAAACATGTAAAAGACAATGAAACTATAAACCAGGGAGTAGGTTTACAATCGCCTTCCCTCATTCCACACCTGTTTCCTACTCATTTGAGATGAGGGTTTAACGTCATCTATGTGATTGTGCCAGACATGCTCGAGCCATTGGGATGGAGGAGTATTGTTTGAAAATGAAATTAAAAAAAGCTCTACCTACCCCAAGCGGACCATCCAGGAACCCATTGGGTGCCAGGAGGGAGGAAACTGAAGAGTGAATATCCTTGTGCACCTTCGTGGCACTCATACAATGCCCATCATAAAGCTTTGTTCTGCTCTATAGATAAAATATTATGAAATGTGATCATTTTTGTAAAAATGGAAAAATGAAGCATTTAAGGGACCTGTTGCTTATCAAATTTTAGCATAGCTATATTCATTCATTAAAATGTCCTATAGCTTCTGCTTTTTGTTTGACAATCAGAGTAGTTCATACAGAGATATTGAGTTTAAAAGTTTAACTCCTGTAGCAATCTATCAATCTATATCTCCCGTAACAATATTTCTTATATTGAAGTCCCTTGTCCTCACCCCACCCTCGCTAAGGCTGCCTGAACCAATCAACAACAATTAGCAATTTAACAAAAGGTCAGATATAATTTAACAAAAAATGAAGATGGTTGCACATCTTATTGGTTTCTATCATGTATGTATTGGTTCATTTAATGCAATTGTATTCATTAAGAATGTTATTTTAGTGTTTAGAACTGTATTAAACAACTACTTTGGGTCATTTTACAAATGCTCAGCTTTCACTAGGTGTCACTGTTTGAACACCAGTCAATTAGAAAAGAGTCTGTCTTATCTTTTTTTTTTGCTTCAGATAATAATAAGTATGTTCACCATTCACTACCTTACCTTGCAGATAGGTTAGGTTCTGGCCCAGTGCCCATGTACAGTTGAGTGGCTTCCTAGCCCCTTGCTTCAACTCCCCCATAACATACACATTAGCACAGACACACTTACACTTAGACTGCCTATAACGCATACAAACACTCTAAAAAAGACACATATACACTCACTCAAACACACACAACCATACACACTCACTCTAATACACATTTTACAATCAAAATATACTCTATACATCTAACTCTACTAATCACATGACACATCAGCACACTGTGCGAGTAACTGCGTTATTACCATATAATCATATAACATTGTGTAAGGGGTTGGGGTTCTGGAACGCAAGGGCACAGGGCTGCCGCTGGGTTGATAACCAGAATATTCAGTAATGAAGGAACCACTTAGACATGAACATCAAATACAGTCCATGGTTTATAAAAAAAACAAGGGAACAGACAAAAAAAAAGAATTATGGCAATAAAATGTCAGTACCGGAAATGTAGATCTAGGAGTGGGTAAATGAAACAGTAGATTCGAGGTATGTGACAAGCAGCGATAACATGAGATGAGCCAGTGGTGAAAGTCTAAACGTACAGCAAAGTTTTTAACAGAGCAAAGGCATTAGTAATAAAATGCTGGAGTAAAGGCATCAAACAACTGAACACTGACTGGAAGATGTGATGGAAATATGTAGGACCGCAGGTAATGACCACTCACTTGTTGCACTTGTGTGAAAAGTTACTCAGTGGCTGAGTAGTCTCCTCTCTGGCCTTCTGTTCTTCCAATAGGGACTCATGGGCCTGATCACATGGTACCAGGCAGGGCCGGGAGCAGAGTGGAGCAATTGCCCCAGACGGCACTTTTGAAGAGGTGGCCCTTTGCTGCCCCAATCGCCTTTTTTTTGAAGCAGAGGGGAGAGGGGCGCCGACTAGTTTTTGCGTATCAAGTTGTCAGTACCCGCTCGGTGCCCCTCTCCTCTGCGAGCCCTCTAGCTCGATCTCGGTGCCGGATTATAATGCTGAGCGCCGGAATATGATATCTTTTCCGGCACTCAGCAGTGAAGCAGTGCGCACCGCGGCAGAGCAGGGAGACTCCACGCAAGACTGCTGGAAGGTAAGTGAAGTACAAAGTGGGGTAGATAATGAGAAGGTAGGGAGAGGAAGGGTAGATAATGAACAGGGGGGGCGTTGGCGGGGGGGGCGGCATTTCAAACTTCACCTCAGGCGGCACTATGTCTTGGGCTGGCCCTGGTACCAGGGTCTGGTCACCATATGCCCACACTTCTCACAATGGTTTGCAAAACTGTAATATGTTTTGTTTTACAGACAAACACTAATACCATATTTATTAGTACTGCTATACAATGGAGCACACTACTGAGCAAAAATTTGAAGCTGATAATATCTCACAGGTGCTAAATCCTCTTACTCAATCGTGTGAGTTTAGCAACCACAAACACTGCCAGAACAGCAGGAGCTCAAATATTAAAGTGTCAGAGTTTTTCTCTGTAGATGCTATCCCTCGGACGCTCTGACTAAACCAGCACACCGTCTCATATTTCGAGTTTGCACAGCGGTCTGTCTTACCATTGCCCAAGTGTGGAAGTCGGGCACTCCTGAGATACCCGCCGTTGAAGCTAAAATTTGGCATATGCTGAAGATGGAAAAAATCACGGCTTACCTGCATGACAAGTCCCATCATTTTCTTCTCACCTGGGGGCCGTGGCTGGAGAAGTTCAGGATGTCCCCTGCGGCAATTTCATGGATCTGATCTACGGCTGATGTCTTTTGTTCGGCTAGCTGAGGCTCTGAGGCTTACCCACTGCGAATCGTCCCTTTACCCCTTTTTTTTTAATTTGTTTTTCCCCTCTCCTCTTTCCAGGTCTTTCTGAAAACATGGAACAAGATATGTGTGCCACAGAGGAGAGCATTAGTGGACCACAAAGTCCCCAGTTTTTGCCTTTTGGTGGTCCATGACTTTAAGGGTGATTGTACCCCTTCCTTCCCTAATTTTAACTGAATAAAAATTGAGTCATTCAACTCTTAACCCAACTGGGTTAGGTTTAGGCTTACTAACATCAATTGTTTCAGCATTGTTAAATCTCATCAATATGTAAATATAATTGAACTTGCATGTCTTCGTCTGAAACTACCTCTATTTAAGGCTGGAATCATGCAACTCAACCAAACTGACCACTTGACTTCTTAGTGAAAAGAACCCATCCTGTGCAATGTAATGACAAAAAAATAGACTAATGCTGGTTTGGGCATACCTATAACGATCTTGATCTGAGTTTTAAGAGTGAAACATTTACAGCATGCTCTAGGAATTCTAGGTAGACAGGTGCAGATACATACACAAGGTATGCCATTTTTTGATTTCTTATCCAGTGTTACATGAGTTAAATTGGTTTCCAACATTAATGTGTCTCCACAAACAAATCTGTGTAATGCACTTTAAAGGGTTAATATTTGAAGAACCTGGTAGAGCCTGTCCTAGTGTGTGTGCTTGGATGTCGGTGTGTCAGAGTCTGCCCTGGTGTGTTTGGGTGTTGGTGTGGCAGAGTCTTTCCTGGTGTGTGTTTTTGATCATCTGTTTCCTGGCACTTTACTTACTCAAACTATTTATTTTTTACTTATCCAGAGATAAAACACCCTCTTCAATTTGTAGTCACTTTAGAGGACAAAACTTTCTAGGCCCATAAATCAGTGAGAGGAAAAGTAAAGGTTTTACCTTGTCAGTAGCAGCAGTTACAGATTGATGAGAGTTGGAGTGTAAGACAGTGATAGTTGGTTTACCAGAAGCTGAGATTAATGCTCATTGCTCACCTACCAAGAGTAATAGTTTATTTTAGTGCAGAAAATGTACTGTTGTGGGGTGGAGTGGAGAAGCTGTAGTGACTACTGTAGGGTATTACAGGGTCTGCAGCAGACATTTTCCCCTGTTCCTGAGTAGAGTTTAGTTGATTCAAACAGTTGCCCATTTAAGCTACTAGTCAAACCTGTAATTTGTGGACAAGTTAATTGGTTTTATAATCACATAATTATTATTGATATGTGGCAATAAATATTGGTGACAATATAATATGTATAACATATACTATTGGGGAAATTCTGTCCTGCTCCATGGGGCTGCATATTCCTATGATCTTCCAGTGTCTGCCTGCCCAGACCCAGTGCCCTAACACTACTACTGCTACTGATGCACCTCTTTGGCTGTCCGTACACTGTGGGAACCTTTTTTTTACTCATAAATCTATGATATAGGGGAAATTCAGTCCGGCTCCATGGGGCTGTATGTTCCTGTCATCTGCCAGAAGTAAATGGTTTGTATAATACTGCATGGGTTTACTATAGGAAGATCCTGTCAAACTGACTTAATTTATATATTTTTAACGGGATAACTAAGATAATGGACCTGGATGGAGCTGTTGATATAGCCTATCCAGATTTCAGTGAGGCATTCAGCACTGTCCCCCAGACTTATAAATAAATTGCAGTCTTTGGGTTTGGATGTAAGAATAGTTGAGTAGATAAGGCAATGGTTGAGTAATAGGATGCAGAAGGTTGTAGTTAATGGCCTATATTTGGAGGAAGAACCTCAGGTATCAACATTGGGACCATACTTTTGAATATTTTTATTAGCAATATTACAAAAGGTCTTAATGGTATGGTTTGGGTTTTTTGCAGATGATACAAATGTCTTTAACACAGTAGACATTCTGAATGGAATATTGCATTGGGGTCACTGTTCTGTCAGTTACAAAGGAAGAGAAGGACTTACTTAAAGGTAAGCAGCAAATGCAACAAAGCATTGGAAAAAGCAAGCAGGATTCTGGGTTGCATAGGGAGAGGCATTAGTAGCAGATAGATGGAGGTGGTCAGGCCTCACCTAATGTATAGTGTACGGTTCTGTTGTAGCCCATAGAGCAGCGCAGCTTAGCAGAAGGGGTCTTGACAGAGCTAGGATAAGGGCTTTAGGTGTGAGGTTGGTGATTGGATGAGGTTGGTATAGGCGGGGTTTAGTCTCTAAATATAGAGCAGTGATTTTAGGGACTGTCATTATTAACTTAGTTCTGCAGACCTGTTTTTGTCCCTCCCTCTCGAAGCTTTTGGTATTTTTCTGTTGGATACGGTTAAATAATTGGTGTTGTTGGTTGGTGTGGTAGGTTTTGAGCAGGCCTGAGGCTCAGAACCTAGGGGGTCTAGGGGTGTCGTGGTATGCCCCTACTTTTCGGTTTTGGAGAAGTTATTAGCACTTTTTAGGTGTGGGATGGTTTATTGTTATGTTAATTCATCTGTGGTGTCATTGTCTATGTGTTATTGGTATGATGGTGGAATGTATAAGGGGTGGCATTGTTACAGTTTGCTGTTTGGACAATGGTATGTTTATTATGTTATTCATTGTTATAATAAAGCTGTGGACAAACTTTTTCTTCAACAAAAGAATGTGTTAATCTCGTTATTGGTTGGGGAAGTCTTTATTTTTTTTCTTTAAGCCCCCATTAGACAAGACCCCATTTCCAGAAGGATATTGATACATTGGAGAAAGTTCAGAAGAGAGTTCCAAAAATGGTAAGTGCTTTGCAGGACAGAATTTATCAGGAAAGATTAACAGATCTTCATAAGTATAAGTATAGCTTGGGGGGGGCGCAATAGAAACATTTAAATACTTAAAGGCAAGCTTATTTGAATGATGCCCACGGAGGGGCCAGAATTGGCTATAGTAGGCCTTGACTGTTGTGTAGAGGAGGAGTATGCTTTTTGGCAGGTATTTTGGAGGGGGGAAGCTGGGGGTAGATTATTTAAGCTATTGGTTTCCCGGGCTTGGGAGACAATGTTTTGGTTGCGTCTCCCTCCCCCAATAATTTCTAGCTCTGTGAGTTTGTGGAGTATGTCACAGTCTACTGGGCGGCAGCTTGCCAGGTATCCAGGGGGTTAATATGGTGGGAAGAGAACTGTTGGTAACAACCGGTGGGAGGTTGTTACCTGTCAGTGCTGGGGACCTCAGGTCTAGGTGGGCATCCAAGTACGTCCCTTCCCTATGTGGTATTTGTCTCTGGTACCTGGAGTACTTGGCAAGCTTAATGGGGTTTGAGTCATCGGTCTTGTTAACACACCTATGTTTAATGTATGAGGTTTTGGTGTGACAATGACTCTAATAAACATTGGCTGTAGCCTTTTCTTTTCCAACTGTAATTGTGTGTTGTCATTATTGGGGGTTAAAGGGGGGATAAGCCTAGTCCGGAGGTCGAGGCTACAACAGTCAAGGAGGAGCAATGTTAGAACAAGGGGTCATGGACTAAAACTACAGGATCAGAGGTTTAGATAACGTAAGGAAGTTCTACTTTAGTGAGAGGATGGTGGATGAAACAGTCTCCCAGCAGAAGTGACGGAGGCTAATATAGTGAGGGAAATTAAACAGGCATGGGATTAGACATAAAGCTATACTATAGGACCAAAGATTTATAGGGATTTAAACCCCTTACATCAGAAAAATGGGCAGACTACATTAAGGAATGAGGCTGATAAGCTACAGCACATTGGGTAAAGTTTCTTTAACACTATTGACATGCTTCAGTACTACTAGAAGAAGCCTACACTTCATGGGCTGATTCTAGTTCTTCTCATACAGTTCTAGCACAGCAGAAGAAAAAAAAGCTGGTATCTCTACATCTCCTGCAGTCTGTACAGATGGTACAAAAACCTTACTAAGTGTATAAACTAATGTATACATGTATAAACTAATAAATGCAACATAAATTAGAACATGCATGTAGTATGTTTTTTCTTCCTCGCTGTAATGCATTGTCACTGCATTTTTATTAAGAAGTGATGAGGATAAGTTGCTCTTGACGTATTTTTGTGGTTCACTGGCTACCCATAAATCATAGCTACATGAATGGGAAAACCTTCAACCATTTGTTCCAAAACATTTACTAAAATACTACATTTTAATATAGTTATAAGGTTTGTCTGAACATTTAAAAATGCCATAAAATTCTATTTATATGTACTAAAATTAAGGCATAATTTCCCTGCTATAGAATGCACTGGTCTGAATACTAATGCACTACATTCTCTATTACCCCTTGAGAATCTAGCTTTTTAATTCTAAATTTGCAGCTGATGTCACATGCACAACTTGATGATTTATAGACAGACACTATATTATGTTCTAAATCCAAAAACGCCAACAACAGACCAACAGCTGATAAAATTCAGCTCTGAAGATTAGTTGATCAAAACACCCAAAGTTAATGGTGGGTCATGAAGTCAGTATATATGAAAAAATGCAGTATTTAACAAGTTCCTTGTGAGAATACACATTTACCTTAATTTCTGTTAAAAGTATTCTATCTTGATGAAGAATAAAAAAAGAGTTAAATCGTAAAATCAAAGCTATTAAGAAAATAAGAAAGGCACGATTGATACTTGGTTTTTAATATATGTCCTGTGTTTAAAATAGCCATAATGTATGTGGAACTTTAAAGCGTTATTACCGCTTCATTTAAAATAGATGGTACATCTATGGCATGCTTCAAACACCAGGGTGAATAAATGCTAATTTTATGTCTACAGTTGTCAACTCCATCTGTTTCACGGAAATGTGACAAAGGCAACAATAGTGAAAAAACATTCAATGCAATTTCATATAATGCTTACTATTTGTTTAAGATCTGCCTTGAAATAATAAGATATAATGTTGCATAGGTAATGACTTACCAAATTGTAGAGGGTCCATGCTAGAACATTTCCATCTACTAGACTGTTCAGTGAATAAAATAGTGATCATGCAAAAAGAACAGTGTCATTTGTAAGTGGTGTGTGCGCGTGAAGGGTCATTCACAAAAAATTGAAGTTGCTAACCCTTAACTCAACTGACTTGGCTTAAGTGGCATGCACTTACTGTATATGATACAACTTGCGAAGCAGCTCACACCATCATCTTTCATCACTATGAGGCAAGGTTCAGTAAAGGTTGTGTGCAGTGGTATGCTAGGGTTCTTATGCCCAGTGGGGTGTGTCGGTGTTAAAATAAATGATTTCCCTTGGCGCACGGGAGAGTGTATATATATATAATCTGGTGTAATAGCATTCCCTAGCCGTTGGGAGATGCACTTTTTGAACAAATGTTTTCTCCTTATAGAGGAGCATGTTAAGTAGGAGGATGGGAGCTTAGATTTAGTGGGGAGAAATTGCGACGGTGGTGGGAAGGGTAGAGCAAGAAGATTCTTTCAGGAGTGGGAAACTCCCAAGGGCCCTATTAACAATGGAGATACAACATAAAAATCTTATTATCTCAGAATTTAGTTGATTGATCTATAAAGTTACCCATTTTTTTCATGAGGATATTGTATCGTCATTATATCCTATTCTCAATTTGCAACCAACGTTATAAACAATTGCGAACAACTGTTAATTGTGAAAATGGAACCTAGAGGATTACCTGAAACATCTAATGGAGTGTTTGTTCTCAGCTTATCCTTATAAGGTGATGGAAAACCTTAGAACAGCATGTATACCAGCTGCTATGGAAAGAAAGGAACATTTCAGGAAGCATCTTAGATAAATATTTTTATTGGAAAGATTGCTTTGTCGTTCTTTTTACATGGCTGACCTGTTTTGGAGGCAGCACTATCCAACTTTTCCTTCTGCTTGTCAAAAGGAAGATGTCCCAGGAGACAATTTGTTTCATCAGTTCTGTCTGTACTGGTGGCCGGGCTTGTTTAGGACAGCAATATACTATTTTCTCACTGTTCGTTTGATGCGTTCTAACTTAATTGAAACTCTAGTGTCCTCTTTGTTTAAGTCACAGGTGTTGAACACTAGTGCCATGTTTAAAGCATCATACCTAGTTCTTCCATTTAGTTATGTTTCCTGTCAGATCCATCCTGCAACATCTGTAACAGTGAAAATGTTTCACGCAAGTCCTAAGGGCAATATAATTTTGCATAAAGAAGTTACAGAAGAACATAAGGTGGAAAAAAAATAGACTGTATTCCTGGAAAAGGTGAACCAGGCAATAAATAAGAGATTTTTTGTTTCCAGGGTCTGGAAGTAAAGGTTAGTTTGCGCATTAAAAAAAATAATGTATGCTTTTGTACTATGGTAAAGTATGAATAAGTACGCTTTATGGCTCACCAAACTGTTTCGATACCTATCAACTAATATGTTATAGATGTAGGCATCACTACAGGGGGGGCAGGGGAGCAATAATAATAATAACTGATATTCCTTGCCCCCCCTTCCGAGTTTTGAACCCCCCCTCCAGCTGCAGTACCAAATGGCACAGTGCCATCTTAACGTTTAGGCACACTGGGCAGTTGCCCAAGGGCCCCATATTCTGGGGCCTCATGGTGAATCACATTGCTGCCAGCAAAGTGATTCACCTCAAAGCCCCTAAAACAGTAGCAGATCTATAATGGAGGAGGCGAGTGGAGAGGCTGTCTCCCCTGGGCCGGTCATCAGGGCTGTGCCGAGGCAGCTGCAAGATATTGATCTCCCCAGCGCCTGATGAGCAGGGCTGCTTGGGGGGATCACAATTCCCCTGTAACTTTAGACCTCGGCTTCTATGCTCCCTAATCACTATGGACAGACCTCACGCTCCCACAACTGGATGGAAGATGATGGAAGATGAAGGAAGATGATGGAAGATGAAAGATAAAAGATGAGGAACGTAAGAGATGGGGAGAAAGGGGCGTAAGAGCAGTGTGTGTTTGTAAGATGGTGTGTGTATACATGTGTGTGTGTGGACAGGCTTGTGTAAGGACAGTGAAAATGTCAGGTCAGCTGTCTTGTATTCCCTGTGTCAAGACTGACTTAGTTAATGTCTAACGGACTGCCTCACAATTACCATATTTACCCATAGTCCCATTTCTTCTTTGCCCTTGTGCCTTTTCCAGCATCCAAGTGCGTTATTTTATGTTCCTGCGTATGACCTGGATTTATCTGACTTCTCTCCTGGCTCCTGATTCCTGATTATTGTATTCTCACTTTGCGTGATATAGCTCTATAATTTGTAATTGTTTGTCATCCTTTAGCGGTTACGTCAAAATCATTTATATGCCAAGTTGCAGAAGTGTCCATTCAAGGTCTCTCAGGTATCCGCTTCTGGGATTGTCAGAAATTGTCAGCCATTTAAGAATGGCCTCAACCTCAGGCTCTCAAACCACTCCAACTATTGAAAAATCATTAAGAACTCGATGCCATGACTAGGGAGGGGTGCATTGTAAACATATGTGAGGAAACACTTCAGGCCTTGGCGATCAGCAGGAGGCGCGCCCATGACACTTGGCTGAAGGTGGAGCTTGCTGGGTGCCCAATTTTAAAATACAGAACTGTTCAGCACAGGTACCCTGTTGTTCTGTATATTGAACTTGGAATTCGTGTTTGCTGTTATTGATCCTTGGCTTGCCTGACTACTCTTCTGCCTAGTGATTCTGATCCTGCATTGCCCTACCTGTGTACCACACCTGGCTTGTCTGACTACCTGCGCTGTGTACCAACCTCTGGCTTGTATGGCTACCCATTTAGTGTACCGAACCTGGCTGCATTATTCGCTGGTATTTTGGATCACCAATCATTGACTCTAGCGTGTAGCTTACCTATACAAGTTTCTGGATCTGTCTGTGCATTGTCTACTACACTAAGTACCGAACGTTACCTTCCTACACCTGAGCCTCCTCTCTGTTACGATCATCTAAATCCCTGTCCGCTTAGCTTAGGGGCCCCAATCCTTGCTAGGCTGAAGAATGTGTGGGGTGAGTGCTCATTATGTGATGGTGGATGTGAAATTTATACATAGAACATACAGAGTTGTGGCAGTTTAAGTCAACACTGCACATTAAAGCCCATACTGATGATGCCCCCTCCTTCTGTGAGAACTTTATTTAATCATATTTGTTTGGATCCGAAAATTCTGTGTGACCCTCTGTGTTTTGGCATCCACAGGGTTTCCTTTCAGTTTACCACAGTTTAGTCCACACAAATGTGGTTGTGTGCATCACTCACTGCTTCCCTTTATTATTCCAATCTTATAGGGGTTAAGCCAAGGTAAGGGAAAGACAATTGGCTTGCAAACCATCCAAAATTTCCGTTTACTAATGTTGAACATATTTCTCAGAAGCGGTCAGAAACCACATAAATATAGTTACAAGCCTTATGGCCAATTTCAGTTGATCACATGTTTTGCTGTTACATTGTGGCATGAAGACTGTGATTAAATTGTTTTACTTATACCTATTCTGTATCCTGTGGTGTCTGCTTGTGTCCATGCAAATGTGTGTTCAATTTTTAGTTGCACAATACTAATACAATCTATAATGTATAAAAACACACACAAAATGTAGCAAGAAATGAAAGCGTGTAAAATGTGGAACAGGAAGAAGAGCCATCTTAAAAGGAAACTTATTTTTATTAGAAAATATTTTCTTGAAATGGGTTAAATGCTGAAATACTAACTTAAGATATAATAGCGTCTGTGGATAGCCAGAAAAAATGTAGGCTCATCAGCTATTTTTTCAGTATCCTTTCCACTCTTTCATTCTGTAATTTTATTTTCCTATTTATCCTTGTCTACATTTTTCTTCTTTATTTCCCTCTCCCTCATTCCTCCACTCTACAGATTTAACTCTCATCCAATTCTCGGGGTATGCTTTAGCTGAGAAGCAAAGGAAGAAAAAGAGATGATGGAGAAGTGAACAGAGAAAACGTAGTCAATGCTGTAGTCTCTCTCTTTTACTGGTCCAAGATATGTTGCAACCCCACCATTTCACCGGTCACCACTTTTCCCTTTCTTCTATTGTTTACTGATTCATTCTTAACTGCTAATTCACACACACAAAAATATCCATTTAACTATCCATTTCATAGTTTTCCAGAAAGTAGAATGACTCTCAGCATTTACTTGAGGGTACCAAGCAACTATGAGTGAGAGTATAAAGAATGTTTACCTCTACTGTCTTTTTAGCTGTAGCTCTAGAAAAACAGACATACAATTGGCCATGACTAAATACGGGTTGAGGCAAATATACTCCAACCTTAAAAGTCTAACCTTGACTTTTGTTTATGCTCATTGCAAAACTTAAATGTAATGAAAATGGCCTTTGTTTCAAGATGAAAGGAAAATCTGCCAAATCGACATGGTATCCAGTGTCACCGTCCACAGGTTTTGTATCAGTTAGATTACCTGACAATGCACGGAATATACTTACAACCAAACCTTTTTTCGGCATAAAGGACTAACCGTGATATAATGCCAGTAACATTATCTTAAAGACTTAAGGGCAGTTAAATGGCTCTAGGGCGTGACACTGGTTAACAATGAATCATATTCAACAGTGTATTTTACGTTGAAGGTAAGTGGGTGTCTTTAATTTAGCTTTAAAACGTCGATAAAGCAGTTACTAAGCTCTTCTGTTGCCATAACATACTGCTTTACTCCCTTAGTCACTAAAGCCTGTCTTATAATAAAGATTAGTACACTTTACAAAATATATTTACAAATGTTTATATTAGCTATGTTCCTCAAAAATATAGGGGACAAGCAAATCAACAATGTCACCTAATAACTCATTGATGTGGAGCACAGAGATATCACAGCAATGTTGGAATATATGTGATTGTCCAAGGCACTGAGATTCCTACTTATGGGTATGTTCTCAGGACGGGAATTTTGATCAACAAGTTTCCTGAAAACCTGCTTAGATCAGCGCTTTAACATAAAAAATGTTGGGTATTTTCAAACGAGCCCCATTCTTGTTTCTCCCTCCTAAAAACAGTATAGTGGAAGCTAGTGTGTGTTGTCAGTAACTATTTGGTATTGTAGGTGGCAGTGCATAACACTGTAAGTGGCATTTACAGACATGCAAAAGAAAGGCCAAAATATGTATCCAGTGAGAAAACCCCAAGCCAATTAATTACTACAAAGTGGGTTCTGTAAAATGTTAGACCTTTTCTGAATGGTATATGGTTTTGCCTGGTGTACTCGCTATTAGAGGACCTTGTCAATACGATTCACTCTTTAGAAGGCTCTGAATTCTAGAAGTAGGTAAATGTTACAGTTATTAAGCTTGTAATTACAACCTATTGGTGGTGGTAGTATATGGAGCCCAGGAACATGCAGAAATAAAATACACATCACAGTAACATCAACCTATTTTTATAACGTTTTCTTTAAAGTATAAGTTCTAATAGTATTTTCCAAAGAAAAGAAAAACATGTTTTATTAGATGCCATAGCATCCTGTATGAAGATACTGAGCACATCACATCTTGCAAGATACACTTGGAACATGGTCTTCTATATAAGGCTTTAGTTGTGTATGTGCTAGCTAAATTTAGTCTTATTCAAGAAAGAAAAAAATGTATTTCGTAGTATTGGCCCAAGAGTCTTTAGTTGAAGTTCACACCTTATTGGGCCAACAAGTAAGATTTAAACTTAAAGACGCATAATCGTCTGGGACCTTGGATGTCTCAGATAGAATGGGAAGTCTTATTTAACAAATTGTAGTTTTATATCATCAAGGAAAATACATACAAACAACATACATTTTCAAATTATTTGTTTTTTCCTCATAAAACTAGGTAAAAAAAACTTTTGCATATTTAATAAATCTGTTGATCTACATTTAAAAAAATTGTTTATAGGTGTACCCAAAAAGAAAAAATAGGGTGTTCTGAGGAAAATGCCATACTTATTTTGTGTAAGAGTTTATAAAATGTCTGGAAACAACCAGAAAAAGCAAAATGTGTAAATATTAGCTATTGTTGGAAAACCACAGTTTTCCAGTCGGGTTACCGCATCAACCACTCACACCACCCAAGAAAATCAAAGATTGTAAAAGTTCTGCTTACATGTATTTGAACTGTAGACTTTTTCACCACGAGGGAAATCCAGCTTACTCAGTATTGATTTCCAACACATTAAATCAAGTTGTTTTGTGTGACTGTAATTTTCTGTTATTCTATGGTTAGATGTAACAAATCTTTTCATCATTAAAGGCCTGGCAAGATTAGGCTAGTTTTCTTAGAAATCAGAGTCTTGTGTGATGACATAGACTTCATGGCCAACTTTCTGCTGTACGTGTGGCTATGAAATACATATAACGGAAAAACAATTATCAGAACAGTGCAATATTATTCACTGACAGATACCCTGAAATAGCACCTACCAAAAGATACTCTGTGGATCCAAGGAACAAAGGAAGAAACAGTGTTGCTCTTCAAGTACAAACTAATATATATATCTTGTAGGATTTACTCAAATATAAATTGTCCAATCAGTGTCCGTCTTTGAAGCTTGCACGGGTGAACCTGACTGGCTCCCACAGAGCCCTTTTCCCTGGGGCCCCCCAACTTCACCTAACATGTCCCAAAGTGACACCTTTGTCCTAAGTAGTCTGTGCTTGCCACCTTTGCCCCAAGCAGCTTACCATTGCTATCCTAACCCCAAACAGCCTGTCTGCACCATATTTGCCCCAGCGTGTCAGTGCCCCCAAACAGTTTATCTGTGCTATATTTGCTCCATTTGCTGGTCTGTGCCATCATTGCCCTCAACCAGCTTGTCTGTGCCATCATTGCCCCCAAACAACTTGTCTGTGCCTTCTTTGCCCCTTGTCCCTGCCAACCTACACTTAGACACACATATGCAAACTCACACAAATTACACATCCTAACACACACTTACTCATACTCACTAACACACACATACCCATTCTTTCTAACACACACTCCCTCTTACACTACTCACACATCCATGCTCACACACACTTACACATCCAAACTCATACACACTTATACATAGACATCCGTGCTCACACACTTATACATAAACATTGATGCTCAAATACACTTATACATAGACAATCATGCTCACATATAATGTATAGACATTCATGCTCACATGCCCACAGACGCATGAGCCCCTTCGCAGTTGTGACCTCTGTAGTTACACCACTGGTATTAATGGTCAGGTGTCCCAATGCATTTGTCCATATAGTGTATCTTATAGGGGTGCCAATACACACAACAATACCTCTATATGTATGTTAAGTAAGGGATCTTGGTTTTGGATAATGGAGCTAGGAATTGAACACTGTTCCTTTTATAACATATAAGCATGTAATGTAAATTACTCCCAGACTTTTATAGAAACAGGCTTTGAATGTCACAAACCCAGAAAACACTGTGTAATAATATATCAAAAATTGTGCTGAGCTTTGTCTTTTCTAGTTTAAAACCCGCATGCAAACCTAGTTTTGCTGTATTTCTCAAAAGATGATACCTAAAATCCATTTAAATGTTACATTCTTCTCAAAATGGTAGATAAATTGCTTGTCTAAGCACTCAGGTCAAATCTTCATGCTGCTACTTCATGGTGCTTAACAGTTTTTGGTTATTAAAGTAAATTTACTGCTGTATAGAAATCGCAGCTCACTGTAATTGCTAACAGAGGGCTTCGTCTGAATGCAATGCGATCTACAGATTTGTTTCTTCAGAAAGTGAGAATTAAATAAAACAGGACTGACAAAAAGTAATGTATTACAATTGTACACTGAATCTCTGTTTTGCTTGTGTGAATGCAGGCAATATCAATTATTTAATATAACAAACGTTTTATATTTTTCAATAGTATTATATTTTTTTAATTAACAAAATGAGTGCATATTGATTGATGGGAGCAAAACTAAATGGGTAATGGGGGTAAATCGTAAACCATAGTCACTGGGGATCTTTTGGTAATGTAAGAGGAATGGGTTCTCAGCCACTGTGCAGTCTCATGCCCGGCATCCCCATGGTAACTTGATAAAGTGTGGTGTAATATGGTGAAGAGTAAGCAGTGCTGTGGGTGGTGTATGATTAAAAAGTCATTCTGGTGTAAAGTTTGAAAAAAAGGCTTACGATTATATTATCAGGGGAGACATACCATTGGTTTCTATGGTAATAAGACCTCTTCAAAAACTTTCCACTCCCATTGTGTGTATGCAATCATGTGACAACAGCCAGCAATTCTTTCGCCTTCACATAACCTAGCAGGAACATGTTCATGCAGTTGATAAGCAATTTCAGCTTTTATTGTGGTGACCTGGATTGAAGCTATAGAGGCATTCTGGGATGGCCACACTTTAATTAGGGTCATCCCAGGATGGGATACACACATATTTTAGTATTTACCATAAAAACTAATTCACATGTAATTGTAGCTCCATAACATCCATAAATAAAACAAGAATAATGAAATATTGAATCATTTATTGAGCTAGGTTCTTTGCATGGGTTCCAAAGTACATTGTTTTGTCACTAATAATTCACACAGTTATAGAGTTGTTGTTTTTTTATCATTGTGCATTATAGGTTCAATAAGTTAATATTCTACATTAAATTAGAAAAATAAAACATGGTGTAGATGCATTTGTATAATTTTCTTTTAGTAAGTAACATACAATATGATTAAGTATTTTAGAAACTTAAAGTCATACAAAGTCAACCAGCTACTTGTTCAAATGGTGTGAAAGGTATCATGTGTTTGTTTACTATTAGTTAATGGAAGAAACAAGATGGTATAACCACAACCAAATATTTAAAAGTCTTATAAAAGACACAGTAGATTCTATTGAGCTCATGAAGATGCACAGCACCAGGTACAAAGCTCTTCAGAGTCTCCATAGTCACCATAGTGTAAATGGGCCATAAAGAGGCAGCCCCCCCAGACCTGCTGCCATAGGTATAATCAACCTAAACCAGATTACACCACTGGTTTTGCCCAGCATCGTGTGGATTAGGAGGTCTAGCTGTCAACACTTTCTTGTACCTACTTCTAAACTGTTGGTACAATATTGTTGTATTGTACAGCACTGATGAACATGCTTACCCTGAACACTGCTGAAAACTAATGTATTCCTATTTCTATAGTGGCCTAATATAAAGATACCATGGTGTATCACACTTGCTTTTTAAATGTTGATATTGAGTTACAGTGATTTGTGTATTGTTTAATTAAACATTTTTAAATATCGTTTTATATTGTTTTGCTACTTGACTTAACTACTTCCATGTTGTACTATGATTACATTGTTTTTATTCTATAATGGTACAACACAAACGTTATTAGCAAATCTGCTATGGATGTCACACAGCATGTATTCCTCAGATGGTGGTAAGTAGTTATTTCACACGATTTCCATTTACACTCATATTTGATTGTCTATTTTTATTTAAAGACGGATAGATAAAAGAGAGGGAGGGATAGATAGATAGATAGATAGATAGATAGATGTACATTGCGGACCTTAATTAAATACTCTGAACAGTATGTACAGAGTAGATAATTAATGTATGCCGGTGGTAAACAGACATCAGAACAAATATCTGCAAACATCAGCAAATATTCATGCATGCAGTTGAGCAGTTAGCAATAGTTTTAGTTTTTTTTGGATTTGTGCCCTTGCAGATTAGTTACTTACTTGAGAGTATAATTTTAACACATGATCTTCATATTCAGCAAAAGTCTATTTTTTAAATGGGACAATAACTCAATACCATGGCAGGTCTCAAAGTTGTGGAGAGCTCCAAAAGGTAAGCAACTCATTAATTTGGACATTATTTATCATTGAAAATCTGATATTTATAATAAGCTTTTTAATATGTATATATATTTGCAGGAAGGCAGTTGTCGGATTTAACAGTCATCCCCCAGGGATATGGGATGTGCCATATGGCAGATGTCTGGTGGATTGAACACAGAGGGATCCTTTATACCTAACTGTATATCGAAGAAACGTGTAGACGCTGTCATGGAGCCATTCTTTGTGTAGATTTCTTGCACTGGGTAGCAATCCTTGTCTGTATAAATTCCAACCCATGTTTCAGCTGTAACAAGGAAAATAATGTGTAGATGTTGTGAGCTATAGCCTATTGATGATGAAGATGAAAGAAGCAAATTATGACCAAAGATATTTATATCAACAATTTCTCCATCTAAATGAAGGTCTCCTGTAACCTTTATTATTCCTTTACACACACAAGCATATACATATCTGTATATGATTTTTCCTGTAATTATTACTGTTTTTTTACCATAAAAAGCTCTCAATATTTTAATTTATAATTATAGTATCCTTCTGAGTAGTTGTATTTTCATCATACACTTAAGTCATGTGGGCTTGATTTAAGGGTTTTTGAATGATGCTTAGTAAAGTATGGATGGACCGATAGAGATTTTGATAGTGGTAGGAAAAGCTTGTCTGCAATGTTATTTATTCATTTAATGACCCATCTTGTTACGTAAAAGTGTTGCCTAAATTTCCAAACTTTTTAATAGATGGACAATACAACCAACTTCCCAACTTTTATTAATTTATACTTTGTACCAAAGGAAATAGAATCTAAAAAAACATATTAAGTATTATAGAGAGGATCTTCATGAACTTTTTTCTATCTGCCCGTTATTCTGAATAACATATGGACCTCCTCACAATGAAGACCCCATGGGATCCATACTGCCTGCCTTTCAGTATATGAGATTTCACAGCAGCCGTAACTGTAACATTAAGGTATACCCATGGGTCAACAGCCTTTAGAAGTACATGAACAGACTCTGTTTACGGTAGCAACTTGTAAATCACAACTCGTAACTAAGGAACGTTCTGTTCCCAAAGCTAAGATCACCAACATATGCGCTTTTTTCATCCGAGTTCCACTTTTGGTAATGACAGAGGTTTTTTTTTTAAAGTTTTCATTTATCAGGAAAATACCAGGATTGTTGTAGCCTTGTTTCTTGTATACTGTATATTACTTATGACTTATTACTTATGACATTTCTTGCGGATTATTGTAGTTGGGCTTCTTTTTTCTAGGGATAATTGCATATGTATCACTTTAAGGAATTATTGGTGAGTTTAAATAGATTTATGGATTTAAATTAAGCTAACAATGATAATAGTGGATACTTACATTTTCTGGCTGGTTTTCGGTCAGACCATTCCTGAACTGTGATTTGGTCACCAGGGCCACCAATGTAAAAGTGATCTTCAAACGTTGAGTTTTCAGGTATATCATAAGGATCCCATGGTTCGGTCAAAGTCTTTTTTGAGCAGGATTGTGTAACATGCTCAATCTTAAACATCACAGCCTCTTTGTACAGGTAGATGTATTCGTATACCCTAGGGTAACACATTTACACATTTAATTACTGTTAAATCTGAAAACCTTTCAAATCACCCATATTGACCTATCTCCCCCCATATTTGCTTCACCGAACGTGCTTACCTGGGGATACTTAAAATAAAAACTATGTGTATACCGATGCACAAATTCTCAGCCAAATCTGTGGATAAAGGAGTTGAAGGCCCGGACGTAACAATATAAAGAGAGAGACACAGAAACTGATACCCCATGAAACCTTTTATTCATTCACTAATAGTCTAATTGGCTAAAGTGGACCACAAAATTATCATTTTCACTTTAAATGTTCATCAAAATAACCCTATCCCAAACTAATTACCTTTACTACCTAAACCCTATGGATCTTTCAGGAAATTCATTTTCAGAATTCAGAATTATTATTTTTTTTTTTTTTAAAAAGCACTCACCAGTTCATTTTCCAAAATACATATATTAATAAATGATCATTTTTAAGGCTCATAGATGTTGTTAATGTTCTTTATAATAATCAGTTGTTCAGCTTGTGTGCACGCAGGGTTAACCAAGTTTAGAAGGTAGTTTGCTGTTACATGACAAAACCATTTTGCTATCCATGTTTGGCTTTAATTTGAAAGTTAAGGAATGGAGTACAGAAATAGTTTCCCTATGCGTTTCTATTAATTGCATTATTTCCCTTTTTTGGAAAGGTTAAACTGATTTATAGGAATTGGAATAAATTAGCTTTTGCAAAAAATTCAATATAATCGTATTTCTAAGCAAGCATTTAACGGTTTGGTATTATTACATGAATTTAGGCATCTGGGTTTTGTCCATTTATCCAAACTATTTCAGCAGGGCACAGAGGGAATTGTATAGCGCTCTACCAAGGTTCATGTGACACGTCAGCACCCGATGTAAAAAAATGCAGATGGGAAAAAGAACAGAAGGATGAACTTGTCGGTGAAATATTTATTTTGCCCTAAATGTACCAAAAGTCACAAAAGTGTTTTTGTTGAATACATTTCATATGGATGTAATATTTCAATACACATATATAAGGTCTTAGGGACAAACTTTTAATCATGAACAAGCTGACGGCGAGATGTGTTCCTTAATATACATTAACTGCAAAGGTGTTATATAAATACATTATTGCTATAGATATCCGAATTCATAAATGCACAGGCATTCAGTTTGAATGTCTTATACAGGCGCATGAAGTACATTTTATACTATTATATATCAAGTAATGTTAAGGATGCAGTTCCAGCTACTCGGTTGAATTTCACTTTTTTGTAAATCCTGCATTGAAAACATAATTCCTGGTATGGTCAATGTGTAAATCCTTTCAAAAAGTAATGCTTTAATGAAGTAAAATGTTGTTCTATTCATAGATTTTGCTGTAAACACTTAGTTGTTATGTGACACAACAGGCACTGATGTTGTTGTTGCAATAGGTACTAAAACAGCTTCTGGTTTGTTTTTTTTTACGCCATTGAACTTTCAAAGGAAATAAGAAATGACAAGATACAGTGGGGCAAAAAAGTATTTAGTCAGCCACCAATTGTGCAAGTTCTCCCACTTACAAAGATGAGAGAGGCCTGTAATTTTCACCATAGGTACACTTCAACTATGAGAGACAGAATGAGACAACAAAGTCCATAAATCACAGTGTCTGATTTTTAAAGAATTTATTTGCAAATTATGGTGGAAAATAAGTATTTGGTCAATAACAAAAGTTCATATCAATGCTTTGTTATATACCCTTTGTTGGCAATGACAAAAAAAAATACCAAAAAGTTCTACCTTGGTTTCATCTGACCATATGACATTCGCCCAATCCTCTTCTGGATCATCCACATGCTCTCTAGCAAACTTCAGACGGGCCCGGACATGTACTGGGGGACACGCCTGGCACTGCATGATTTGAGTCCCTGGTGCCGTAGTGTGTTACTGATGGTAGCCTTTGTTACTTTGGTCCCAGCTCTCTGCAGGTCATTCACTAGGCCCCCCCGTGTTGGTTCTGGGATTTTTGCTCACCGTTCTTGTGATCATTTTGACACCACGGGGTGAGATCCTGCGTGGAGCCCCAGATCGAGGGAGATTATCAGTGGTCCTGTATGTCTTCCATTTTCGAATAATTGCTCCCACAGCTGATTCCTTCACACCAAGCTGCTTACCTATTGCAGAGTCAGTTTTCCCAGCCTGGTGCAGGTCTACAATTTTGTTTCTGGTGTCCTTCGACAGCTCTTTGGTCTTGGCCATAGTGGGGTTTGGAGTGTAACTGTTTGAGGTTGTGGACAGGTATCTTTTATACTGATAACAAGTTCAAACAGGTGCCATTAATACAGGTAACGAGTGGAGGACAGAGGAGACTCTTAAAGAAGATGTTACAGGTCTGTGAGAGCCAGATATCTTGCTTGTTTGTAGGTGACCAAATGTGATTTCCTGTATTCTTTCCCCCCATTCTGTCTCTCATAGTTGAAGTGTACCTATGGTGAAAATTACAGGCCTCTCTCATCTTTTTAAGTGGGAGAACTTGCACAATTGGTGGCTGACTAAATACTTTTTTGCCCCACTGTATGCTTTCTTTGCTTAACATACTAGAGAGTACTGTTATTGATTTGTTGGCTGCGTCCAAAAAGCAGATTTGGTCCCCCACTAGTTAAACGAGGATCTGCAGTGAAGACTAGTGATATGTCTGCAGATGAAAGTCATCATCAGCAAATAAGTAAGGCCAGAATTCTGCAAACTATACTTTTAAGATAAGTATGATTTGCTTAATTGTTTTCTTAAAGTAAAGTCTAATAGGTTTTATTTTATTCAACAGTCTGAGCGCTACATGTTTTTTGTGTGTTATGTTTTGCTTAATATTCTTTGCGACATTTTGAAAATAATACAATGTATCTAGTCACACCAGTTTGTACTATGTCATATTTGTTATCTTTTGCAGCCTACCTTCAGTATAAGCCCAGGGCACCAGGCTAAGGGACTGAAGTTATGGAGACAAGGGTACCCTAGAGGTTACTGTTTCCTAAACGGAAACTGATTATTCTTCTCATTGGGATGATAATGCATCTTTGAAGTATGCTGCCCTAAACTAATAGCTATTTTTAAATTACCTTTGGGAATGTGCTTCTAATGTTTACCCCAAATGGTCATTTAGGATTTAGGCAGCATTGCTGAAAGCTAAAAGTGACGAGTAGGAGCTAATCTATGATTATGTGGCAGGATGCTGTTCCACCCATCAGAAATTGGCTTTGGGTCCTGTTTTAAAAATTTCCCACCCCAAGCTCTATGGTATTTAGGTGAGCACCACTGATGACTTCTCGTGAGGCTAATCAAATTCAGGAAGCCCTGTTAGAGCTCTGTCATTTTCAAAGACAGAAAATATGAAAATGCTCTAGTTTTGTTGTGCCAGAGCAATCACTTCTCATCATGTTTTATATTAAATTATGTGAATATTTCAAGATTAATATATCAGGATATGATTTTGTTCTGTGGTTTCAGGAACATAATAGCAGGTCTTCTTCTTAGTTCTTAGGAAGTAGAGGATATAGGCCAATTTTCCTTGATATATCAACCACATTAATTTAGGAAGAGTGTCCTTTTATTGAACTGGGTGATTTTCTAAATCTTTGTAATTTTTTTCCATGGTGCACTTATTTATTTATTTTTAGCAACCTCACTTCATCCTCCCAAACCCTTTTAAGAAATTATCCTAGGAATCCAGACAGTCTGGTCTCTGCCTGATCTTGGAGGGGATACCCACTTGACATCCTCTTCATTCCCACACTAAAGATACTTTATATAATTCCTTTTTACTTGTTTTTATTTGAGTATTGGACATGGACACTGTTTTGGTCAAAGGATTCCTGGCAAAATAAATAATCATCCTTGCAAGAATAAAATGTTAAGCACATTCAGGAATGAAGAAAACTGAACATTTGGTGTTTGGCCCTGGTACCCGGATAACTTGGCCAACTTGTTTGGTTTTTGTTGTATATATTTACATGTTTTGTGTTTTGGGGGCATTCTCTTTGTTAACTCGCCTATGTTTATTGTTTCAGGTTTTGGTGTGCCAATGACTTTAATCTATAAGGTGGCCTTTTCAAATCCAGTATAAATATTTATATATTTAAAGGAAATCCTTCACTCTTAACAGCTTAACAAATGGTGGCAAAACTAGCTTATCTAATGAATGTCCTGTCTTCAAATCATATCCTTTTCCTCGTTCTCCCATTCCAAAGGTTGCTAAAGTGGAACTAAACAATAGGGAAGAAATAACTTAATGTGGATTCTGAGAAAAGGAAGATGGCTGCTACCATGAGATCCATACATGGTAAGTTTCTAATACATACAGTATCTCAAAAAAGGGAGTACACCCCTCACATTTTTGTAAATATTTTATATATCTTTTCATGTGACAACAATGAAGAAATGACACTCTGCTACAATGTAAAGTAGTGAGTGTACAGCCTGTATAACAGTGTAAATGTACTGTCCCCTCAAAATAACTCAACACATAGACATTAATGTCTAACACATTGGCAACAAATGTGAGTACACCCCTAAGTGGAAATGCTCAAAGTGTCAATATTTTGTGTGGCCAACATTATTTTCCAGCACTGCCTTAACCCTCTTGTGCATGGAGTTCACCAGGTTGCCACTGGAGTCCTCCTTCACTCCTCCATGACAACATCACGGAGCTGGTGGATGTTAGAGACTTTGCGCTCCCCCCTTCCATTTGAGGATGCCCCACAGATGCTCAATAGGGTTTAGGTCTGGAGACATGCTTGGCCAGTCCATCACCTTTACCCTCAGCTTCTTTAGCAACACAGTGGTCGTCTTGGAGGTGTGTTTAGGGTCCTTATCATGTTGGAATACTGCTCTGCGGCCCGGTCTCCGAAGGGAGGGGATCAGGCTCTGCTTCAGTATGTCACAGTACATGTTGGCATTCATGGTTCCCTCAATGAACTGTAGCTCCTCAGTGCTGGCAGCACTTATGCAGGCCCAGACCATGACGATCCCAACACCATGCTTGACTGTAGGCAAGACACAGTTGTCTTTGAATTCCTCACCTGGTTGCTGCCACACACGCTTGACACCATCTGAACCAAATACGTTTATCTTAGTCTCATTGGACCACAGGACATGGTTCCAGTAATCCATGTCCTTAGTCTGCTTGTCTTCAGCAAACTGTTAGCGGGCTTTCTTGTGCATCATCTTTAGAAGAGGCTTCCTTCTGGGACGACAGCCATGCAGACCACTTTGATGCAGTGTGCGGCGTATAGTCTGAGCACTGAAAGGCTGACCCCTTCAACCTCTGCAGCAATGCTGGCAGTCAACAGTCATACGTCTATTTCCCCAAAGACAACCTCTGGATATGACGCTAAGCACGTGCACTCAACTTCTTTGGTCGACCATGGCGAGGCCTGCTCTGAGTGGAACCTGTCCTGTGAAACCACTGTATAGTCTTGCCCACCGTGCTGAAGCTCAGTTTCAGGGTCTTGGCAAACTTCTGATAGCATAGGCCATCTTTATGTAGAGCAACAATTCTTTTTTTCAGATCCTCAGAGAGTTCTTTGCCATGAGGTGCCATGTTGAACTTCCAGTGACCAGTGTGAGAGCAATAGCACCAAATTTAACACACCTGCTCCCCATTCTTTTTTTTTTTTCCTCCTTTTTTTTTATTGTTCTTTTTAACAAAAAAATCCACGTCACTTATACATATCAACATATTACAATAACATCACATAGAGACAAGACAAAAAGGAAAATATATAAACATACCGTTCTATAGTCAATATACAAACATGTTGGAAATCGCCATACACAGGAAAATCCAGAAAAACAAAAATTCAAGATTCCAGGGGCTATCTATTACTCTTACTCACAGAAAAGAACGCTCAAGGGCAAAATTTATTCTAATATATCCTTAGAAAACACCAAAGACCATTTATTCAATGCCTGAGAAGCTATTAATTCTTGTTTACCTTCCAAAAGACCCTTTTCCATCTGTAATTGAAAGTTTATTTGAAATTTCAGTTTTTCCCAGTATGGAACTTCTTGATTTTTCCAATTACGAGCCAAAAGAATTTTGGCTGCCATTAAAATATGAAAAGCTAAGTATTTTTGTATATTATTTTCATTCTTCCATAGTAAATGGAGAATAAAGCTCTCCATTGAAAAATGTATTCCAGTGATCTCTAACAGATCAAAAACTGAACTAACCATAAGCCAAAATTTATCAAGTTTATAACAGCTCCACCATATATGGACATAAGATCCCTTCCCCTGATTACATCTCCAGCATAAATTAGAGACCCGAGGAAACATCTTATTCAACCTTTCTGGGACTAAATGCCATCTATTCATTATTTTATATTGTAGTTCGATCAAGCTTAAACAGTGTATATTTTTTCTTAACTGGGAGAATGGTCTACACCACTCCTCCCAGTCAATTTGTTGTCCTATATCATTTTGCCATTTTACATATGCTCTTGGTTTTTCTCGAGTATCCTCTTCCTCACATAACTTACTTTGGATCACTTTTCTTATGCTTATTTCCTGTTCCATCAAAGATATTATCCTACCATTGGTCTCGTTGTATAATCTCTTCTGGGACTCTATATAATTCTTGATACGTAAGTAAGTAAAACTATCTTGCCAAGGTAGATTAAATTCTTCTATTAGCTCCTCAAAAGGTCTAACCTTATTTTTTCGAACCAGCTGGTTGTATTTCTTTAGACCCTTTGCATACCAATTGGTTATATCCAGATCCCTAATATTCATCTGGAGAAACTGTAAGGAAGCAGTTGGTAACATAACGCAGCCTAACTTTTTTGATTTTCTATAGCCTTTCCAAAATTTCAACAAATTTGATAATATTAAATTAGTTTCAGCATTTTGTATTTGGGAGTTAGACGACAATAAAAAACTTAAGTCTTTCGTTTTTAATATTAAAGACTCTGTTTTATACCATGCCTCATCTTTAGTTGTATCTATTAGCCATTTTGAACAGTGATAGATCATTGCTGCATCATGATATTTTTTAATGTCCGGAAAAGCTATTCCACCCTGAGCTATATTTTTCTTCAATGACTTCATAGATATTCTCGGGGGTTTGTCCCCCCATATAAATTTGGTAAAAACCCTTTGTATCTCTTTTAGCCATAACTTAGAAAACGAGAGAGGAACCGATCTAAACAAATATAGCCATTTAGGAAGGATATAAGATTTAAGAGTATTTAGCCTTCCCCACCAAGAGATCTCTAAATTTGCCCAAGACCTTAAGGTAGCTGAGGTATAAGCTAATAGGGATTTAAAATTGGTTTCTAATAGTTTATTAGGGTTTACTGTTATTTTTATCCCTAAATATATTATTTCTTTAGTTACCCACTCAAATGTATAATCATTTCTTAGGGTCTGGATAATAGGGTCTGGTAAATTTCCCAAAATTGCACTCGTTTTTGATATATTCAATTTATAATTTGAGATATTGCTATACGTTTTTATTTCTTTTAGTAAATATTCAACTGACCTAACTGGGTCCTGAACCGTAATCACAATGTCATCGGCATATAGCATTATTTTCCCTTCCTTACCCTCATTTAAACAGCCTCTAATAAAGGGATGATCTCTTATATTTTGAGCAAGTGGCTCCAAAGAAAGAATATATAGAAGGGGAGATAATGGGCACCCTTGCCTAGTTCCGTTCTTGATCGAGAACCATTGGGATGATATTCCCTGACTAATAATTCTAGCAGTAGGGGAGACATACAGAGCCATTATCTTGTCTAGTATATCACCAATAAATCCATATTCTTCCAATGATGCTTTCATAAATTTCCAGTTAACCCTATCAAAAGCTTTCTCAGCGTCTAAAAACATAGTCATCATGTATTCACCACTCTTTTGATTAATATCCTGAATATGGATCAATCGTCTTATATTACTACTAGAAAATCTTCCATCAACAAAACCCACCTGGTCTTTATGTACTAGAAAGGGAATTATATTTTTTAATCTAGCTGCTAACACTGATGCAAATATTTTTGTGTCCGTATTAGTCAGGGAAATTGGTCTATAATTGGAGATCTTTTCCGGATCCTTATCCTGTTTTAGAATGGGAACTATATTTGCTTGCATCATTTCCCGTGGAAAGTAAGTCTGATTTCCTATTGAATTATAGATCCTACTTAGCCTCTGGGCCAGTTTCTCCTTTAATATTTTAAAAAACAAATTCGTAAATCCATCTGGGCCAGGGGCTACATTCTTCTTCAGTTTATCAATTATCTGTCTCACCTCTTCTGGATTAATTGGACAATTTAATTCTTCTAACTGTTCCTTAGAGAGTTTAGGCATATTTGATTTCTTTAAATAATTATATATAGTGGTACTTTCTGTCTGATCTGGGATATTATATAAAGCTTGATAGAATTTTCTAAAAACCACCCCTATATCCTGTGGTTTATAAAAAGACTTACCCTCATCTATTATTTTATAAATACGTTGAGAGGCTACTTTTTTCTTTAGTTTTGCTGTAAGAAATCTATCTGTTTTATTATTCTTATAATACCACTGTTGGTTTAATTTTTTAAGATTTTCCTTTATTTTAGACATATGGTGAGCATTAATTAAATTTGTAATATTTGTAAGCTTCTCTGTAGTTTCTCTTAAAGGGGATTGTTTATTTTCTTTTGAGAGACGATTAAACTCTAAATAAAGCTCTGCAAATTTAACACACCTGCTCCCCATTCTATCACGAGACCTTGTAACACTAACAAATCACATGACACCGGGGAGAGAAAATGGCTAATTGGGCCAAATTTGGACATTTCCACTTAGGGGTGTACTCACTTTTGTTGCCAAGGTTTAGACATTAATGGCTGTGTGTTGAGTTATTTTGAAGGGACGGCAAATTTACACTGTTACACAGGCTGTATACTCACTACTTTACATTGTAGCAGAGAGTCATTTCTTCAGTGTTGTCACATCAATGGCATCAATGGGTCTTGGTTAGAGCCCGAAAAGTCAGTGTAATTCGTGAATAACGATTGGATTTTTTCCCTCTCTTGGAAGTCCCGTGAGTGTATTTAATTTCTTGGATTTTAATATGTATATGTGCAGTAGGACAGATGGCCACACATTTGACTCTAGGATACTTTGGTATACGTAGTTTATGGTCGACTCAATGATTGCATTGTTCCCAGGTCCAGTGGCTGCAAAACAAGCCCAATCGTGGCGCTGTGCATTATGGCCAAACACCTCAACTCTGATCTTGTCTGTCCAAAGGACATTGTACCAAAAGTCTTATATAGTGTGTTCAGATGCGACTTTGCAAACTTAAGTCATGCTGCTATGTTCTTTTTTATAGAGACGAGGGTTTTCTCCAAACAAACCATGCTTGTTCAGTCTTTTTCTAATTGTACTATCCTGAACTGTAACATATAACACGCTAACTGAGGCCCGCAGAGTCTGAGATGTAACTCTTGGGTTTTCTCTCTGCAGATGGGCTTTGGCCAGGGCCTATCTTTATCTTAAAGAAATTATGCTTGTGGCTCCCATCCTCTTGTAAACATCCCTAATTATCTTATTTAACATGAATGATAGAGTAAGTAATTATGTATAACCTAACCAAATTTATGTTCACAAAAAAAGAATACTTTACAGTTACATACTCCCCAACATTTCAAATATCCAAATGGGACACCACTGTTGAGTCATGATTAAAGATGGATATGGGCGTGGTTAGGGCCAGGGCTGGGGCCGGGGCCGGGGAGCAGCACCTGGCAGTTTTTATAACTCCTTGTTATACATTGAAAGCGAACCTCCAAGCCTGGCACACAACTGCAGTGCACACAATGTGAAAGCTGTGATTGACATTTGTGCTTCAAAAGCGGGACGGTTGTGCAGTGCCCAAAAAATCAGCGCTATGCAGTTATAGAAGCTTGATGAAGAATCTGCGCCACTCTTGTATGTCTTTCTCCAATCTCTAAGTGGCCCCTTAAACCATTGAAGGCCCAAAACAGCTGCCTTTCATGCTTTTATTAATTAAACAAACTATACCGACCCTTAGATCTCCAAGGCTCACACCAGTAAAACGTCTTCTGAAGTCTGGTAATCCTGCCAAACACTAAACTTGTGAATTTTGTCTTGTTTAAGTGAATTGGTAAACACAGTACAACAATCATTTAGTTATTAAGCACCTGATACATGCAAAACAAGAAGGGTTAAAGAAATGAGAACTCATAGTACGGTCATATATCGGTCAGGAGAATTCACAGGGTGATTATGCCCAGAACAAATGGCAGTCATCATTTTAACTGGTTTGTTGCTTAGTTCCTAAGGGAATAGTGATCAGTTCCATGACACAGCATAGGGTTATCAAATAAATCTAAAATGTATTGGTAGAAAATGCACAACTCAGCTTTCATGAGCTAAATGTCTAATCAAACCTACCTCTTGCAGGGTACCAAGCTCCTTCTTTCATCCAAGGTCCGGATACGTTGCAGTTTGGAATCATAAGTGATTAAAGCTCTAGTGCTTATGCCTGTATTATGATCATATACTACAATCCTGCCTTCCCACTGCAGAGGTGCCTGGCATGGGGTCACCGGCACAAAACCCCCTCTTACATTTACAGTGCTCAGGATAAGCAGAAGGCCTTGGATTATGATGCTGCATAAACCTTGCAGATATACGGTCTCCATCATCACCTCTTACATTCAGCAGTCTTTCCCTACCCCCTCCTTCTCTCTGTGTGTGACTATATGCACAGAAGCAGGGAGGAGCTCACGGTGAATGCAGGGATTAGAGAAGAGATTGCAATAGTGCATTCATTGAATCAGCATCAGTATGCACAATAAGTAGCAAAATGATTTCAACAGTATAATTTAAACAAGCTTCTTATAATGCAGAACACAACATGTCGCCCACGGGCCAAATGAAGTCCACGGGACATAGAATTGCCACTTGCATGAGATCTACAGTGGTAACTATTGTACTAGTGAACTACCAACCAAATTGCCCTCCCAAGAGAGAGACAGAGGCATGCTCTGGGAGTAGGGATAAAGAGCTAAATCCTGACCTGGACTCACCTATTTATCACCCTAATTTCCAGGAGGAGGCAGGGTTTAGTGGCAATGTTCCCTCTATTTTTTCTTAGGTGGTGTGCAGAGAAAATGTCTCTTGTGCAAACATTTTCCCAGAGCCAAAATTTTGTGCGCACAATATGCTTCTGCAAATGTTAAATTTAAATTGTTATTCTATATTTTTGGTATAGCATGCTCATGGTTAATATTAATACAACTACATTATAGTGTGATAATATAGTATTAGTTACACAACAGTATTACTTACTGTAATTTTTTTTAAAGGTAAAATTCTCACTGCATATGTAAATTATTAATTGGGAAAAACTGTTGTGCGCAGGGGCGCACCTGGAGTATTTGGCACCTGGGGTGGATCCTGTATGTGGCCCCCCCACACACACACACTTTTAAACTGCATGACATCTATCATTAGTCAAACATTGAGAGGGGTACAGCATAACACCTATGACTATATACTGAGACAAACATTCACGGTGGTGCAGCATAACTGTTATCATTATATACTGAGGCAAACATTGGTGGTGGTACAGCATAACTGCTATCATTATATACTGAGGCAAACATTGACTGTGGCACAGCATAACTATCATTATATACTGAGGCAAACATTGACGGTGGTACAGCATAACTGCTATCATTATATACTGAGGCAAACATTGGGTGTGGTACAGCAGAACTATCATTATATACTGAGGCAAACATTGACGGGGTTACAGCTTAACACCTATCACTGTATACAGAGGCACATACATTGAGCCAGCCATTGACAATAATGTAGCATAACCCCTATCACTATAGACTAAGCCAAACATTGATGTGGTGTAGGCCTACCACTTCAGTGTCAGACCTAGAATATATTAGGGATGCACTGAAATGAAAATTCTGGACCGCAACCAAAAATATAGCATTCACTGGACCAAAACCGAAAATGACACCCCACAAAAAAACACTTTTATTAAAAGTAAGTAACACACCAAAATTAGAGAAAAAAATCAATAACAATATATATATATATATATATAATTGTTAACAGCAATCACACTCCTATCATGCCCAGGTTCTAGCATGTTCTGGTTGCCTGGGCATGATAGGAGTGTGATTGCTGTTAGCAATCATATATATATTAATATAAAGTGTGGTTAACACAACAAAATTGGACAAAAAAATCAACAACAATATTATATATATATATATTATTGCTAACAGCAATCACACTCCTATCATGCCTAGGCAGGTAGTACATGCTGGAACCTGGGCATGATAGAAATGTGATTACAGCCTCCCTATGCCATGCTATCCCCCCCACTTACACATCCATGCTATCACACATGCCCTCAATCACAAACATTCAGCATAAACTACAGCACCCATCACTCTCACACACTTACTAATCCACCTTCACTGAATGTTTTCCTACCTTTTCTCTGTCACTGTCACTTTTCCTCCTCCTCTTCATTCTTCTTCTTCTGTGTCTTGTCCTTCCGGTACAGTCAGTGAAGGCGGTGGGCTTGGCTTCAGTATTGTGCGCTGGGATATGACATCAAATCCCGACGCACAGCATCAGTTGCCGCACGCATCGCAAGGGAGCAGGATCGGAGGTCTGCATTGACAGACCTCCCGCTCCCATGATTGTTTGTAAGCCGGTTAGAGGGAGATCCATGATCTCCCCAACCGACCCTGCTCCTCTAGCGTGGAACATTACTGTCCGTCTCTTGAGGGGTGCTTGTGAGCACGCACAAAGCTTTCAAAGGGAGCGCACATGTCAGAAAATTGTGCGCACAACCAGTAGCGGACCGCCCCACTCAAGCCCCCCCCGCTAGGTACGCTACTGGTTGTGCGCACAATTTTTTGACATGTGCGCTCCCTTTGAAAGCTTTGTGCCCGCTCACAAGCGCACAGCTTAGAGGGAACACTGTTGCGCAGGCTTATGTAACGTTGCATTGCTTGACCCAGCGGGAGTAGCATGGCAGCTTCCCAGGCGAGCTACATGAAAGACGGGCTGAGGCTTCACAGGTAAGTTGTGTGTGTGTCTTTATATGTATGTATTTAAGTGTGTCTGTCTGGGTATGTTAATGTGTGTCTATGTATGTATGTATGTACGTGTGTCTGTCGGTGTACGTTAGTTAGTCTGTGTGTCTAGGTATGTTAGTGCATGTCTGTGTGTTTGGCTATGTTAGTATGTGAGTCTTTGGGTATATTAGTGTGTGTTTAAATATGTTCGTGTGTGAGGGGACAAATCAGTATGTGACTTGGTCAGTATGTGACCTACTGGTAGGTTTTATTATGGGCTCAACCTATGGATGAGCACCTACTAAAACACCTCAAACAAACAAGAGTGAGGTCAGTGTCAATTAAATAACTGAATAAGTGTAGAGGTGATTTCCCACTATCAATGAGTGCTATGAAAACTTTATCAATAAAATGAATATACTATGGTACAATAGATATAACAACCAAAAAGCAACAGAAGATCTCGCACACAAGGGTCCAATGTGGGTTCTTTTGGTTTTTGTTGTTCTGTTTGGAAGGACCCTCTAGATCTTTGGCATCAGCTCCTGTCCTCTGCAGTGAAAATGTGTCATGATTCATCCATTCATCATCATGGGATGGTTATGTTTGATGGGTCCAACAACCTGTGGGAGTTATTCCTTACTAAATTTGAATATTAATGTAGAAAAAAAGAAAAAACCTGAATATAAGACTACCCTATAGAAAACAAGTTTTCCTAGTAAATATTAACCCCTTAATGACAATTGCCGGTCCGGGCACGTCATGCGCTAGTGACATCCAGTTAGTGACAATTGACTGGCCTTCTGTACCCAAATGGCATTCAGCAACACTGTGATCGTCAATAGCGTATAGCGGCAGACGCCCGTTTAAAAAGAGTTTAGGAGGCAAACCACGATCACCTCCTAAACTTTAATGGTGATGCTGAAATGCCTCGATAGCGATAGTTTTCAAAAAATGAAAGAGTTGAAAAAGTTTTGATGAGGGTCTCTCCAGACCCTCCTGAGAACTCTGGCTCCATATACTGCATTCAACCATGCAAGTCATTGGAGCCCAGCTTTCTAATCACTATGAAAAATATGAAAAAATAAAATAAAATGAGTTTTAAAAAAAATGGTAACGTAAAAATAATTTTCTTTCCGACTGCTTCAAAAGACATTTTTCCCCATAAATCTAAAATTAAGATTATGAAGGGGGTGAAAATACATGGGGACATTTAACAGCTTGGATTTTTACATTTACTATGATGAGTGAAAAAGGACCACAAAAGAAATGTGGTTGAAATATAAAAGTTTATTTTAGGGGGTCTTGTTCAGAAAAAAATGAATAATCTAACACGGTGAGTAGTCTACACAATTGATTAAAAGTAACGTTGTTGCTGCCACAAAGTATAAACTTTAGTTTGCCTTGTCACCACAGTCAGGTAAACATATCTGTTCCTATGACAAATGTAAGTGCAGGACCACAACTTCCATGGGGCAAGATGGGTAGCTGCACCAGGCACCTCTTGAACTGCCCAACTGCAAAGCCCCTGCTTCTTTCGTCATCCCAAAGCAGATGTGACATCAACATTAAGCAGAACCCTCAAGCCTGCTTTAGGTGCTGAGAGACCTAGTTATGGCCCTATGTAAGTGTATTCAAAATAACTTTGTATATGATACTTGTGTGGAACCCGTCAGTTTTGGAAGCTAACTCTCTTAATGCTTTCAGGAAATATCACCCTTGCTTGTCATTTGCAGAATTGCTTGTGAATGATTGATGTTATATAGGGCAAAGGCAGTCATCAAGCCAAACAGCTGGTTTGAATTATAGCACAAATGTCTGCCTTCATCACGTAAAGTAGTTGGCAAAACAATATATAAACCGAGCTTTGAAGAAGGATTACTGACCAGCTACCTTCTTAGTAAGCCAATAAAGAATATATGCTCTGTAAAAATCAACAGTATGGCCAATAATTTTAAGATATAATTGAGGTCCATCATATAGCATCCATAAATCACATAAAGGGACCAGAAATATTGAAGTGCATTTTATGGTACCAGTTTCCTACTGACTGCCAGTCTATTAAAATAACAATTTCCACTGAAGGGCAGCCTATGATTTCAAGCTGTTTCTAAAGTGCCTTCTTCTAGTGTCCCCCTCCTGCACATACTTGCTTGTCAACAGATGGAATAACTTCATGGCTGGACCCCCCTCCACCAGCTTGGGAGCCAGTAAGTTTATTTATGTGGAATTGGTAGCACTATTTCACAACATTGTGACAACATTAAAGAGACACTCAAATGCCCCATGCACCTATGAAGAATACATTGCATTAAATTACCCTGTAAGCAGTATAACATGCATTGACCTGTAGAAAAAAATCACTTATCTTTAGGAAAAGCTGCAGCTCCAGAGGAATGCATCACCTTGGCCCTGTTCTCCTGCCAGTAATCCAACTCTCTTGAGGCAGGCATGGGGATGACTAGGCAGGCTTGACAGAAGTCAGAAGGCGCTATAGCTTAGCAGGATAAATGTGAGCACATCTCAGCCAAGCCTAGAAGCTGGCGTGAGGAACGAGGCATGAATCTTTGCTTGCATTTTTAAGGGGGCACACACGAAAAATGAAAGGGGACACTCAACCATGATAGGCATTATAGCGCGTCCCTTTAGTTAGACATAATGGTGTCCCTATAACATGACACTTACAAGTATACATCATATGTAGGCTCCCGAAGTTATGTGGGAATGAGCAGGGGAATGACATCACAACCACCTTACTGTTTTTGTTAATATATATATCCCAAGCTTTTATGCTTCCATATATCTAATACCCTTCCTGTAAAATATACTGTAATTTTCTTACCCTCTAACTGCCTGTAAGCTATGGCAATCCTCTTTTTATTAAAAGTGCTTCTCTCTTGGACTTTATTTAATCCATTTACATATTTGAATAGTTCTATCACACATCTTTTTCCTTCACTCTTCTGGGGTGCATATATTAAGATTTCTATGTATTTTTTATATGTTTTTGACTCTGGGCAATATTTGTCAACTAAGTGCTGTCTAGGGTTAGTCATGCTATTGCTGTATGTTGTTGATTGGTACATGCAGCCTTTGTAAGGGTGGAGTGAGGAGAAGGCAGATGACCTCAGGACATCTAAATAAAAAAAACTCAAAATAGATACATAGTATTAAAAATATTTTTGATTGTTTTCATTTTATTTCCTCTTTACTGTAACACTTCAAAGCACTGCAAGTCCATATGAAAACCCCCACCCACAGTACAGATGTATATAGTATTACATTATACACTGACAGTCTCACACAGTAGTGCAGCACAATTAAGTAAAGCTAGATCAGAGGAACATATATTCCCTCTTGTGGTTATACAGAGAATGAAGCACTTTATGTACTTTAAAACGTGTAGAGGTTAAGTCAAAGCTTTCAGATCCCTATACATGGCAACATGAACTTGGCTAAATCGGGATTCTGGATTTTTTTCCTTCATTTTTTTTTTTTTTTTTTTTACTGAACCTGAGATCTCCAAAACTTGAACAGGTGGGAGAGACATTTCCTTCTTCTTTTTTTTTCCATATTCCGTTGATGTAAAAAGGGAGGCTGTAATTTAACTTGGAAATTAAATGGATTGTGGTGATTTCCCACTGGGGTTGTTGTAACCCTGTCTGACAAAAGAGGGGGTGAGGCATGGGGCATACATGAATTATGCAGTCATATAAGAAATGGATGCAGTGCACGTCACTTGAGAATCCAGTATAAAAGAAGTAGTAGTATTTTTCAATGCTTATCTTGGGAAGCTGGAAGGGGGAAGTTTCTCTGCCTGAATTCTATGAATGTGCAAGGGAAGGGCTTAAACTTTGCTGTTTTCATTCTCAGCAAGTTGCTTTTGATTTTTTTTTAATATTCTGCCAGAGTCAACCTGATCAGTCTTCCTGTTAAGGGATATTAAGACAGTGTGCTAGTTTGAAGGAGACCAGAAGACCTTACTGCATTGCTATGATGTTTGTGGTTTTTGCTGTCCTCTGTGTATGGGCTGAGATGGGAGTCTACTCAGCCCCCTGTGAGACTGTCAGAATTCCCATGTGTAAAGATATGCCCTGGAATATAACCAGGATGCCAAACCACCTGCACCATAGCACTCAGGAGAATGCTATCCTAGCCATTGAGCAGTACCAGGAGCTGGTGGACACCAGCTGCAGTCCAGTGCTGAGCTTCTACCTGTGTTCCATGTATGCACCTATCTGCACCTTGGAGTTCCTACACGACCCCATCAAGCCTTGCAAGTCGGTGTGCCAAAGAGCCAAAGATAGCTGTGAGCCCATTATGAAGAGGTACAACCACAGCTGGCCGGAGAACCTGGCATGTGATGACCTGCCAGTCTATGACCGTGGAGTTTGCATCTCTCCTGAAGCCATAGTCACAGATGTTCCTGAAGGTGAGAAAATATAGTTATTTTAACCTATGATGTCAAATAAACAGTAATGAGGGTAATATTATTGAATTTAGATGTGATGCTGCTAAATTATTTCTTCATTACAGAATCCAGTATAATAAGCAGAAATAACTGTATTCTGTATAAATTCTAAAACCCCAAGGAGGTATTGTGGTCAAAAACAAGGTACAGGTATTGTAAGCACTGCTTTTTTGTGTAGAGTTAGGAATTAATATAGGATGTATTTTCATAGAATAGCAATTCGTACTCATAAACTTTAATGACAGTTGGGCTGAGTTACAGAATTTCAGTTTCTTTTTTCTTCAATTGCAATTTTTTTTCCTAACGTTCCTGGTGTATGATCATCTCGCACCTGTGCAAACAAATTAACAAGCTAAAAAAGAAAGTAATTTGAAACAAAATCCATTCTGTTTAATTTGGACATTTGAGAAAGTGAATTAGAAAAAAAATGTCTTGTTATGGATTTGTTTTAATAACTCTGGAAAGACCAGTATTGCTGTGTTGCTACTTCTAGAATGGTGTTACTGAACATCTCTTTCGCCAACGCAAGTCCCCTTATTGAGGTCTTTATCCCCTCTGCCTCAGATTTTTATTTTATGACTATTATTTTATATGTATGTATTACATCTTTTTGTAAATATGCGATGAACAAAATGTCATGCTTATTTACCAAAAAGGGTGGATTGCCATTTTAATTTACCGATTCACTATACATTCACCTGCAAGGAAAACTTGATTGGCCCTCCATAATGCATAGGGGTGATGAGCTGGCTGATGTGAGCCAGGGTGCGGCCCAACACCAGGCATGGTTTGGCTATACAAGCACACACTGAGCCAAGCTGTCCATAAAAGTCTGTATGGATGCCTGTAAGGGTCAAAATGCTAAGTGTGGAACCCCTGAAGGACTATGGCATGACCAGAAACATTTTTGTGTTTTTGCAATGTCATATTAAACCGTAATGTCCCTCTTTCTTACAGGTACATAAATTATACACTGCTAGTATAAATGGGAAAACAATACCAACAAAAATATTCATTAACTTTCTCTGTCCAGCTCACAATCAGAGAGAACAGGAGAAAGGCAAACAACTGAGACAAAGGGGGTGATTCCAAGCTTTGCTTTTGTCATCTGATGTTAACCATGCATTTGATAACGTGCGCAGAAATGCAGGGAATGGGCTGTAGACTGTCCTCTCAGCAATGACATTAATCTCAGTGACATGGGAGCGATTTTAACTAATTAAATATCAGGTACGTCCTTTACCTGGTACAGCATCAGTTGCAAAGTGGTAAAACTAGCTGGACTCTGGCTTGTTGACGGACTCTTCAAGAGTTAAAGTCGATCCAGTGAGTTAAAAATGTATAACTTCTTATACATTAATAACTTCTTTATTTCATTTATATATATATATATATATATATATATATATATATATATATATATATATATATATATATATGAAGAGAGGGAGAGCAAGAGAGAGAGGGGGAAAGAAAGAAATGTACTGATGTACTAGTCACAACATTAGCCTGGTTGTCAGGACTTACCAGCAGAAATTCACATCACATCAGGCTATTCATCTTTGTCATGTTCAGTGACAATAGTCCCCATGTATCCTGACATATTACTTACTCTTTGCACCAAACACAATGGGTAGATATAGTTAACTTTACAAATCCAAAAGGGCACCCAAAGGATGCATTTGCCGCACTCCTCAACGTTGAAAAGATTAGTAAGCATTTTTTATTTTATTTGAAATAAAACTTAATATAACACTATGCATAACGCAGCCAGCATAAATAAAGGTTCATAAGAACGATTTACTTAAGATTACTAAAAGTATTTATATTGCAGCTGTAGAGGAATCATCATGTCCAGTTCAAGAGGTGTATTTAAAGACTCAAGTTACTCCTGGTGTGCTTGGCATGGCTCAGCTATTTTCATTGGCAAATGGTTTCTTGTTACTTTTAGATATAAAGTGGATGGAGTTTACACAAGATGTCATAGTCCCAGACAGACCACGAATGAATCACTGCAAAAGTTTAAACATAGGTAAAGTTGAAAATGTATTTTTACTTGTGAAACTGTTTGCACACCAATGTAATGCATGGGGATACATGTACTTACACATTTGCACACATATGTTTGGATCAAGTGAAAGAAGAAAGTTTTAAATACAGTTGTCCAAGTGCCTTTTGTGGTGGTTTGGCTTGCAAAAGTTTTTCCTTTAATAAGGTAGTTTATTTGCATTTGTGGGATAGTTCATTTGCATGCCAGGCCGCAAAGTCACAATAAGGTTATGAGTACATCTCATCAGTGGTGTAACCAGAGTTATGGTCACCCAGGGCAGAATAATTGCACCCCCATGGACCACTCCACCATCCACTATGTCTGTGTCCATCTGGTTGTAAGGCTACAGCTGCATACCCATACATACACATATAGACATACACTGCCCTTACACATGCCTGCCCATATATACACACTTACATTGCCCTCATACAAGCCTTCTCACACACATACATGTACATACACTGCCCTTACACACACCTGCCCATACACACACACACACACATACACTCCCTTACACACACCTGCCCATACATGCACATACACTGCCATATCCCAACCAGGAACTGTCTTGGTAGGCCAGGCCAGCTCTGGCACCGTGCCTGCACCCCCCTGCCAAAAGGCGAATGGTAAGCAGGTGACCATGTCTCCAGCCCTTGGCACTTCTAGTGCTTGTCTTGCCCCCTCCACACAGCATATTCTCACTTGGAAATTGGATTAGCCTTTTGAAAGCATTAGAATTTAGAGAATTATAACATTAGGCTTTTATGTCTCTGAAATTGACACTAACTCCACTGTAAGCTATATCTGGTTGCTGACACAGTGACCAGCCTATAGAACAGCCCATGATGCAGGTAAAAGCTTACACCCATACTTAAACCAAATCTTCAGAAAACAAACCCAGCTGTTATGTTCACTAGTACAGGGAGTACAAAAAAAAACATTGAGGAATATGTTTTTCTCTGCTTTCAGGCGGACATCTATTTGGTGTCACACGGCCCAGACAGTTTACAATGCTTACCCATATCTTAACACATTGTTTGATATACCATTTTTATGGGATCATATTATACGTCAATAACTTTCAAACTGTCCCTTTGAGATGTTTCTCATATTTAGATGGACGAGCAAGATGCTTTGTTCAGTACTGCCTTAATATCCTTAAACCCTCACACACTCTACCACATTTGTACTGTGGAGTTATACCATGTGACTCTTCAGAGCTACCAGCTGCAGTATCCTGGTTTTGTGCTAGTAAATTATCCATGCATACGGCCTTTAGGCACATGCCTAGCATGCCCAATGAGTAATCTACCACTGACCTTTCTTGTACCATGGAATGGGTCACCTCTTGCACCTCCACGGAAGTAGTGTTATCTGGAACCAGACTGAATTTTAGGAAATAAAATCCTATTTTAAGTATGTGGACTTAGAAGGAACTTGCAGGTTTCAGTGTGATGTCTTTATAAGATAGCACATGCCGGTACATTCATTGTCAGACTGTCTTTAGCTTTGCATTAGTCAGTTCATTTAATTGGCTGAAAATCAGACTCATTAGTAGTTAGTTGTTTTATTTATGCTTATTTTGAGTTTGACACCTTAGCCATGTGTTTTTCATTATTTCTTACCAGAACGATGCAAGTGCAAAACCATTAAACCTTCGTTAACAATGTACCTCACCAAAAACTATAGCTATGGTAAGTCGTTTCCCTTTGAGAAACACAATGAAGTATCTTAACATGAAACTCTCTGCTTAGACAGATATGAATCAAAAAGAAAATGTTCATTATTCATTTCCATAGTTACATTGAGGATGACATGAGACCATCAATTTCAATACATCCAGTTTCTTCTTTTGATCCAAAAGACAAAATAAAACAAGCTTAAGGTTTAATTTTGCTTCAGGTGAGGAAAGGGAGTCCTTGGCCTGATGGGATTTCTCGTTGGATTAACCATATACCTTGTTTATTCTAATGTTTAGAGCTTTCATGTATATTCATCTTTACTATAAAGGCATTCAGCTCTCTTTAAGGAGTCTATAGAGTTTTCCCACGAGTCAACATTTTTTCCATTGGATATACGTACTGGGTTTGGTAAATGAGGTATGAAATAGAATAACAACAGTCTAGACTCAGCCTTCTGTTCTGGTAGTGGCAAAGGAGGTGCCTATCATTTTTATAGATTGTAATATAAAGTACCAAAAATGGCCTGTAATTAACTAACTAACTAATAATGCAAGACTTAAGCTAGGAAACAATAATTCTAGCATAAGCAGAAGTTGATGTGTTGAGTCAAGCCATGAAAATGGAAACATACCTCATTGATTTTAAACAGAGAGGAGAGCTTTAAAAATGTATTTAATTCATTTGAATTTTGCATGATCCAAACAAATGAAATATATGTGCAATTTGTAATGTCACTTGACTTGCAATTCCCAGTAATCCATGCAAAAGTCAAAAGTGTCACAAGAAGCAATTGCAACGAGATAACTACGCTGGTCGAAGTGAAAGAGACCCTCAAGTCTTCAACTATTATCCCAAGGTCTCAGGTGCCTCTCATTACCAACTCATCTTGTCAATGTCCCCATCTGTTGCCCAATCAAGATGTTCTTATTATGTGTTACCAATGGCGCTCACGGTAAGAATTCATTTTTTGATATTTTTAGGAATAGGAAAGGTTCTCATTGGCCATTTTAGGATAAACCTTGATCCAAATTATTGAGGTGTTTGGCCTGTCCATATACCTCAGATTCTAATGCTGAGCTGACGACTGATATCTTAAATTCATTGTAATTCACTTTTTGTAGCCAAATATATTTAAATTTCAAAAACTTGCAACCAGTTGGCATAAAGTCTTATAGTAACAAAGTTCCTAATGGAAGCAGTGTCCTCCGCAAATGTTAAGGGATACTATTCCTGTAAAAACCTGTTAAATGCAAATGTTTCTGCCTTCTTCTCATTCCTACATTTTGCATAACTTAATGTCTGGGTTGGATTTATCATTATAGTCATTATTTAAATGCAGAAATGAACTCATGTTTAAATATAGTTTATAATGCATACATTATTAAACCAATATTACCTCTCTCCCCCAGGATGATGCTTCTTGATGGCTGTTTGGTTGAAAAGTGGAAAGACCAGTTAAACAAAAGGTTCAAGGTACTAAAAGCATAACCTGTCATTGCCATTTTCTCCTATATTAAATAGATAGTAAAACAAAGTAATTGAATACCTATAATAGCCCTTTAAAGCATAAGCAGTCCTTATAACATATATATATATATACATATGATATCAATGGTTTTATGCTTCTGACCATAGGACCTGATTGCTTATATGTTTCTATATATTTATTACTTGGAATGTTGGTCCACTACAAAAGACTTCTCATACTCAATAAGACAGTTATTTACCATTTTCTTTTTTACATAAAACCAGTTAAACAAGGCAAAATAGTGTATTTTGCAGACATAACCATGTTGACACAGTCTTCATATGCTTGAATGTGAGATAACATTCTTTTAAATTTACATAATAACTCATTTGATTATGTGATGGAAGATCAAGTCTACCACTATGAATTCTCTTTAGTCAATTACATTCTTGTGAGTTTGCAATTAAGTAACTTTTGTGAGACAAACTCCAAATGAATTAAGACTAGAAATCTGACAACGGTTTACCTTGTCTCAGCGTGACCTGATTTATTTTGTATAAAGATCAAAAAGGTCAGAAATATGGGTATTCATTACCCTCTCCTCAAATTGCTGATAAGCTGGAACAATGCTATAGTTACTGTTTTTTTTTATTTTGCCTCCAAACCAAATGTATTTTTACTAACAGTTCCAGAAAATTCTGTTACCATTTTTCTAATATTTACCGTATTGGCTCGAATATAGGCCGCACTTTTTTCCCCCACTTTAAGTTTTTAAAGTGGGGGTGCGGCCTATATTCGGGGTCTAGCGCCCGACGCCCGGGACATGCAGTCCCGGGCGCCGGGCAGGCAGCGGGGTTAAGATACAGATCCCCCGCAGCGGTGCAGGGGACCTGCATCCTTCTCCCCGATACGCTCAGACAGCCTCCCCTGCCAGCACTTCCCACGGGGGGGGGGTGCCGGCACGGGAGGTTATCTAAGCGTTTTACCTCTGCCCACCCCCGACTTACCGGAGCAGACTCCCGGGTGTCTTGCGGGGCCGGCGGGAGACATTTACGCAATACGCAAATGCAACTTCCGGTAACGGTACCGGAAGTTGCATACGCGTATTGCGTAGATGTCCCTCGCCGGCCCTGAAGACACCCGGGAGTCTGCTCCGGTAAGTCGAGGAGGGGGGGCAGAGGAGGACAGCGGCAGCGTATCGCGGGGAGGGAGGACAGCGGCAGCGTATCGCGGGGAGGGAGGACAGCGGCAGCGTATCGCGGGGAGGGAGGGCAGCGGATCTCGGGGAGGGAGGGCAGCGGATCTCGGGGAGGGAGGGCAGCGGATCGCGGGGAGGGAGGGCAGCGGATCGCGGGGAGGGAGGGCAGCGGATCGCGGGGAGGGAGGGCAGCGGATCGCGGGGAGGGAGGACAGCGGCAGCGTATCGCGGGGAGGGAGGACAGCGGCAGCGTATCGCGGGGAGGGAGGACAGCGGCAGCGTATCTCGGGGAGGGAGGACAGTGGTAGCATATCTCGGGGGGGGGGGACAGTGGCAGCATATCTCGGGGGGGAGGACAGTGGCAGCATGTTTTTTTGGTGCTTTTTTAAAGAAAAAAAACTTTTTCTTTAAAAAAGCACCAAACTTTTAGGGTGCGGCCTATATACGGGGGCGGCCTATATCCGAGCCAATACGGTAATTGGGCAGAATGCTGTTTACCCTACCGCCCTATGTTTTGTGGCATGTGGAGAGAACAAATATGTGGCCCAGTTCCCAAAGTCCATTGTACAGCTAGACTAGGTCCCCTGACCATCATTAGACATAGGCTAAACATGCTTACCTTCCCATATTCCTTTGTTTTGGCATAATTATGATGAGTATATATGAATAATCATGCTTAGAACATGCTACTGGGTTCCCTGCCTCCCATTCTATTGGTTAATACATCATTTAGAAAATGAAGCTAGGTCTACAATTTTAGTTATAAACTTGTATTTAAAATGTGTGATGTTTGTAACATTATATTTTTTAGAGGTGGGAACAGACATTGCAAGAACATCAAGTTAGAACAGCTCAACAGAAGACGAAAAGTATAAGTCGCACCGGGCGCAGTGGTCCCCCAAAACCAAGCTCAAAACAAGCCAACCCTACCCCTGCAAATACAAAAAAGAGCATTAAAACCAAAAAGGACCAGAAAGATAAACGGGCATGAGCTGCAAATCTTTTCAAGCAAAAGACATTTACATAGCATGATGAGGGTCGTTAGCTGGGATCAGAATATTATTCTTAAAACCTTCCATTGGATACTCTCATGCGGTATCTTCCATGTACTTTTGAATTACTGCACTTTACTTTTCAATGATATATACTGTATATGTATGTATATATATATATATATATATATATATATATATATATATAACTACTATGAACCATAGTTTTGGTTTGTATTACAATATAAAGACATCTTTAATCTTAGAGCGCGCTCAACAATCAGTTATGGTGAGTTGAAACATATCATCTCATCTTAATAACTGTGCACTTTGAATGACAACCCCAGCCCTTCTTTCAGGAGAAAACTCACCAGGGTCTGTCCATAATGACAGCTTGATGTGGTGACATGAGATTTTTCATCTCGCCTCAACCCACCCATATCTGATTAATTAGCAAACCCTCCCTGGTATGTTTGTTAAAAACTAGAGTATATATGATTAGTCCTGTAACCTGTGTTTAACATTACATCATAAGTGTACTTTAGGCTGAATTCTCTTGTTTACATGTATTTAATAAGTGACAATAATCAGTGTCAGGCAAAGTTTGTAGGTATACAGACATGGGTGTTTCATACCTGCAGTAAGTACGGTAATGGTTCTTACCCTAAAATAAGGTTGTGTGGAGATGATGATAATCCTTCAGTATATACACAAGAATTGGATTCACTTTAGATACCAGCCAAAATTAAATTAGGCTTGATTCAGTTTAGATTGAAGTTGCACTCGATGAGGTCCCTTGACACCGGGGACCTTTTCAGTGCCAAGTGTGACATGCTTGACAATTCAACTTGTGGGGGAATGTTCAACCACTGATAATTTTCATTCGTCTTGGTATGCTTATGTTTTAAAGGTTCCCCAGGGGACCTCTTAAGATATCCCCAGATAAGTGCTGCATCATGTAGAGAGAAGTAAAATAAAGTTATCTGCCATTTTGCGCTCCATGTCTCTTAAAAACTTTGTTTAAACTTTTATTGAATTCCTACATCTGTCTAGAAAGAGTCCTTTCATTTTTCCAAAGCCTCTCCGCCATGTGTTACATGACAGCAGTCTGACCACCTACAGCCACTCGCATCTTCCATTTCATGCTCGTCCATGTGAAACAGCAAAGCTTAGAGATCCTAATACACAGTAGTGACTGTTATTGAGTGAAGTGTTTTTTTGTGACTCGTGTGATGGGAGTTATGTGTGATGGGTTTGAAGTGTTTCGAGTTCTAGCTGTGAGGTATTTTGTGTAATAGGATTGGTAGGTGTGAGATGTTTTATGTGATAGGTGTGATTGGAATGAGGTCCTTTTAAACTAGAAGAGGTAATGCCCTTTGTATGATGCCAGAGATTAGCAGAGTGAGCAGTGAAGAAAGACAGGATTGAGGGGCTCCTCTGAATTGTTTTCAATAAATGCAAGTGTCTTAAAGGCAGTCTGGCAGCGTCATCCCCCCTGCTATGCTCACAAATGACTCATCTAGGCTTAGCTTGCTCTTTATAGCCCCTAATAGGCCACTGGTGGCCCCAATCAATTTACCAGGTACCCGAAAAATTAGAAAATATGGACTAGACTTTTCAGTACACAGACATCCTGTTAGTGGGTGGAGAACTGGCCACGGAACCCAGATACTCTACCCCAGGAACCCAAAATATACAGAAGAAAGCATAGCAAATAGTATACTATATTCTCCTTGGGGCTGTACTTTCCCACTATACAGGCCAGATACCATTTAGAACTGCACCTCTCACTATGTCACTCTATATAGCCTGGAAAGGCTTTCCACAAGATTTTGGAGTGTTTCTGTGGGATTTTCTTTCCCATTCATCCAGTACAGCATTTATGAGGTCAGGCACTGATGTTGGACAAGAAGGCCTGGCTTGCAATCTCCATCCCAGTTCATCCTAAAGTTGTTCGGTGGTGTAGTCATGCTGGAATAGAAATGGGGGTGAGAGAGTGTGCCCAGAGGCTTACTATAAAGACAGTATTTTTATTCCATTGTGTTTAGCTTTGTAAGGGCTTTATACCCCCCACCTGGTTAATTGACCTGTACTAGGCCAACACACATGACTTTGATGCCCTGTTCTATTCCCTTTTTATAATGGAACATTCAGTACACGTCTCGTATAACCCTTTGAATGTCTGCAAGTTGTGTATTCTTTCACAAAAGATCTAGTAAAGTCCCTCTGTTACTAGAGATAGAGAATGTTATTCCTGTTTTCAAATGTTTCGGACAATAATTTGCTTTACTTTTGTAAATATAAACAAAAAACCCTCCTTTGCCTTTCACAATGAAGACTAGGACTGTTGTTTTTCATAAACATTAGTCAATGCTCCGCAAGAAATTGGGCCCAATTTGGACATTTCCACTTAGGGTTGTACTCACTTTTGTTGCCAAGGTTTAGACATTAATGGCTGTGTGTTGAGTTATTTTGAGGGGGCAGCAAATTTTGTTGTGTAAATCTTGACACGGTATAATATGTGTAATATATGTTGGCAGTAAGATTTCTCCTTGGATCAATGATCTTATATTCGGTCATGTATATCCCTAATATCACTCACATATTACCTACCTACTACCTTTGACCTGCATCTTGGCAGGCAGCCAACACTATACACCCACACACATCAGTTCTGCAAAATGTTTCACACAATAAAACATGTTGCAGAGACAACACATCAATAGAAATTGTCAGGTCTTTCCTTTAAAGACTAGTAAAGGCATTTCTTCTTATGCTTTAGATTTAACATTCTATACTATATGTATTTATTATTTATTCACTAAAGTGGGAGTGGGCAGGAGTGTTGTGGCCTCAACTTACATCAGATATGTATTTCAGTTGGGTAGTCAAGTAGACCATCAATGGCACAAGAACCGGACCACAGATTTTTTGCACTGCAGTTCTTAGGCTGTATGTCCCAAGTGTCTTCTTTATTTAAATGTCTTTATTTTAAAATACTGGCCTCTTGTGGGTAAAGTAGGCCAGAACACTCACAAATTGACATTCCAACAAGACTTGGGTATGTTAACCCCTTAAGGACCGGGCTCATTTTTCGTTTTGTACCCTGTGGGACCGCAGCTGTTTTGACACTATTGTGGTGCTTGTGTTCAGCTGTAATTTTCTCCTCACCCATTTAGTGTACCCACATAAGTTATATATTGTTTTTTTCAGGACAAGATGGGCTTTCTTCGGATACCATTATTTTGATCGTATCATCTTATTTACTATAAAAAAAAATAAAAAAAACATGGTGAAAAATTGAAAAAAAACACATTTTATGACTTTTATTTGAAAAATCTTTTACTCACCTAAAAAAGCAAGTAAAAAAACTAGCTAAATAGATTCTACTACTTGTCCTGAGTTTAGAAATACCCAATGTTTTTATGGTTTTTTGCTGTTTTTTGTAAGTTATAGGGCAATAAGTACAAGCAGCGTTTTATGATTTCCAAATCTTTTTTAACAAATCTGGTCAGTCTGCCTCCATCTCCTCTTTGGAACATCTTTGAAGCCAGTTAACTCAATTTAACCCCCTCAAACCATATATTTTTGAAAACTAGACACCCCAGGGTATTCCAAATGCTGTTATTTTAACCCTTTCCATGCACCAATTATAGAACTACACTTTGTCAAACTTTGTAATAGTAATTTTTTTTATTTTTTTTTTCACACTGTACTTTAGTTATAGATATACAGGTCCTGATATATGTCACTGTAAAACAACCCCCCAATATGTGTTCAGGAACATCTCCTGAGTACAGCGATACCCCACATGCATGGGTTTGTCAGATTGTTTGGCTGGTAAAAGGCTACTTTTGGGGCATGCGTAATCCAGGTGGTCATTTGGTCATTCTGCCTCCATCTCCTCTTTGGAATATCTTTGAAGCGGGTTAACTCAATTTAACCCATTCAAACCATATATTTTTGAAAACTAGACACCCCAGGGTATTCCAAATGCTGTTATTTTAACCCTTTCCATGCACCAATTATAGAACTACACTTTGTCAAACTTTGTAATAGTATTTTTTTATTATTTTTTTTTCACACAAATTGTACTTTAGTTATAGATATACAGGTTCTGGTATATGTCACTGTCAAAAAAAAACCCAATATGTGTTCAGGAAGATCTCCTGAGTACAGCGATACCCCACATGCATGGGTTTGTCAGATTGTTTGGCTGGTAAAAGGCTACTTTTGGGGCATGCGTAATCCAGGTGGTCATTTGGTCATTCTGCCTCCATCTCCTCTTTGGAACATCTTTGAAGCGGGTTAACTCAATTTAACCCATTCAAACCATATATTTTTGAAAACTAGACACCCCAGGGTATTCCAAATGCTGTTATTTTAACCCTTTCCATGCACCAATTATAGAACTACACTTTGTCAAACTTTGTAATAGTATTTTTTTTTAATTTTTTTTTCACACAAATTGTACTTTAGTTATAGATATACAGGTTCTGGTATATGCCACTGTCAAACAACCCCCCAATATGTGCTCAGGAACATCTCCTGAGTGCAGTGATACCCGACATGCATGGGTTTGTCGGGTTGTTTGAGATTTAAAATGCCACATTTGGGAAGTGCGCTTTTTTTCTCCATTTTGGTCAGTCTGTACCTATGCCCTATCTTTGAGCTTGGCCACTCCAGTTTACCCCATCAGCCATTTTTTGTATATATTAGACACCCCTTGGGCATTTGAAGTGCTTTTATTTTAACTCTTTGTTGAGATTTTTGAGAAATTTTAGCACTTGCTCAAAATAATAAACTTTATTTTTTTATTTTATTTTATTTTTTAATACTTTTTTATATTTTTTTTTTTACACATTTTGCAATGTACTGGATGGTTCATCTAGTGACATCACTGCATAATTATTTTTAAATGTTAGCACTTTTTTTTTTTTTTTCCATTTTTTATTTTTTTTTTTGAATATTTTACTAATCACATAGTGATTAGAAAGCTGGGCTCCATTGACTTGCATGGTTGAATGCAGTACCTGTATTCAACCTGCAAGTGGAGCCAGAGTTCTCTAGAGGGTCTGGAGACCGTCTAGCTAACTCTCTCATCTTTATTGTTTATTTTCCCGGGCCGCCGCCATCTTTCTTGATGGCGAAGATCACCGGCAGCTGCGGCTGTGACCGCTCTCCGGAGCGGTCACAGCCCATCCAAAGGTAAGTGTTTGGTGTCGCTGGATGCCTCCTGATCGAGGCATTCCAGCGACACCATTTAAGTTTAGGAGGCGATCGTCTTTTAAAACGGGCGTCCGCCGCCATACAATGTATGGCGGCTGTTGACGCCCCGGGGAGGGGCCAGACATGGCCCCCGATGCCGATCTCGGCGTTACTGAATGCCTCGACATCGAGGCATTACAGTAACGCCGTTTAAGCGAAGAAAGTGATCGTTGATCACTTTCTAAGCTTATTTAATTTTATGACGGTTCAGGACCGTCAAAGGTCATTTAGCGACCTTCATGTCATGACGGTCCTGAACCGGCAAAGGTCGCGAAGGGGTTAATGAATGTTTATTTATGTGGAACAATCTACTCAACAATACATATATTCAAGGGGTATGACAAGACGAGAATTGACAAACAGATACATTAGGTCGAGAGAGCCCTGCTCGCAAGTTTACAATCTTGAGGGAATGGGGTGACAAACATAAGGCACAGAGAAAGGATGAGAGGTAGTGTGGTGGTTGTATCAATGACAAGGAAGTTCTAGCAGCTAAGATGGTATGTCCATACTGACAATGGAAGAAGGTCATCACCTGGCCTGATTAATCATGTTTTCATCCACATGAATGGCCGGGTGCGTCGCCACCTGGAGAACTCATGGGACCAGGATACATCCATAGAGGCCCCACCTTGCAAGTTACAGGACTTAAAGGATTTGCTGCTAACATCTGGTTACCAGATACCAAAGCACACCTTCAGAGGTCTAGTCTATGCCTAGATGGGTCAGGGCTGTTTGGTGGCAAAAGGGGCACCTACACAATATTAGGCAGGTGGACATAATGCATCATTATTATTATTTTGTTCCCGCATCCTACTTAAATACTAAAAAAAAAATAGTTTTCGTGAAAACATGTATATATCTAATCAAGTAAAGATTTGGTTTAGTTAACACCAATTTATAAAACTCAGCTGAATTGTTACTTATTTAACCCCTTGGACATGGGACTGTGTTTATATCCCACGCACCAACAAACATCCCATCACACCAGGTAAGGGGAGGCAGCCTATAGTCAGGAGGGTACAAGGCACAATAAACAGTAACAAAAAGCCCAAAGCAAACTTCACAGATGGTTGATGTGCAAACCTTACATACCTAGGAATTTACCAGGGTAGAGTAACAAGACCTATCCTTTTTCTGAAAAGGGTTGAGCTAGTCTTGTATTGGGGCAGGGTCAACCCCAGATAACGTTAAGTAAGAAGGCACCTGGTGGGGAGCTAAGAGAAGTAGAAGCAGAGTAAGTGGAACATAGGCAGTGGGTGGCCATGACCAAACACTCCTCCCTTGTATGACGAAATAAGAAACTGACCCAGGGAAGGAGGGCTTCACCTACGGAGACTCTAGGTCAACCCCAGAGAGTTCCCTGATTTGATATGTTGTCCTGTTCATGCATACATAAATGTAGTAAAGAAAACTCTAGCAAGATACCTTACCATACCTTATATATTAAGTAATTTTATTTTTTGTATTTAAACTTGTTTACATTTATATAATCACATGCTAAACCAAAAAAAAAATGAACAAGGGTATTTCATCGACTGCAGTAACGTAATAATGTGTAACAATGACAAAACAACATCATTTGAGGCTCATAAATTATGTCCTTTTATTTACATTTACACAGACCCATGCCATGCTTTGGCGTACCTTCTGGAAGTAGGTTTTCAGTGAAAAGGATATGAGATCCAAACAGCAGAGGGCAGTAATACTCAGGAATATTTCATTGCACATAAAGAAATGTTGTGCATGATGTATGTAGTAGATCCTGAACAAATGATAAGGAAAGAAACAAATAATCATGACTGAAATGAAGACTAGACTTTTTAACTGAGCCCAGAATTCTTGATGAGAAAAAACAGAGCCGTGTAGTTTTCTCACAACTTTTACGATTATAACAATCTGTACAGTCAGAAGACTGAGACCTAGTGTAATAATAACTGCAGTTGCAATGTAGTTCATGATGACCACATAATGATTGGCAAATTCCATTTCAAAACGAAAACATTCCTCTGTATTATAGCTGCCATTTACACCATACCGCCAAAAGAACAAGGGCAAAATTACAACCAGTACAACTATCCATACAGCAGAACTGGCCACCACTGAATGCAGTGTCCTGTAGAACTCAATTTTGTCCTTATGTTTGAAGAAGCTGATGCATCGGATTCCCAGTATTGTCACATAAAACACACAGCAAAGATACATATGAATATGTATCATTGCACTGACCACCTTACAGAAGTAAAATCCAAAGATCCATTTCTTTTGAATATAATAAGCAATCCGAAATGGTACAGTGAGAAGGAATACACTGTGCACCACCAACAGGTTAATAACCGCTGTTGTAGTCACTGAACGTGTGTTTGCCCTACAAAGCACGAAGGTCATTGTTACAATGCCAGCGGATCCTCCAACAAACGCTGCAGAGTAGATTGTAATTAGCATGTTGTATGCAACATGTGCAGGCAGAAGACACTCTGTGTGGTTGTCCATCATTTGTGCGATTTTGTAAAAGTGACCTGAAAAAAAGCATTGACATTTGATGAATAAGCAATGTAAAAGGATGCAATTGGCCAATAAAGTCAGCATTGCATTTGACAAATAACATTTATAGTTAAAAGACAAAAATACAGCGAGTCTATTTTTTGCGGCTCCTAAGTTGAATTACATAAATTGGTTCTAATGCCTTTTGGAACATCTTCATGCTGTTAAATAACCCTTACGTTCAAAACAAGTATGTTTTTAACATTTTTGTATTTCCAACTATATCCACTTTTAAATTGATAAACACCACTACATATGTTCATTGTCCAATAAAAGCTTTGGTGAGTGAGAGATGCTCTTTAATACCCATTTGAGTCAATGAAGCTGAAGTCTTGGGAAAAGGTGGCAAAACCCAAAATAAGTAATTCATTTACTTACCTAGGTTCTTTTACTGTGCCTCAACCCACCCTGATAAAGGCTGCCAAGGAGACCACTTAAGGTGAGGATTCAGCTAATCACCATGAATAATCATACAAATCCTGAGAAAGGCATGTTACCACCTCACACCCAGTTTTTATTTTTAAATCGGCAAACACCTAAGAATTTCATGAGTATGCTGGCCTGGAAGCCTAATCCAACTCCAAACGGGAAATGGAAGAAAAGTGCACATAACTGGGCAAGGAGTGGGGTAAAATCTACTTTGCTACCTGGAGCTTCAGTAATTAATTATCATACCTGAAGCCTCAGGAAGATCCAAAGAGTACACCTCTATGCACATAGAGGTCTATTGATAAAACTGGAAACAAGAAATGTACGTTGAAAGGGGGCAGGGGTAAAATATGAAACTGTTAGGTCGGGACCTAGACAACACCAGAAGTGGACCCACTATGCAGAGACGTGCAAGTTGCGGAGCGTGTAAGTCCAAGGCGGAAGAACCAAATAGGGCCAGAGACAGAGAATCGAGGTCAGGAGATAACGAGGTCAGGTCAGGCAGCACAGGAGCAAAATCCAAAGACAATCCTAGGTCGGGGCAGGCAGCACGGGAGCAAAATCCAAATATCAATCCAAGGTCGAGGCAGGCAGCACGGGAGCACAATCCAGGAAACAGTCCGAGGTCAGGTACACGATAAGGCAATGTAGCAAGTATAAACACCACAGTAGCTCATTGAACGGGCAATGATAGAAGCCAGGAGTGAGTTTAAATAGGAACAAGGGCAGGAAAAACGGACAGGGGACCAATGGGGGATGTAGTGACGTCACTGCGTAATGGCGTCGGAAAAACAAACAAAACAAAAACGAGTGCTAAACCCGCGAGCGCTGCAAGCGTGCCGCAGCACCTCGCTTATTACTCTGCGAGTGCTGCCGGCATGCCGCGGCAGCTCCCGCAACAGTGTCTTGTGGGCGACTCACGGCGGTTCGTGAGCGTGCTGCGTCTACACACACGCCCCTCCGTGTGCGTGCAGTACACACGTCACTCGGAGAGGGCGGGCGTTTGCAGACGCGAGTGCGCCGCCCACCCGCGATCGACCGACCGCGGGACAGCGACGGGACCGGTAAGCGCAACAGAAACTGTTCTATGGGAGGTATTGACCTTGAGCTGTGCCTACGCCTCACCCCATCCTTTTCCTGGTGCGGTAATGGTTAAAATTAAAACCCTTTTTGGGAGACCTATGTCCCTTTGCCCCAGTGGAGAGGGGGGTTCAAATGCTAAAACCCCTATAAAGAGGCACAGCCGTCATCCTGCACCTCCCCCAAATCTCAATCTCTGTTCTGTGGTTTGGAGGGGTAGTGTTCAAATATGAATATTAAAAACTAATTTAGATTTTGAGAGTCCATTCGGAAATGATCTGTCAAGTAACCAATCCTCAATTCTGGTCCATGGAAAAGTGCCATACAAAAATATTAAATAAAGAAGAAGCCCAATGAAAATGGAAAAAATGTGAATCATCCATAGACTTTTATGGGCCCCACTGACTTGAATGGGAGCTTCCGCACAACAATTAGGTTTGAAGTGGATTATTTTGATTTTGTTTGGGCACTATACTCCCTGGTTAACTTATTACCCCCACCCCACCATGTTTGGTGTGAAGGGAAAGAGAGGGGGTGAATGTTAGTTTGCACTCATCTTTTCTACTATCAGATGAGTTTCATTTAATTTGCATGTCCTCACCTGCATCTCACAAAGTCACTGGCACTCATGAACAATACACAATTCAGAGAATATGCTAGTTGTCATGTCAGTGCATGCAAAGGTATAAAAGTCACTTGGTCACTTGAATTAACTGGACTAACCACATGAGTTAGTGAATAGGCAGAGGTATTATTGGGTATATGTCAATATTATTCAAGGCATAGCAAAAGGGGCAGGCAAGCTGATATCAGTAATAGTAATAGTAAAACCCCCTTACTGACAATCCGCAGCACCTTCAGTCCTGCCTGAGAAAAGATGGCGGACCCAAACCCTGCCACACACAAGATGGCGGGCGCAACCTCACCAATCCTACAACGGCAGTGTGAGGATTCCACCCTGTTAGCCCAGACTCTGTATTTGTGTATAGGTGTCATATCTGCTGTAGCCTCTAGAGGGCACCTGTCAGAACACAGTACCCTGTATGCTAACGACCTGACCAGCTGCATCTGCTCACCTGGGTGTAACCCTCCCCTTAAATACCTGCTTACTCCTCGATTCAGGGCCTTTGCATTGCAGTTTATCTGGCCCTGTTCTGCTGCTGGCAGTATTCTGTTTTCGATTATCCCGTTGTGACCTGGCTTTTCTTCTGACTTTGACCTGGCTTGTTCTGACTCTCCTCCTGGATTCCAATTTGGCTTTGATACTGTCCTTCTGGTTCTGACCTGGCCTGCCTGACTATATCTGCTCTGTCTGAGGGCTCCCTGCCGTGTGCCCTGCCTGAGGGCTCACTGCCATGTGTCTAGTGCCCTGACAGTTTGTCCAGTTCCCTGTCTGAGGACCTTTCAGCCGTGTGTCCAGTTCCCTGTCTGAGGACCTTCCAGCCGTGTGTCCGGGTGTCTGTCCCCTATCCGTGTTCCTGCTGCGTTAATATTCTAGCCACAGAACCCTGTCAAGAGACTTACAGCCTGTACTTACCTGTTTTGCCAGTTTCTTCAATACAGACCATCTCATATTAAGGTTCAGCCTGCTGTGTTTCATTTTGCCTGTCTGTACTTTCGTTCTGTTAATGATGTATATTGGGGTACAAACTGAGCCTCTGATATCCCCTGCAACTGGACTCCTACCTGACCTGCTTACCCAAGCCCTGACAGGCAGACACAACCACCTAAAGCGCTCTTACCAAGATTAAAAGTCCACAACACATGCACCATCTCCTGGGGATGTATATAAAACTGTTTAAATCACACTACTCATCTGAGTTCTCCTAGTGTATGTACATGGTTGTCCAGGGGGCGCAACCTCTCACAGTTGTCCAGCATCACCACGGTAACCATTAAACATCTTTCCCTTCCTTTAACTAAAGGTCAGTTAACAACCCACTCCTCCTCCTCCTCAGTGCTTCCAGATTGTTGAGCTGCCTGTTGCTGTATTGCTGTATTCCTTATCCTCCTATGATTCTGCATTACCCTTATCTGTACCTCGTCTTTGGATATATTGCCCTTGTGCACTTGCTCACCTTCCTACTTACTGTTCACATGTCCAGTGAGGTTTGGTTCCTATTGCATGTGTGTGTGAGCTGTCTCCTGCCACCAGATTTCACCTTTCACCGTAAGAGACCCCTGGCATTATAGTAACATACACTATATGACCGAAAGTATGTGAACACCTGAATATTACATATGATTATCCTCAATCTAAAACAAGACCAAGGACTGACTAAGCTTTGAGTCTTTAAACCAGGAAAAAAATGGCAGACTTCATTGGTTGATGTCAGAGGAGGCCCCTGCCGGCGACCAATAAAGTTGCTCATACGGACATTTAAAATCCTGTCGCCAAAGTTGCTGCGTAGTGCGTACCGCATTTACCCCGTATTAACCCCTTCTACAAAAAACAGCAAAAAAACAAACACGCAGAATGTACACGAATATTCGCCCGAACGCAGGGACGCGGAAATATTCGTGGAATATTAAGATTTTTTTCCCCCACGACGACGAACACGAAGAGTTGGCCGGCGCCTAAGTCTAGTATTTACCTAATTTTTAGACCTGCTAAGAACAGATGATTGCTATCATGTGATGATATGTAAAACCATAGAATTCAAAGAGGGTGTTCTTTCTTTTTTACACAACTGTGTGTGTGTGTGTATATATATCTCAATTCCAAATATTTCAATGTTATCACAATTTCAAAAATTAATATCAACCTTTGGGAGAATAAAACTGCCAGAATCAGGGGCGTACCTAGAGTATTTGGCACCCGGGGCGGATCCTGTATGTGGCACCCCCCCACACACACTTTAAAACTACCTGGCCGAAACTGAATATGACCCCCCACACACACCATAAAAAAATATAACACTTTTATTTAAAGTAAGTAACACACCAAAATAGGACAAAACAATTAAATAACAATAGATATAGATATAGATATAGATATATATATATATATATATATATATAAATATATATATATAATTGTTAACAGCAATCACATTCCTATCATGCCCAGGCATACCCAGATTCCAGGAGGCACTCGCAGACTTGGCATGATAGGAGTATGATTGCCCTATCTACCCCTTCTCGCTCCCTTCTGCCCTATCTACCCCTTCTCACTCCCTTCTCCCTATCTACCCCTCCTAACTTTCTACCCTCTCCCTCTTTGAAGTTCACTTACCTTTCAGGAGTCCTGCGGTGGGGGTGCAAGGCCTCTGTCTCCCAGCTCTGCCACTGTATGGAACAGTATAGAGTGATGGGAGTTATGATGTACTTTAGAGCATAATTATATAATGAAAAATACATTGGAAATGGTACAGCATAACACCCATCACTCTCACACACTTACCAATCCACACACATACCAATCCACACGCATACCAATCCACACACATACTCCAATCCACACACATACACCAATCCACAAACACATACACTAATCCACACACATATACTAATCCACACACATACCAATCCACACACACACATACCAATCCACGCATATACTAATCCACACACATACACCAATCCACACACATACACCAATCCACACACATACCAATCCACACGCATACCAATCCACACACATACTCCAATCCACACACATACACCAATCCACAAACACATACACTAATCCACACACATATACTAATCCACACACATACCAATCCACACACACACATACCAATCCACGCATATACTAATCCACACACATACACCAATCCACACACATACACCAATCCACACACATACACCAATCCACACACACATACCAATCCACGCATATACTAATCCACACACATACACCAATCCACACACACATACCAATCCACACATACATATACCAATCCACACACACATACACCAATCCACACACACATACCAATCCACACACATACCAATCCACACACATACCAATCCACACACACACTAATCCACACATACACACCAATCCACACACACATACCAATCCACACACACACACCAATCCACACATATACTAATCCACACATACCAATCCACACATACACCAATCCACACATACACCAATCCACACATACACCAATCCACACACATGTAATTTGTCTCAGCATGACTTAGTCTCCTTAGCTCTGCCACTGTATGGAACAGTATAGAGTGATGGGAGTTATGATGTACTTTAGAGCATAATTATATAATGAAAAATACATTGGAAATGGTACAGCATAACACCCATCACTCTCACACACTTACCAATCCACACACATACCAATCCACACGCATACCAATCCACACGCATACCAATCCACACACATACACCAATCCACAAACACATACACCAATCCACACACATATACTAATCCACACACATATACTAATCCACACACATACCAATCCACACACACATACCACATACGCATATACTAATCCACACACATACACCAATCCACACACATACACCAATCCACACACACATACCAATCCACACACATACCAATCCACGCATATACTAATCCACACATACCAATCCACACACATACCAATCCACACACACACTAATCCACACATACACCAATCCACACACACATACCAATCCACACACACACCAATCCACACATATACTAATCCACACATACCAATCCACACATACACACCAATCCACACACATACACCAATCCACACACACATACCAATCCACACACACATACCAATCCACACACACATACACCAATCCACCAATACAGCTCCTTTTCCTGCTCTTCGCTCCTCTTCTTCAGTTCTTCTGTCCTCTCTGTCTTCTTCCGGGTCAGAGGGCAACTTCCGGTTGTATACGCGTATTGCGTAGATGCCCCCCGCCGGCCCCGCAAGACACCCGGGAGTCTGCTCCGGTAAGTCGGGGTGGGGGGCAGAGTGGCATATCTCGGGGTGGGGGGAGGAGGAGGAGGACAGTGGCAGCATATCGGGGGGAGGAGGACAGTGGCAGCATATCTCGGGGGGCAGTGGCAGCATATCTCGGGGGGGGGCAGTGGCAGCATATCTCGGGGGGGCAGTGGCAGCGGCTGTATATCTCGGAGGGGAGGACAGTGGCAGCATATCTCGGGGGGGGAGACAGAGTGGCAGAATGTTTTTTTATTTTTTTTGGTGCTTTTTTAAAGAAAAAAACTTTTTCTTTAAAAAAGCACCAAACTTTTAGGGTGCGGCCTATATACGGGGGCAGCCTATATCCAAGCCAATACGGTAGATAGATAGATAGATAGATAGATAGATAGAATTTGTAAAGTTTTTATGTTTTCTATGATAATATATTTCTAATACTTTCACAGAATTAATTTATCTTTGGTAATTGAAAAAAATAAATAATTGATATAGATATATATATATATATATATGTATACTTACTGAGTACAACTTAAACTGAATGACATGGATGTAGGATGTGGTAAATTTCCAAATTTACAACAGAATTTCAACAAAATTACAACAAGTATTTCGACTGCTATAGCACAACACATATTTATGCTATTGTATGTACAGAACTGAAAATCAGTATAAGCAAACAAATCCAGATTTAATACATTTTGAACAAGATTCAGAGTATAAATAAGTGAAGCTAGCTCATACACAAATACGTTTATGGCTTGAAGGAAATATGATCTCTATAAACTGAACAGTGAATTAAGATCATTGTAAAATATACATTGAGGTAATCATTAAACATAATGAAAACATACACTTCAACAATTAATTCCGTAAAATATCTGAAAATATTAATTAGGTAATCATGTGTGCTAAAAACTATAGATAGCTTAACAGTACTTACTTTTCTGCTAGCAGCTGCAAAACTTAAGTAGTGCCTTGGTTAAAACTCTCATCACATATGAGTTTACTTCCCCAAATTATATGACAATCATTAACCAATCAGCAGTTAGAGCTGCAGTACGTAGCTTGTAGTTTTGGAGACTGACACTTCCAACTCAACATGATGTACTACAATAGGGTCCGGAAGCCTGAGGCCAAAATTGCGCTCTACTTTCATTTCAACATTTCTGCAAAACATACTTGTTAGTACATACTGAAAATAAACAAAAATCTCAATATATGGTGTAGCATGACCACCATTTGTCTGATTGCTTTAACTCTATCTGGCTAAGCTAATACGTAAGGTTTTCTTTTTTGTCAGAGAAAATGCGGCTACCTTCTTCTTAAGTAAATGCCACCATGGGTTGTCTTTGCCGCAATACTTATCAATTTATTTCTATGCCCCATATATAAGCATACCTGGGAACTTCTCGGCTCTGGCTACCCGGAGCCTTCCCTTGCGGGACGCGACCAGGACTGCACACTGACGTCAGTGGGCGGTCCCGCTGATGTCGGCGGCGTTCCTGCTGACGTTGGGGGAGTTCACGCTGACGCCAGTGGGAAACACCCCCATTTAAAGGAAGGATTCGGGTCTTGACCCGGGGAACGAGAGTAACAGCGCTCACCCGGCAATCTCCGGGTCAAACCCTGTTTATTGGGTACATAAACCTAGACATAATCCTGTAATCATCTTAAATATCGCTTCATTCTTAATTTTTGCCAGAAATGAAAGTAGGCATTGTTGCCATGGAAACTGAAAAAGCATCCTAAAAGTTGTTCGTAGGTGATTGAACCTTTAGAGGAAATAATAAGACTGATCTGCCAAGATTACATTGCATAACGTATAGGGAGTACAGTTCATTTTTCATCAAGAGGAGAGCACCTTTAGGTTTGTATGTTTCTATAGTAAATGTAGGTATTTGTACCCTGGCTGGACCCTTATTTGCCACAGATCACTTTGGTGTATGGGCTTAGACAGGGGTAGATAGTGTGTGTTTTACGTGGCATAAGTGAATTTGAAAATTGGCTAAGCTGTCCACCCTGAGCTAAAAGCTGACAGCACACTATGTTAGGCCTACCTGGTCCAGGAGAGGTGGAATACTATGCAGGATGGCCGAACCATGCACTGTCCACTATCTAGCAGAGAGATGGAAGCTGCTAGTAGGAGACTGAGCAGAGGACGGTAGTAGACAGGGCGCCACAGCAGACGTAAGGTTAAACCGCAGACTCTGAGCAGGACAGCAGATGATAGGTGCGCCACAGCAGACGTAGGGTTAAACCGCAGACTCTGACAGGACAGCAGATGATAGGTGCGCCACAGCAGACGTAGGGTTAAACCGCAGACTCTGAGCAGGACAGCAGATGATAGGTGCGCCACAGCAGACGTAGGGTTAAACCGCAGACTCTGAGCAGGATAGCAGATACCGGGTACGTCACAGCAGATAAAGGGTTAAAACAGAAGCCGGGGTCAAAGTCCAAATCCAGGTCAGAACCGATAAGGCAATCCGGAGGGAAGCTGGTGCGGATAGGCACGGGTCAAGGTAGGACGGGACAGGACGGGTATGGGAACGGAGCAGGCAGGAAGGGGTTAAATCAGGCAAATTACTGGGAAACTCAAGGAAACAGACGCTGAGTTTAACTTTAAGAGTGCCGGTATGCACGCGTTCATGCCGCACTCGACAGGACGGCAACAGACCATGCGGCTGGAGGACGCGCCGAGCAGCGGGTACACGGCTACCCGCTGCAAAGGTAAGGGCTGTTCGTGACACACTAAGTATGTGTACACTTTTTACTTCCCCTTTCAATGAATATATGTTACCAATTTAAGCTTTCATCATGTTGTTTCTGAACATTAATCAGGAAGTGGTCTACAGGAAGTACCTGCATTTTGTATGAATTGGTTGACAAATAAATTGGGTAAGAGAAAAAATAGTGATATGAAACCTAAAATAAACCTTAACCCCTTTGTGTTTTTTGCCATTTTTAGAATATCTTTGTTCACCCAAGATTGCCCTTTTCCATGTTTAATGTACCCATACAAATTACATATTGTTTTTTTTTCAAGGGCTTTCTCTTTATCTCACTTTTTTGTATAATTCTAAGATTTTACTAGTTTCATGACGTAAAGTCATGATTTTATTAAGGACACGGAGGCGAGTATTATAGTGCATTCTCTTACTTTATTACTACTCCCTCAGCAGCAAAAAATACAGGAAGTAGTTAACTGAAGAGAAAAACCATATATAAGCTAGGTTTCCATTTGGTTTTTTTTGCTAAAAACGCCTATAAAAACGCCAATAGCGCCACCTGGCGTTTTTTTTGTGAAAAACGGCTGCAGCCAGATGTTAGCTGTAATTCAATAGGAAATCGCAAAATGCCATTTCCACTTGGCGTTTTTCTGTTTGGCGTTTTTTCAGTCCTCTTTGGCGTTTTTCTGCTTTTTTGGGCTCTGTGGCAGTTTTTCAAAATCGCAGCATGTTCACACTCTGGCGTTTTTTGCAAGAAATAGAAGTCTATGGGAGAGAAAAAACGCCATGAAAAAGCCATGTGGGTTTATTGCCTTGGCGTTTTTTATGGCGTTTTTTCCACAGTTACAATGCAGAGGATGGACCCAGTATCTGTGTGTCCTACGAGAAATAGGCTGAAAACAAACAGTTTCACACAAAACAAAGTCCTGGACTGGTTCATATTGAATTTTACACCATTTGGAACAGCATGCCATTACAAACAAACATACGCGACCGGATCCTGCGTGCCAAAAGCAACAGCAAACAATTTGCACCATCATTTGGGGCCAATCTTCCCAGAGGAGCAGACATTCGGAATAAAGCATGCCTTACAAACCACAGAAAAGAGACAAAAGGGTCTACCAAGTAAATGACATCAGGAGAGGGCATTTGCCATTTATCCTAATCCCTTTTAGCTGGGTGAAACTTCTAACTTGTAAAGGCTGGAAAAACTGCCTAAGGTCAAAAAAAGCAATTTCCACAGAAAGGCTAAAACGCCAGAAAAAACTCCAGAAAAAACGCCAAAACGCAGGTAAATGCAGTGGCAGTTTTCTTGGCGTTTTTCCTGGCGTTTTTCATCAAGAAAAAAACGCCGGACAAAAACCCAAGTGGAAACCTAGCCATAAAGTGATATAAACAGGTCAGTGGCGTCTCCAGCTTTCATATTTAGGGGGGGCACATGGGGGGGCCAGGGACCAAAGTAGGGGGGCCAATTATAAAACGGCACATATACACTATATTATATATATACATATATATATATATATATATATATATATATATATATATATATATATATATATATATATATACATACACACGTTAGACGTGCATTTTTAACTACATAATAGTAAAGACCGTGATTGAAATATGGCAGTTATTTTTCATTCTTTAATATTAGACCCTGCTGCCGATATATAGAAATATTACACCCTGCTTCTGATATATATATTAATATTAGCCCCTGCAGCCAATATATATTAATATTAGACGCTGCTGCCAATATATATAAATATTAAACACTGCTGTCAATATATAAATAAATATTAGACCCTGCTGCCAATATATAAATAAATATTAGCTCCTGCTGCCAAAACATATATAAATATTTGCCCCTGCTGCCAATATATATATATAAATATATGAGGCCGTCTAAAAGAGACGAACATAGGAAAGGATGAGGGATACCTAAGGCTGGGACTAAGGCTGGGACTTCCACAGTGGAGTAATCAGAACGAGAGAAGTCTGGAACCGTATCATATGGAGGATCGTCCGCGCAATCATGCTGAACGGTGGGAACGCGTAGAGTAGAGTTTTCGGCCACTGCTGGAGGAACGGGTCCGTGGCAACCGCCTCCGGATCTGGCCTCTAACTGAAAAACCTCGGTAGTTGTGAGTTCAGGCGAGACGCGAACAAGTCTATTTCCATCGGACCCCATAGACGTAGAAGCTTGACAAAGATAGATGGATGAAGACGCCAATCTCCGAAATCCCTGAGAAAGCGCAAATTCCAATCCGCTGTCAAGTTGGAAAGACCGGGAATGTGAACGGCGGTCACTGATATTCCACGAAGAAGACAGTACCTCCAGAAGTCTCTTGCGAGACATGCCAGCATCTTGGATTTGGTGCCCCCTAGATGGTTGACATACCGTATGGCTGCTGCATTGTCCAGCTTGAGAAGAATGGAACAGGAGGCACTGGGAGGCGCCAGACTCCGGATGGCGAAAGACCCTGCCAGAAGTTCCAGGCAGTTGATGTGAAGATAGGACTCTTCTGAGGACCATCTGCCGCCTGTAGATACAGTCCCGTAGCGCGCTCCTCAACCATGTAAGCTTGCGTCCGATTCTATAACCACGTCTGGAGTGGTGCCGAAGATGGCCCTGCCATTCCAAGCCTCCATGTGGGACAACCACCACATCAGTTCGTCTCTGGATTCGGCGTCGAGAGAAATATAATTTTCGTAGGAGGGAACAGAAGATAGTGAAGAAGTTCGTAATCTTTGAAGCGCCCTGTAATGAAGAGGGCCCGGGAATATGGCTTGAATGGAAGAGGACAATAGACCTATCATCCTCGCAATCTGGCGAACGGTCACCGTCTCCAAAAGCAGGAATCGCCGGATCTCTTTCTTGATCGCCATGATCTTGGATTGGGGAAGGAAAAGAGACTGCCGAGCGGAGTCTATCCGAAATCCCATAAATTCCATAGTCTGTGAAGGAACGAAGCAGGATTTTTCCCCATTTATGAGGAAGCCCAGAGACTGGAGAAGGTGAAGGGCCCAACCGAGATGTGATCGGAGGAGCGAAGGGGATTGAGCCAGAATGAGGATGTCGTCCAGATAGATGATCAGACGTACCCCTCGTGAACGAAGGAATGCTACCACCAGCTTCATGACCTTCGTGAAGCACCACGGGGCTGATGAGAGACTGAAAGGAAGGCAGGTGAATCTCCACTTCTGACCTTCCCAGATAAACTGAAGGGAATTCTGGTGAGAATCTGCGATCAGAATTGTGAAATACGGTACCTGAAGATCCAGTTTCACCATCCAATCTCCTGGTAATAAGAGGTCCCTGAGACAATGGATCCCTTCCATTTTGAAGTGGTGGTATACCACAAACGCATTGAGGGGATGCAAGTTGATAACTGGACGGGCACCCCCTCCTTTCTTTGGAACCAGGAAAAGAGAACTGATAAACCCCGGAGCGTTCATGGGGATTTGTAAGATAGCCCCTTTTTGATAAAGTGAGCTTACCTCTTCTGAAATCAGATGTCTCTGAAGCAGTGGAAACTTTGGGGAAGGAGCAAGCCGAGCCTGTCGAGGAAAAACGGTTAGTTCTAACTGATAGCCCTTGACTGTATTCAAAACCCAAGCGTCTAAGGTAATTTGAGCCCAGACGTGGACAAAAGACGCTAGTCGACCGCCCACCTTCATGAGGGGAAGAGAAGGTGAAAGGGGACTTACCGTAAGGACGTCTAGACAAGAAGGAACCTCTGAAGCCTCTGGTGGATCCAAGGCGACCTCTGGAAGGGAAGAAGGGTGTCGATCGTTGTTCATGGAAAGCTGGGCGCTGAGTGAAGGAGCCTCTATAGTTTCCGTGGAATCTGGAGCCACGGCAAGACGAACGGCCGCTGCTTCGTCCGGCCCCTGCAAAAACCTTTGGAGCGAAAACGCTTTTCATAGAGGACTGCGCCTTATCCAGGGCAGTAAAGGTCTTCACGAATGAACCAACATTTTAACAAACGAGTCACCAAATAAGAGACCCTTAGCCGAAGGACCCGGTTCCTGAGTGGCCATATTGACCAATTTGGGTTCAATCTTAATTAATATTGACTTGCGTCTCTCAGCCCAGAGTGCTGAATTAGCGTTGCCTGTCAAGCAAACCAAGCGTTGTAGCCAACCCAGGGCTTCATCAAAAGGTATCGGGTGAAGCTTTCCCCGCTTCAAGCAACTCAAAGAGTTTGGTGACAAGGCCCAAACTGTCCAGGAGTTTATCCTGACAGTGGCGAAGCGAGAACTCTAAGCCCTTCCTGGGCTTCCACCCCATCTTAGAAAGGAACTGTATAATGTGAGGGTCAACCTCAGGGGTCTTACAGACCTCATCAGGGACTATGGGCCGAGGGCATTCAGCTCTAAGTTTACGCCTGCTCTCTTTATTGAAGGGTTTGCGTACCCGGAGCGCAAGATATTGAGCAATATGCCCTGGGGGGTCCCATTCAGCAGACCGCGGGTGGCATAAGTTATCCGGGTCAAAGAGGGGATTACCCTGAGGATCCCTGACATTGTCATCAGTCTCCCCAGAAGGAGCAAGGACCTGGACCGTATCACCCCCTGAGGGAGACATAGCAAATTCAGGGGATTCGTCCTCATCCGAGATATCGGAACAAGGATCCTTATAGGAGATAAGGTCATCACCACTCTCATCAGATTCTGATGAATCAATTTGAGCCTTAGCTCTTTTCCAATGTCTGGACGCTTTTGTCCGGTCAGTGACTATTTTGCACGGTAAACCAGCGCTCTCTGGGACAGAGGACTTGTCCATCAAGACAGTAGCATGGCTGTCAGTCAAGAGTGGGGAAATGTGTTTAGATTTAAACAGGGCCTTTTTGCCTAAGGGGGCAGGAGCAGGCCCAGCTGCAGAAGCTTGCAGCAAAGCTTGCTGAATAGACTGTGTAATAGAGTGAGACATAACACCCATAGCAGAAGAAAGGGCTTTTGTAATTGAGTGAGACATGGTAGCATCCAGCAAGGACTGAAAATCCTCTGAGGACAGAGGCTGAAAAGGAAAAACTGACTAACAGGCAGACAATAATAATATGGGAGGATTGGGGAAACACCGTGGAAAGGCACAAAAAAAAATATATAATATATGAACGAGAAGGACAAACGAAAGGTGGCAATAATAAAGACAGATTCAAATTCAAAATCAGATACTGACAGAACTAAGTATATGATAAATACAGGGAAAATGGTAGAGCAAAATTATACTTAACTGTCCGCTGAGAGAGCAGCAAGAAAAGAGGAAGTGCAGCAGTATCTCACGCCCTTTGATGTATCTGGATCTATTGCTGATTGGTTGACCTGTTTATATCACTTTATATATGGCTTTTCTCTTCAGTTAACTACTCCCTGTATTTTTTGCTGCTGAGGGAGTAGTAGTAAAGAAAGAGAATGCACTATAATAGGAGCCTCCGTGTCCTTAATAAAATTTGTGTTTCAGTATGAATTAAATATAAAATACAACAAGAAACTACTGCCCAGCACCCTAGGAGGCTGGAACATTTTCAACAATTTTCCCATCCAATATAGATTGGGTCTTTTTCCACAGTAGTTCGGGCTTTCTTTGGTAGCTGACTTGAGGTGAAGTTTGCATGGGACAAGATATGAACCCTTAAGTTAATTAAAATATAACAATATTTTTATCTAATAAAAATACTAAATGCATTAGGTTATTCAAATAAATATATTTTTTAACATGTATGTTTTTATTTAAAATGTGAATATTTAATAATACAGCATCATGATATCTGATAAAATATGTCTAATCCAAAACCCAAAAATATATATCACACATTTATCTTCAAGGCCTCCTGAATAACACAATAACACGTGTTTCATAGTACATAATCCCATTTTGCTCCAAAAACATCGGTGCGCAAAGTGGTTCCAAGCCATGAATTTTTCATGATTGCACCATATTAACTATATATATATCTTTTAATATACTTTTTCGTTTGCAATTGTTTGATATGCAGAGTAGAGTGCATTGTGTGTGTGTTTAAGATAATAAAGATGATTTTTCACAACTTTTTGCTCAATATTAGAAGGGGGCAATGTATACTTTGACAAGTCTTATGTGGGGTCAGTGAAAAGCTCTGAAGATCCTCTATATAATAATGTATAATGCACATAAAAAGGGTGAATTAACTCACCATAACGCTACTTTAAGACTATGGCCTTGACATTTTGTGGACTCTGTGACCGCAATTCAGTAGAAATTGTATGAATTTGATTTAAAGCTGTGCCTCAACTGAACTAAAGGTGTATGAAGACATTTCTATTCTTTGAAAGCTTGCAATATAAGACTCCAAGGGACCATATACATTTATTTTTGTGTGTTTTGTATGGGAATAGCATTATTTTTCTATTTAAATAATTATATGTCTATTTATATATTTATTATTTATATGTTTTGGTATAATCATGTCTATGCTATTATTTACTCTTGTGGTGATTCACACCGATGCTATTAATTTTGGTGTTTAATACATTTATTAATGTATTTAACTATATTTAAGTTTCTGTGAGTGCTTAATTTGATCTTTTAAGTACCCCTTTATTTTTGTCTATCAATGATTGTCTCCTAAGCTCAGCCAGTGTTGCTGTAGTGTCAAAATAAAAGACCCTACTGAGAACTCTGACCCTGCAGGTTAACTACAGGTACTTCAGTCAACCATGCAGGTCACTGAGCGCAGCTCACTTATTACTGTGATCACTAAAATACATTTAAAAAAAGTTCAAAAATTAAAATGTATAAAAAAAATGTAAACATAAAAATACCCCAGTGATGTCATCATGATACAATACAAGAGGAAGCGTCCAAAAAAATTTAAAAAAATAAAACCTGAAAATAAGTACCTGAATGTACGTGTGTGAAAAAAACCACTACCACAAAGTTTGAAAAAGGCTAGTGGTGGAATTAGTGCATGGAAAGAGTTCAAACCAGGGGTAAATTTGATTGGCCAACTTCAAAGATGCCCCAAATAGGACATGGGTGCAGGATGACCAGACTTGAAATAAATGGTTTTAAAATAATAATATGCTCCTTGTAACTGCCTTATAATACTGTGCACTGGGCATGACTTTGAGACAATGAGAAGTGAAGCCCTTCCCCCAAGTTTCTTAGTAGGAGTTGGGAGAAAGACTGAAGTGTGGCTGCAGCTGGGAACAAGGAGGGCTGACTTTGTCTCTGCAAAAAGACACAACAAGAGATCTTTGTACCTTCCCTGCTGCTAAGGATTCCAAAAGTCTCTGCTATCAGGAGCTGATTGATTCCTGTGCTAGGCTACCATATGTCTGAAGGCAGCTGTGTTGCAGTGAGCTTGCCATGTGGTTCCAGTTGGATTACTGAATCCAGTGTACAGCGGAGGGCCTACATTCTTTGGAGTGGGAAGCTAAAGCTGCCAGATAGCACCAGTCAGATATCAGAGGACGGTACCTAGGATTATTTATAGGCCAGCGACCACATTGATCGCCAACCTAAAGGCACTGATTCTACCACTATGCATTTCAGGAGTAGTATTACCTCCATCAAGGGCTCCAACATCTATATGCACCAACGTTACTGCAGGAGACTGAAAATATACAAGGATGGGTTTCTAATTATTTGGGGAGGTAGGTTATTTGGACTATAATTCTTTTGCTCTATACATTTTGATGTAATTGAAATGCTCATGGTTGCTGATCTAAACTAATTGTCAGGAACTGGGTCCATACAGAGCACCCAAAGATGTTGTTCAGGAGTTATTGCGCAGTAGAGGAGTGGGACAGGGCCTGGTGCAGGCCGACTGCACTCACGGGGGTGTTGAGCACCTAGGGTTGTGCAGCCACATACCAGCGCCCTGACATAGCAGCGAATGTTAACCAGAACTAAGCGGAACTTGAAGATATCCTGCAGGCACCCTGGAGCAGGCATGAGACATAGCACTAGAATCATGTGCAGGATGATGCAGGCTGGGAGTAGGAAAACTAAGCAGAGTACAGGAGAAACGTAGCAAGCAAAGGGGACAGAGCGAGCAAGAAACAGGGAGACCAAGCAAGAAACATAACCAGACAATACATACATGGTACAGGACACCCCTCTACCGGGGCTTACAGGACAACAAAACACAGGGCTGACAAGACTGACCAGGCTACACATGACAAGACTACACAGATACCACAGGACTAGCCTAGGACTATACGATAACAATTGGAAATTCCGTCACATCATATGGCCATAGTATGCTTAGCCCACCACTACGCCAAAGTACTCCAATATACGGTGGGTCCTAAAGCTAAACCCTGCCTACAGAGGTACCAAACAAACTAAACTTGGAATCTAAACACATAACAGAGAGACATACCTGTAGACTGCAGACAAACATAACGGGTGGGGCAGACCTTTTAAAGGAAACAGAGCTGAAGCAAAGAGCAGAACTAGAATCAGGAATCTGTGGTTCAGGGCAGAACATACGGAAATCCAGAAATGGACCACAGCAAGACAGGGAAACAAAAGACATGCAGCTCTGCCGCCTGGATGTGGCCTGACACGAATACATGAATGTCACTGTAACCTTCTAAGGCTGAGGACACATGGGGGTATGTTTGAGTTTGGGAGGATTAATGCCTGCCCAGTCCTCTCTTAGGTCTAAGTAACCCTGTGCACATTGGGGGCACAGAGTGACCGGGAAACTCTGTCTGGTCTGCCGGAACCAGACTCCCACGAACTAGCCAGCTCTGGGGGCTCTACAAGGCAAGAAACACTCAATTCACCTGACCAGGACCTAGCCGCAAATTCATGGTACTGCATGGCGGTTAGCAACCGCAGCGATGCCTGTCGATAATTGGACCGTGGCTATGGAACTCTGGCCAGGCTACCACCCAGACTATTCCTGTCTTTAATAAACTGAGCTCTGTTTTACCCCTACACTAAATCTCAACTAGTGCTTGGGCGGGGGCATTACTGAGGATTAACCCTTGAGCAACTGAGCATTCACGGCAAGGAAGATGTCTACGGTGGAGCTACCCAGTACGAGTAAGTGTCTCTGTCACAATGAGAGTACGTTTTTTTTTTACAACTTTACTTTATAATGGCTGTTTTCTTGTGTTTGAGTGATATATGTGTCTTAGTACACTACACTATAATTCTCTGGAGTAAATACTAGGTGGAGGCACTGCCAAGTGGCTGAATTAACCCCTAACTCTCAACTATGCAGAGGCTAGGTTCTCCTGTAGGCACCAGCCAGGATGTACACACCATGAGGGATGTCAGGCCCAAAGTAAAAAGTGTTACACAAATACCATTTTTTAAATAAAAGTCAGAAAAACTGCTCATTTTTTTTGTAAATTAGATGATATAATTAAAATAATATCTAAAGAAAGCCATTCTTGTTCTGAAAACAATACGTAATTTGTTTGGGTTACACTTAATGAGAGAGAAGAAAATAGTCACAAAGGTTTTGGTATGATATGTTTTCTTCCTTAAACTTAGCTTTATATCCGTTCTCATTTTCCTCATTTTGACACTGCTTATAGTCATGGGCGTAGGAACCCCTAAAAATCTGGGGGGGATAGCATTTTTACTGGTAGGGTATATTCTTGTTCAGTAAACTGGGAATTGTTCATGGCAAATTTTATATAAATGTATGTGTGGTGTGTGTGTACAATTTCCGCACAAAAAAAGTATCATGTTCAGTTTTTACAGACAAGCTCTTTATTAAACAAACAGGTCAAAGAAAATTAACCAAAAGTTTGGCCTATATTTCAGTTATTTCACTTAGAACAACTGGTAATAATACTTTAAGTAATGCACAATTGCCAAAATTTTAACAAAAGATCCTACAGAAATGCAATGATGCAATTAACCCTTTCCGCATTTGTGGTCTGGGAGCAGACAACACTTAAATACTCTTATAGAAATATTTTATTAACTGCAGGCAGAGTAAGACCCTACAACCAACGCACTGTAGTGGTTATGGTGCAAAGTAGCTGTTTTGCACACTGGGGCACAGTCATGATCCCCAAAACTGTTCCCACAAAGTTAGAAGCATAGTGCTGTCCAAAATGTCTTGGTTTATCGCCTTCATCTCATAAAACGTTCTACTAGATAAATGGGAGAAAATTCCCACAGAAACTCACAAAAAAGACAAATCTTACAACCACAGATGGACCCCGCTGGACACGGCCACAGAGACTACTATGATGTATTGAAGGAACCATCTAAGACTCCTAACACGTCATGCACACAGGAACATATCCACACGCTTAAACACTTGAATAACATACACACGCATGCACACACTTACGTACACACACACAATGGGTTAAACATGTGTTACAGGGAATCATAATCTTCCCTTTAAGTACGACATGCCTGCTCATACCCACATATGCACTGCTCTTACGCATGCCTGCCCACAAAAACACACGTATACGCTGCAATTGCCTGCACATACACACTTGCCAGTACTCACACTTATGCACTACCCTTATACACGCCTGCCCAAACATACATAATCTGCTCACACACACATGCCTCCCCATAAATATACACTGCCCTTGCACATACTTACACAGACATATACACTATAAGACAAATACACTCCTTATATACACACATATACACTGCCCATACAGACGTACACGTATACAATGCCCATACACACGTACACATATACACTGCCCATACACACATACACATATACACTGCCCATACAGATACACACATATACACTGCCCATACACACATACACATATACACTGCCCATACAGACGTACACATATACACTGCCTATGCAGACATACACATATACACTGCCTATACACACGTACACATATACACTGCCCATACACACATACACATGTACACTGCCCATACACATATACACTGCCTATACACACGTACACATATACACTGCCCATACAGACGTACACATATACACTGCCTATGCAGACATACACATATACACTGCCTATACACACGTACACATATACACTGCCCATACACACACATATACACTGCCCATACAGACATACACATTTACACTGCCTATACAGACGTACACATATACACTGCCCATACAGACATACACATATACACTGCCTATACAGACGTACACATATACACTGCCCATACAGACGTACACATATACACTGCCCATACAGACGTACACATATACACTGCCCATACACACGTACACATATACACTGCCCATACACAAATACACTGCCCATACACAAATACACATATACACTGCCCATATACACATACACATATACACTGCCCATACACACCTAAACATATACACTGCCCATACACACGTAAACATATACACTGCCCATACACACGTACACATATACACTGCCCATACACACGTACACATATACACTGCCCATACACACGTACACATATACACTGCCCATACAGACATACACATTTACACTGCCTATACACACGTATACATATACATATACACTGCCCATACAGACATACACATATACACTGCCTATACAGACGTACACATATACACTGCCCATACACACGTACACATATACACTGCCCATACAGACATACACATATACACTGCCTATACAGACGTACACATATACACTGCCCATACAGACATACACATATACACTGCCTATACACACGTATACATATACATATACACTGCCCATACACACACATATACACTGCCCATACAGACATACACATATACACTGCCCATACACACATACACTGTCTATACAGACATACACATATACACTGCCCATACAGACATACACATATACACTGCCCATACAGACATAGACATATACACTGCCCATACAGACGTACACATATACACAGCCCATACACATATGCACATATACACTGCCCATACAGACATACACATATACACTGCCCATACAGATACACACATATACACTGCCCATACAGACGTACACATATACACTGCCCATACAGACATACACATATACACTGCCCATACACACACATATACACTGCCCATACAGATACACACATATACACTGCCCATACAGACATACACATATACACTGCCCATACAGACGTATGCACATACACGCACATATACACAGCTGCCCTATACACATATGCCTGCCCAAGTGCCCATACACATGCCTTATCATATGTATATACACACACAAATCTACCATCAGACCCCCCCACCTTCGTTCTCCACATCAGACCCCCTCCCACCTTCATTCTCCACATCAGACCCCCCAACCCACCTTTGTTCTCCACATCAGACCCCCCCACAACCTTTGTTCTCCACATCAGACCCCCCTAACCCACCTTTGTTTTCCACATCAGACCCCCCCACAACCTTCGTTTTCTACATCAGACCCCCCCACAACCTTTGTTCTCCACATCAGACCCCCCAATAATCAACCACCCACCCACCTTGGTTCTCCACAAATCTTACCTTTTCTTCCTTCTTCCTCCTTTCTGCTTTCTCTTCCTTCTTCCTCCTTCCTGCTTCCTGCTTTCTGCTTCCTCCTTTCTGATTTCTGTTCTAACTTTCCTTCTGTTTGCCGCTCGCAGTCTGTGCGGTGCGGCTGCGCACAGCTGTTTCTGCTGAGCGCCGGGGCTGGATATAAACGTCATATCCCGTCGCCCCGGCGCTCAGTTACAGCTGGTGAGTGTGACCTTAATGCAGCTGCAGGACTGGTTGGGGAGATCACGGATTTCCCTAACCAGTCCTGCAGGCTGCAGCTGCCGATCGGGCAGCTGTGAGCACCCTCACAGCTGCACCCGAGTGCACTCACCCTGGGGGGGATTTCTATATTATCGGTCCCCCCCGCATGATTTCCTGGGGGGGATCCGTCCCCCCCGTCCCCCCCGGTTCCTACGCCCGTGCTTATAGTACCTAAACACTACCTTCTTCTTCTTCTGTGGAGTACCACAGTGTTTTCTTGTTTATTTTATTGGTACTAACAAGTTTAATGCAAAGCCTTTATACGATCTAAAATATTAGTCTATATGGGATTTGTGTTCAGTGGGTATGACAAGACATTACAATTTCATAAGGTAAAAGATTAAAACAATATAGATTGTAAAAAAATACACATTTAATTCTGATTTACTTACATTTGATTTGAGAATTTTCCAGTCCATTTGTTTCCTTTTATTTAATTTATTTATTTTTAGCAATCACACTACTATCATGCCAATTCAGCCAGTACATGCTGTAATCTAGGAATTTCTGTCCATGATAGGAGTGTGATTGCTGTAAGCAATCATATATATTTAATATAGCAATCACACTCCTATCATGCACAAGCAGCCAATACATTCTGAAACTTGGCTAGCTGCCCACCATGTGTATTGATGCTTCCAGCACAGATAAAAATGCTATGTTTCAGGATGGAGTCTGCACATCACTTACAGCCTCCATGTGCCATGCTCCCCCACCCCACTTACACATCCATGCTATCACACACACATACTCATTCATTTACTCATTCACAAACATTCATTCACAGATACTCATTCATTCACTCATTCACAGATACTCATTAATTCATACTAATCATTCACAGATACTTTCATCATTCTCTCAATCATGCATATTCGTTCATACACCCTCCCCCACTCCATTACCTGAACTGCTGCTACTTTGCTGCTACCTTTCCCAGTGCCATTTGCAAACTTCTGCAGGGGCAGCTGCTTCCCCCTGTGTTCTAGCACTCTGTGTGAATAACTCCTCTTGTGCGGCCCAGGGGAAGCAGGAACAGAGCAGAGTCACGTGACGTAAATTCACGCGACTTGACTGGGTTCCTGCTTCCCCTGGGCGGAACAAGAGACATTGCTCGCACAGTATGTGCGAGCAATGCACATGGTAAGCAGCTACAGTTGCCCCCTGGCCCGCCCCTGGATGGAAGTAAAGACCGTAAGGTTGAAATGTTGCCCTTGTTGCTGAATTAAATGCACCTTACTTAACTACTGGAGTGCTGAGCAACTTAATTTGTGATACATATTTTTTTTTACACCAACAGTGGTATTTATATGTATATACACACCTATTCTTTTTCTGTGTGCGTAGACAACACTGTGTTTTGTCATGTACTATATTGTAGAAAACCAAACACACCATATTAGCACAAACAGCTCATACCAACTGTTAAGCACTGTGGTGGAGGGGTGATGATTTGGGCTTGTTTTGCAGCCACAGGATCTGGGAATCTTCCAGTCATTGAGTCGACCATGAACTCCTCTGTATTCTAGAGTCAAATATGAGGCCATCTGTCTGACATCAAAAGCTTGATCGAAATCGGGTCATGCAACAGGACAATGATCCCAAGCACACCAGTAAATCTACAGCAGAATGGCTAAAATAGAAAAGAATCAAGGTGTTGCAATGGCCCAGTCAAAGTCCAGACCTCAACCTGATTGAAATGCTGTGGCAGGACATTAAGACAGCTGTGCATAAACAAATGCACACAAACCTCAATGAACTGAAGTACCATTGTTAAAAAGAGTGGGCTAAAATTCCACCACAATGATGTGAGAGACTGATAGTCATACAGAAAACAATTACTTCAAGCTATTGCTGCTAAAGGTGGTCCTGCAAGCTATTGAATCATAAGGTGTACTTAGTTTTTCACACATGACTTCTCCATTTTGGCTATATTTTTGTTGAATAAATCATTACATGGCCTACTTTTTAATTTGTTGTTGTTCATCTGAGGTTTTATTTACCTAATTTTTAGACCTTCTATGGAACAGATGACTGTTAATATGTCTCAATATGTAAAACCATAGAATTCAAAGGGAATCACTATTGTAGTCTGTGAGGAAAATGGTAAACACTGGATTGGTGCAAATACTGGCCATATAGGTCTCTGTCCTGTAAGTCATAACCTGATGAACACATCACACACAAATCCACCTCCCAAAAGGAAGGTACCCCAAATCTGTGTCCAAGCTCCACATTCTTTAGAGCCTCTAGTAATCGGAGAAACTTACCAAAAAACAGAACCCCTTCCAAGGCAGGGCCCATAGTCTGTAGGGAGGTGGCTGGCCCCCAGAAGCCTATGGCATGGAGGCTTTTGTAACCCCCCCCGAAAAGGTAGACTAACCAGGTACCACAACTCCAAATGGTCTGGACCAGAGTTAGTCAGATGGCAAACTCCAAAACTCTCATCCATATTTGCTGTCTGCCACTGAGTGATGTTGCCTGCATCCCCTCCCCGGTAGCCACTTAGCCGCTGTGGCGTAATGCCATCTGCATCACCTTCTTGGTGCTCCTGCTGCCACTGGTGGTGCTTTGGAACTTCTCATCAGGAAAGGCCACTGCAAGAGTGCTGGCTTGATCGCCCTCCATGAGTTCTGCTCCAGTTGCTGCTAACAGGTTCCCACAGTTTTTGCCCGTTGCCAGGATGATGTTCGATGCCTCTGTCGATGTCTCAGTGGTGGTTTGGAAATGCCCCATGAGGAGGAAGCAGATCCCAACACTGCCATCAATGTAACAGATCTCGGTATCGTGACTGGGTATATCCTCTAAAGTCGGCTTCCTCTACTACTTTGACGGCTGAACCTCTCACTTATCGGCCACGCTACTGCTTTTCCCTCAAGAAACATCAGCCAAGTTTAGATGCTTCCGAGTAAAATCAGGAAACTCACTGGTATTTAAGCAATACAAGGGGGTAGTTTACATACAGTAGTAACAGCAAAACACAGACGGTTCTCAATCAGGCCCTCCTTTGCACACGGCTCAGTATTTGCACTCGGCCCATCTCAACCCAGTATGGGGGTCTCTATTGTAGTCTGTGGGGAAGATGGGCGGTTCCCTGTCTTCTGGCTGAAACTGGGTGGATATCAGATCTTGGTGCAAATACTACAGGACAAAGACCTCTATGGCCAGTAACACAGCACACATAAAATCCCTCCCAAAATGCAGGTATCCCACATCTGTGTTCAAGCTCCACAGTCTTTAGAGCCTCTAGTAATTGGGGAAACCTGGCAGGGGAAGAAGTAGTCCCAACGCACCTCTTGTACCCATGTCCCCAAAAACAGAACCCTTTCCAATGCCAGGGCCCATTCACATGGCTGTATGTAATAATATATATATATATATATATATATATATATATATATATACCATATTGGCCCGATTATAAGCCACACTTTTTTTTCCATAATTTAAATCTTTAAAGTGGGGATGAGACCAATAATCGGGGTTTAGCATTTTTACCTTCTCCAGGGTGTCAGATCAGAAGACTGCAGAGGGTATTCTGTAGTGCGGTCTGGTGAAAATGCGGTCCCCCAGCCACGGCTAGCAAAAACTTTAGTTCCGCCCTGGTGCAATAAGTGGAGGGCACGTCTGCCGCATCTACATCAACGTTGCAAAACTAAAGTTTAGGTAAGGAGGGTGGGAGCCTCCTACCATACGTTAAATGTAAAAAATAAAATAAAACAAAAAAATAATAATAAAAAATAATAATATTTTTTTCTTTAAAATAGCACCAAACTATAAGGGTGCGGCCTATAATCGAGAGCGGCCTATATTCGAGCCAATATGGTATATATATATATATATATATATATATATACATACACACACTATATGGACAAAAGTATTGGGACATCTGACCATTACACCAACAGGGACTTTTGTGACATTGCATTCTAAATACATAGACATTAATATGTAGTTGGTCCCTCCTTTGCAGCTATAACAGTTTCTCTTCTGGGAAGACTTTCCACAAGATTTTACAGTATTTCTGTGGAAATATATTTGCCCATTCATCCAGTAGAGCATTTATGAGGTCAGGCATTGATACTGGACAAGAAGGCCTGTCTTGCAATCTCCATTCTAGTTCATTCCAAAGGTGTTCAATTGAGTTGAGGTCAAGGCTCTGTGTGGGCCAGTCGAGTTCTTCCACACATCAAATTCATCCAACCATGTCTTTATGGACCTTGCTTTGTGCACTGGGGCACAATTATGTTGGAATAGAAAAGGACCTTCTCCAAACTGTTCCCACAAAGTTGGAAGCATTGTCTAAAATGTCTTGGCACACTGAAGGGGGGTTAATTATCCCTTGCTGTCATTTTTAAATATATTCATTAGTTGGCAATAAGAGGTTAATAAATGAGGTGGTCACAGGATCAAGTCTAATGGAAAATGTGGTAAAATAAATAGGTTTTATACAGTGACCAGAGCAACCATCATTTTAACTTTAATTGGATTCAACACCAGGATTCAGTCCTTGGTGTTTTCATAACCAGAGGGCCAAAATATTTGCAATTATTTTCATACGTTTATTAAATATACAAGACTTAGTATTAGACTGCACCATGCCAAATAGCGCAGCAATGCAAGAACTGCTAGACGTAAGGAGAGACTATTCAAGGAATGAAGGAAAATAGTGAAAATATGGCTGCTATCTACAACTGTGGACAGGTTCTCAATGTCCACAAGAGAGGAAGACGAATGTGATATAATCAACTGGTGTGAGCCCATACCAGGATAGAAAGGGAAAATACGTTAAATACAAGGTATACGTTAAATACAATTTTAATCTGTCTTAAAAATATATCAGTTATATTAATGACATCACACAAAAAACACATTTGCAACCATTAGTAAAACTGAGAAAAACCTGTGCCAAGAATTAAAATTGAGCAGCAATGAACCTGACGCGTTTTATCATATGGGGGCTTCTTTAACGATAAAAAAAAGAAATGTATACCAACTGTGTGATGCTTATGGTGGATACAATGGAAATCCAATTAGTGCCTTGATTGCAAATGCTGTTATAACTTCTGTCTTGTACCCTGGGGTCGAGGAGCCCTGTAAAGTTTGTGAGATTGTCAAGCCTTCACCGAGTTGCTGTTAGTAAAAACCGTAATGTAAGTAATTACACCAAGAATAATCCCTTCCCTTAAAACCAACAGTTTACAGAAACGCTATGGCAAAATGGTTTTAGAGAAAATAACAAGAGGTCCACACAGCTGAGTGCGCTAACACTCCAAAGGATTTCATTGTACCCATTACATTCCTCTGTGTATTTTAAGTAGAAAAGTCTAAACGCAAGACTAGGGCAGAAACAAACAATCATAATCAAAATAAAGACAAGGCTTTTCATTTGAACCCAGAACTCCTGGTGAGTAAATACAGAGCCTTCTATATTTTTAACAACTTTTATGATAATAGAAATCTGTAAGGTCAGAAGAATGCATACAATTGTTAGTATAAACCCAGTAATGGCATAGTTTATTGTACGCATTTCTTCCTTTTCTAGATCTTTTTGGAACTGGAAACATTTGGTTTCGTTATAAGAGGTAGATGTGCCATACACTATATAGAAATTGGGAAAAATAACAGCAATTATCAATATCCAAACAATAATACTTGCCACCGCTGCATGGAGTTTACGGTTGAATTCAATGTTGTCGTTTTCCTTGAAGAAACTGAAGTACCTTATCCCAAGAATGACAACATAGAAAATAAAGGACATATACATATGGATATGTATCATGCCACTAACCACCTCGCAAAATGTATATCCAAATGTCCAAATGTTGTTTTGGGTGTAATAGACCAGTCTGAATGGTATAGTGAGAAGGAAGAGACTGTGGACTAATAATAGGTTTATGAATGTTGTTGCGGTCATTAAAAGAATGTTTGTTTTATACAGCTGTAATCCCATCATGAGTACTCCAATGAATCCAAAAATGAATGCCATGGTATAGATAACTACAATGACGACAGACACAACTTGCATTTCTATATCGCATAAGGGCCTAAAAAACAAAAATATACAAATGTTAAATACAGTACATACTGTCACAATTGGCTTGATATTTTAAAAAAATCACTTTTCCTGAAACGGATTATTGGATGCTAATATTCCTATGGAAGAGACTGTAAGTGAGGTGTGGAAAGTCTATGTAATGCCTAAATCAGTGACATACAATTCTGTGTGGTAATCGCAATACTTGTGTACTCTTCTCTGGCTGTCTGCACATGTGCAGGGTATTTGTTTAAATTTCTATGGTGGATAAAATACATAGATAGTGTGAAGCAGGTGATGATATTAAGTGCAAAAACAGAATTGCAGTCAAAGGTTCAAAAGCCAGCAGTCAAAAAACAGAATTCACAGATCAAAACCACATTCACAAATCTGCAGGGCCTGGAAGTACAATGCCCCAGCAAGGGAGACTGGGAGCACTCCTGGTATATAAAGGCCAATGATAACCACAGGCGGGGCAAAAGAAATTAGCAAAGAGAGAGGAAAGGATACAACAGAGAAAAGAGGAAAAACATTATGCTAAAGTCGGGAAATAAAGAGATGGGGCCCTTCCTGTATAATTGCCCCAGGGCCCAATGGCTCTTCATTCGGTCTTGCCCCCAAAGTTCATTTTATTACCCTTCAGCTCCACCTTGAATGACTTAGGGGAAGAAGAGCGTGGATGTACCCCTCCTTGGTTTATAGGTGTGTGCAAGCACCAGAGATGTAAGCTGTGGTCCCTTGCTATGCAGGGAGAGCAGCTTTAAAGGAGTAGATAAACAAAAAAGCTGTGGGTGAAGTAAAGGTGTGTGTGAGGGTGAGTGCGTATCCTATGTATGTTAGAAAAAGAATCTATGTATAAGTGTGTGTGTTAGCATGGATGTATAAGGGGGCTAAGATAGCACTGGCATGCTGTTTGGGGACTAAGATAGCACAGACAAGCTGTTTTAGGGCAAATGTGGCACTGTGGGGCACGTTGCTTGTGAAGAGGCCCCAGGGAAATGTTTGCACCTGTGGTTTCTAGTTATGCCTGTTCCTGGTGACCCCCTATTTATTGTTTTTGCATTTTATCCCAGATTTTCTTTGTAATAAAATACAATGGATGCTAGTCATTGTGAGATCTATGACCTCCCAAATGCTAGGCACGGGATATGTTGACATTGTGAGCAAAAGCAGTAATAAGGTATGTCCTGGCAGATAACTTTTTCACTCCCTGTTATTTCTCAAAATAAAAATGCAGGGATAAACAGGAGGGTCATCCAACAATTGCCCAGATGATGGCACTTCCTGCCAAGTGTTACCCTAGCCGATTGCTCAACTCTGCTGACATTTATCAACTGTACATTACCACTTACCTATTATAAGGCATTGCTGTGTGCTCCATACAAAATATAATTATACAATAACTCTGAATAACAGCTGTCAGATATCTGTGTGGTAGCAAAAGACTTGAGGCTTGCAGTTCAACTCTTCACAGTCTTAAGAAGAAAGAGAACATACATTTAGTGACAAAACAATAGGGCTGCATGCCTCTCTCGATGACATTAGATATTGTTCAGGCATTATTTAATCGAAAAATCCTTTCTTACTTTAAATGTGTGTCACAAAAACAAGCCTTGAAGTCATTCTATTGCTTGTGTTCCTTTTGACTCATACTTTTCATTTCTGACGTCCACAAAAGGCATAGCCAAGGCTTTTCCCTTATTCCCATGATCCCTTGTTGAAGACATTATTCAATATTATGTATATAGGCATACTAATTATAACCAGGGCCAATCTGGAATGTGTCAATATTTTTTATACATTTATTTATTGTGGCCTTGCAATGTTTTCAGTTATTTAATCCATATGATGTTGTCACTTGTGATGTCATGTGTAATATCACCTGCATAGCGCTATAGTTAAGAAAGTAAATTTTGGCAAAAACTTTGTAATAATACAACAGTGCGGTTCCGGGAGGAAGCAACGAACAGCTGATGGGTGTATCCAGTCGGAGTACAGGGCGTCCCGTCACAGAAACGTTTCAAAGGAAGCCACTTTAAATCATTTTAGTAGCCTGGGCCATTAACAGACATCACCAGGCCTTCCATTTGAAAAATAAATTCTACCCTTTTAAGCCAGGCTCTGAATATCCTTGGCTGTATTGAAAAGTTGCATTGTTAATGACCTTTTATATTTGATATATGAAAGCGGGGTGTGCTGTAAGAGAATAGGTTCCGGGGTCAACTTAAAGTTACCAACCTCCTTTATAAGACGTGTAGCCGTATCTCAGAGAGGGTGAATATCAGGACAAGACCACCATAAATGTAAGTAAGAACCTGTATCTATTCCACAGCGGACGATCTGTGTTTTTGTCCTTGTACCAAACTTTGGCATAGGGAGCAGGTCTCGACTGGGGAAAAAAACAGTCTTTGCACTATAGCCACTAAATTAAAAACATGCAGTCGTCGGCTACATATAAACAGAACCACTATATGCTTTTACACAAGTGCAACATGCGGCAGCATGTAGACAACCTGCGGCCACATATCCCCCCATGCTTTTTCAAGGGGGTTACCACATAAATGGTAGATGCATGAGGGTATTTATAATTAGGGGATGCTAAACAGGCCCACATGAAACATAGGTCACGTAAAGCAAAATGTGAAAATTTCACGTTTGGAATCTCGAACGCACATGGTCCAGTTTGTGCCCTGTAGTGTCCAGAAAACCACAAAAAAAACAGGCATGTGGGGTATTTCCGTAGTCAGGAGAGGAGGCGGAACAATTTAGGCTGGATTTCTCTGCCGTAACACATACACATTGCGCCAAAAATCCTCAGCAACACAGAAGTGTTGGTGAAAAAAGTGCAGGAAATTAGAGCAACGGCTGACTTTGGCAGTGATTGGCGGTCACATGGTTGCATGAAAATTGTCCAAATGCTCTTGATGAGATACTCTGGGTTGTCTGCTGTACAGAAATGTATACTTCTATGAGGGTATTTATAATAAGGGGGTGCTAAACAGGCCCAAATGAAACATAGGTCAACTGAAGCAAAATGTGAAAATTTCACCTTCGGAATCTATAATGCGCATGGTCCAGTTTGTGCCCTGTAATGTCCAAAAAACCACAAAAAAACTAGGCATGTGGGGTATTTCCGTAATCAGGAGAGGCGGCTGAACAATTTAGGATAGTTTTCTCTGCCGTAACACATACCCTGTACAAAAAATCCTAAGAATCCAACAAAATACTAAGAAACATTGGTGGCCAAATAACTGCATGAAGAATGCCCAAATACCCCTGACAGGATAGTCTGGATTGTCTGCTTTACGGAAATATATACTTTTGTGGGTATTTTTGGTTTATTTGTTTAAAATTAGAGTTGCAGTCCCATCATACCTAATGTAAAAATTGAACGGCTTCGCAAAAAGTAATGTACACCTTATAGTAAGTGCTGGGAAAGTATGGAAATTATATATCAATTAGGTATTTCTGAAATCAGTGAATTGATAAACTTGGAGTACATTTTCCATCACCTTACCTAATCTTGTGAGGATTTAGAGGGGAAAATATAATCGCTAGCTTTTACAAAATTTCTCATCCTAAATTTTCCGCTAATTATCTAACTATGGTGTCAAAAGAAAGCCCTATATGGTTTACATGGGTACACTATTCGCAGGAAAGGGGAATAATTATTGAACAGACACACCGCGAAAATGGCAAAATTGCTCCGGGACTTGAGGTACCAAATAATGGGATTGAACAGGTTAAACTATTAGAGTGTAATCAACGCTCTAAGTAGAAGAGCATTTTCAAAGAACAAAATGGAAAGAGGTACATCTGGTGAACAAACAAACTTAAGTAAAGCATATGATAGCATCTTCCCTAAATAAATGACTATTCATTCTCAATATGATTTAGAATTATTAAACAAAAATCAGTAATGATCAACAATAATAAGATAAATAGTTATAGCTATATGCCAGGAGTAAAGTTGTAATAAGCAGGAATCCATGTGTACGTACCAGCTGTCTGTCTTCCCCTGTAATGTTGGGTATCATATCATTGCTTAGGCCAGTTTCTTACATTGGGATGTCTCTGTACATAGACCACTCCTTATCTACTTACAATAATAGTTACATATTTTCATTTTTTTCATTTGACTTCCTGCTTTAAATGCAGCTCTGTTACTGAAAAGTACATTTTTAACAGATCTGAAAAAAATCCCGTTGAACTACCAGTTCTTCTAGTTGGAGCGGGATATATGAAAAGTGCTAAAGGTTGGTGAAAAACTGCGTTTATTACCCTGGATTAGAAAGGGAATTATTTATGTTTAGTAAGTGCTCAAATTGAGCTAGGCTTTTGTTTAAAGATTTCCTTTTCTGGATTTATGATGAAACTGATCTGCATATTTGAAATAAACCCATACCATTTTCTTTGAGACTGTTGTCGTGTACCTAATAACCTAGAGGACCATGCTTTCTGTCCATGGAAGGAGCAGCTCGCTTTGCTATATCATAGTACGTATTATTAAATAAACAGAATAAGGTGTATATTTTCCTTAATTATTTTTATACACGCTGGATAAACAATACAAACTACATAAACACCTCAAATATCTATCAGTTTACATTACGACAACTGTCATTACTCTCAGTTAGTTTAATTATTTTCTTTTCTCGTTTTCCTCCGCACCATTTGCTTATCTCTTCTTGTGCCTTCACTCCTTCCTAACCCTCTTTCCTCTCACTCTATTTAATCATCTTTTTTTTATTTACTCTCCCGACCCTTTTCTCTCTCTCTCTCTTTTCTTTTCTATAATTAAAAGTAATTCCCTGGGTACCAAGACAGAGGTTTAAAAATATATACATATACTTAGTTATTTTTTACCTGACTCTAAGGGGTTAATGTTAGCTAGACGTTTAAGTCATAACATCATGACCACTGACAGGTGAAATGAATAACACTGATAATCTTGTTATCATGGCACCTCTTAGTGGGTGGGCTCTATTAGGCAGCAAGTGAACATTTTGTCCTGTTAGAAGCAGGAAAAATAGGCAAGCGTAAGGATCTTTGACAAGGGACAAGGCTTACCAGGAACACATGGCACCAGGATGAAGAAGGCAAGCTTGCGGAGGCAGTGTGATGTTTTGGCAATGTTCTGCTGGGAAAACTTGGATAGTGCCATTTATGTGGATGTTACTTGGACACATACCACCTACCCAAGCATTGTTACACCTTTTCATGGACATGGTATTCCCTGATGGCATTGGCCTCTTTCAGCAGGATAATGCGCCAAGCCACAAAGCGATAAAATTGTTCAAGAATGGTTTGAGGAATACAACGAGTTCAAGGTGTTGACCTGGCCTCTAAATTCCCCAGATCTCAATCCAATCTAGCATCTGTGGGATGTACTGGACAAACAAGTCCAATCAATGGAGGCCCCACCTCGCAACTGACAGGATTTTTTTTTTTTTTTTTGCTAATAGATATGCAAGTTTATTAAAAATAAACATATATCCTTATGACGTAGCGGCGTACTCGTGAAGCGGGGGGCCTGATCAGGACTGCCTACCCGTGTCGGAGGTTCTGGTGGAGCTCGGACCTCCCCAGTGGCGGGAATCTCGGCGGCTGTCCCGGCGTGCATCACCGCTCCGAGACCCGGCGTGTGTACTGACGTTTCAGGTCTGCGTTTTCACTCGTTTCCCACACCGCTTCATGGAGCGCCGAGCGTCTTGGCCCATCGATGATTCCGGAGTGCAGGCTCTGAGACGCGGATTGAGGACATCCGGTACGCACCGGATGGGAGTACGCAGTGCTTTGTCTGTGCCTCTGCCGCGCTGAACCTGCTATCCGAACAAAGATTCAGCATTCATTCATTTTGGAGAGAGGGAGACCCGGCAAGAAATATACATAATTTGTGTATTAGAAATTACACCTCAGATGTTGAATAAAAAGCGAACCCGAGATACTGGATGGTCTAGATAAGTAAACGCTCCTTTTTTTTCTTCCTTCTTTTGAGTTAATAAAGAACCTGTTACAGTCTATATACTGCATTAATATATGTGCAAGGAACTGTCTGACTTGAGGGTCAGTCTAATCTAAAATGCCACCAAAAAGTGATAAATGTGAAAAATCAGATAAACCGGACAAGGGGGAAAGGATAAGTAACATAAACAAGGCGAAAAAAACCTCAATCAATTAGCACCTTTTAGTCTCCCCGTAATCAATTAAGTCTTTCTAACACACCTGATAAATCTTCATCAGAAATATGTTCAGAAATTACTCAATCATCATATATATCGCATACGGATCTATTAACGGCCTTAGAAGTACTGTACGCTAAAATTCAAATCGATTTGGATAACAATTTAAGGGAATACAAAGAAAAAATATTTACCCTAAAGGCAACACTACTCTCCCATACTCAGGAGATATCTATATTACACTAAACAATTAAAGACCTAAAATCACAAAATGACTGCTTAAACACGGAGATTAAAAAAATGGATTACAAGCTAGCAGCTAGATCCAGAAGGAAACATCTCAGAATTTGAGAAGTTTCTGAAGAAATGACAAATCTTGAACAACATATTTAAGAACTTTTGGCTACATATATAGACCCAAAACTTTAGGGTCAGTACCAATTGAGAACGTTCATAGACTTCCTAGACCCTGTAATCTTATACAAAAAGACATCAATAGAGACATTGTAGTTCGCTTTAACAATCTTTAGGTCAAAGACTTATTTCTTAAAGAATGGAGGAAGAACCCACTGCAAAATAAAAAATTCTGATCTTTAACCACCTTTTCAGATCTTTCACAGATAACAAGACTCAACAGGAAGAAATTTGCTGATCTTACGGCATGCTTAAGAGCGAATAACATTCCATATACGTGGGGATTCCCTGTGGAAATTTGGGTAATCTTTAACCCCTTAACGACAAAGCCCGTACATGTACGGAGTTGCCGTGCAACGTGATAACAACAATGCATGTACGCGATGCCGTTAAATCGCTGCATCGCCGCGATCGGCGGCTTTGCAGCATCCACGGAAGACCTTAACTGTATCTGCAATTTTAATTTAGATCGAAAATCCCCAAAGAAAATGCAGATATATGATAAAAGATTAAGAACTAAAGCAGAAACCTTTTCAGCTTCCTTATTTAAACACAATTTATGTGACGTCTGGCGAACGCAGCATCCAGGAGAACTAGATTACACCTTTTACTCAGCACCACATAAGTCTTATTCACGTATAGATTTTTTTCCTATATAGATGCTCCTCCTCGAAGATTGGTAATATTACAGATCATGCACCGGTTTTTATTCAGATCTCAGATAACCCAAATTATAAGAAACGTTTTAACTGGCGCTTAGACGAACAAATATTAAAATCAGATGAGAGTAAGAAAGAACTTTGTAATGTAGCTAAACAGTTTTTGGAATCTAATGATACAGGAGAAACTTCAATGACTACACTTTGGTGCGCTATGAAATGTTTCTTAAGAGGCAATTTAATTAAAAAAGCATCATGGATTAAAAAATCTAGAGGTAGAAATCTGACAGATTTATATATTGCTTTGGCAATAGCAGAAAGAAATAATAAGGCAAAACCCAGTAAAGATAAAATAGCAAAAATAAACACAATTAGATCAGAGATTATTACAAAGTTACAAATTAAGACAGACGAGATACAGGCCCGTTTAAAAATAAAAATAGTACTGTAGTAACAACCGAATATCTCGAGACTTAACCAATAAACTTAAAGCACAGAATCAAAATTATAGAATTAAGCAAATATATTTTAATGGAAAAAAATTGTTTATCACCATCGCAGATAGGAGAGGCATTTAGAACCTATTATGAATCACTTTACAATTTAGAAGATCCGAATAACTCTGAAATACAAATATCATCCTATTTAGAGAAATTAACTCTGCCTTGTTTAACAGCTGAATAAACTGATTTTAAGAAACAATCTATTTCTATTACTGAGATTGGAGAAGCAATTAATAGCTTGAAACCTGGGAAAGCACCAGGACCGGATGGGTTTTCAATGTTATTTTACAAAATTCTAGACCCGATAATAACACCAATTCTCAAAAGACTCTTCTATGAAGTGGGAGATTCTGGAGCCTTTCCAACTGAAATGCTGGAAGCCTCTATAACTCCAATACTGAAACCAGGGAAAGACCCTACAATAGTTAGCAACTATAGACCAATCTCTCTCATAAACTTAGATATAAAAATATTCTCCAAAATATTAGGCCAAAAAGATTGTTCTTGATCTTATTCATCCAGATCAAACGGGTTTTATATTAGGTAGACTGGGAGAGGACAATACATGTAGAGTCATTAATATAATAGAAGAGATCCATCGTAAGCAAATCCCCTGGGCTTTATTAGCATTGGACGCTGAAGAAGCGTTCGATAGAGTTAATTGGGAATTTATCAAAGGAACTCTCCGTGCATTTGGCTTAAGCGAAGGCTTTATAAGATCTTTTATGGCACTATACTCTACCCCTACAGCGAGGATAAAAGGAAGAGCAATTGACTAATCTGTTTAATATTAAAAATGGCACACGCCAGGGATGTCCCCTGGCGCCTTTGGTTTATGCGTTAAGGATGGAACCCTTAGCAGCATCTATTAGAAGAACACAGATGATACATGGAATAAGAATAGGTTCTCGCGAACATACAATAGCACTATATGCGGATGACGTACTCCTGACACTATCTCTTCCAGAGCTCTCGTATCCTTTACTACTAGAAGTAATAAAGGAATACTCATCCTTTTCTAACGATAAAATGAACTTAGACAAGACACAAGTACTAACATTCGATCGGAATGAAATTCAAAACCAAACATTTATAAAGAGAACTAATGAGATTAAAATTCAATAAACAAAAGAATATTTAGGTATATAAAAATCTGTAAAAATCCATTTGATCTAATTCTATAAAATTTCGGAGTCCTGCTAGAAGAGTTGAAAAATCAAACAAATAAATGGAAAAAACTAGAACTATCATGGTTAGGATGAATTAATATCCTTAAAGCCTACTTAATACCAACAATTCTAAATCTGGTTAAAGCCATACCTTATACAGTTCCAAAATCTATATTAAAAAGCTTTGATAAACTGTTTTCAATATTTATATGGGAAGCAAAGAAACCCAGAATCCCTAAAAAAAATGTTGAGGAGGAGTATCACCCAGGATGGGGTAGGTTATCCAGATATATATAGACGACATGATGCCTCTCAAATAGCACATGTAGTAGAGTGGGCTAAAAAAAAAAAAAACATAACTTAGGTTGGTACAATATCGAGAAATTCTTATGTAATAACATGGACCCATCTACTCTAACTTGGCATAATAAGAACACAATAAAAAAAATACTGATTACAAGCTCATTAGTAAAAGACCTATTGAAAGCATTATTCTGAATTTGGAAAATATATGGTGTACCAATGATTTTGCCTGAGGCTTCCCCTATTGAGATCCTCTCTCTCCTTTTAGAAGACTTGGACACCCGTGGCTGAAGACACTGCAGGATCTCTAACTTTGTGGATATAACAGAAAATAAAGGAGTGAATCCATTCGCTGCTAGATATCATCTATTAAATAGGGAACTGTTTTTCAGTTAGCTAGTTTTAATCAAACATTTTCTATCGATTTTATCCTGCCAAAGTTTCCAAATTTCATATTTTTTAGGAGAGTTTAAATATGACCAGCTCAATGCCTTTTCCATGTTAACTTGAGCACTTAATTAGAATATAACTGTAGACTGGGCCTGTTTCCAATTCCGAGCAAATGATAATTTGACAACCATTAGACAGTGAGTAATAAAATATAAGTCACTACTTCTAATTGTGGTAAGTTTTACGTGCAGAAGTGCAACTTCAGGTGTTATCTTTAATTTTACACAGCAATAAAATACACCATTCTTCATACTTGGTTTCATAAATAACTCTATAGGTCATAAAGTCTCAGTCTTGGTAAGGACCTGTCCACTAGCCATAACCCCTAAAGATGTGCTTAAACAAACACTCTAAAAATGGCAATTAGCTCAAATCTTTAGGGCACAACATATCCCTTTTCCCTTTTCCATGAAGAGGCTAAACTGCTGAAAAATCAGTCACTTAAAATGTCTCTTTAAAGATCCAACATCATGTCAAAACAAATCATACCTCTCTGAAATACTGGCAGGTGTGTGAAAGTAATGTTTTGAGTTTTGTTTAGAATTAAAGTTGCAAAAGGAAGAGAGGAAAATATTATTCTGTTTACAATTGTAAAATTTGGAGAGGTATGTTATCATGATAAATAATATACATCTCCTTGCAATTTATTTGGATCTCATAAAATGGGGACATATTTTCCAGTGATTATGATCAGATGTGATGTCATGTGGCTACACAAACATGTTACATGTGCATTTTCATATTATCGTGACATGTCTATCATTGGTTTGCTTATGGCTGTAAGCAATTAACCTCCTATTGTCACCATTCAACCCCAGCCCTGCAAACTACTCTTCTCCGCAGCTTGCTGTTTTGTTTACTTGCGTGTCTGTATGTTATGTACCTTTGCCCTATTTCCCTTATACATCTGAGGATCTCGGTTCCTCTCTCCTCTCCCAATGTCCCAGTTGAGATATCCTATGCTTGCTTAAAGGAGAATCGTCTGAGGATCTCTGCTCCTCACACCATCCCCTGTGTTCCTTGCCTTGTTCCCTGTCCTTTGTGGCGTCCTGTACCATGTGTGTCTTGTCTGGTTATGTTTAGAATCCGTGCTCTGTGTATTTATGTTCAGCTGTATTGGTTATGCCTATCCATGCCTCCCTCACCTAAAGCCTGTTATTTAACACAGCTGACCTAACAATCAGGCTTTATATCCCTGCCTCTCAGTAATAGAGGTGTGAGTTCATTAAGCTATTTTGGAGCTTTAGTTCATGCCTGACTCTGGACCTGTCTGTTGGAGTTACCATTTTGGCTGCCTGTTACCTTTTTGATCTGGACTCCCTATTGGATTTACCCTTTTTGTTTGCTACCTGTCCCAGACCCTTTTGGATTCTTACCTGGACTATTCTAACTTCATACTCCCCAGCAGTCTGTATACTTGATATGCCTCCTACTCTGCTACTTATGGTGAGATGTATCTGCTTTGTTTAATATACCTATATTTAAACATTCACCTTTTTTCTCATTTGTGAGATGTCTTTCTATAACCGCCTGCGTTCTTACAATCCTGCTCCCTGGACTCCAACATCCAATAAGGGCTGAGATATGATGAGCCTGACACCCATTCTCTTCTTAGGGTGATAGGGGGTTGGAATTTATAAAAATATATATATATATCTTATGAGAGAGACTGAAGGCTCTTACTGTTTATAGGAAAATTAATTAAATGCTCATCAAAGACTTTGGCGGTACCTACACCTCTTCCCAGCTATGTGAGTTACTTCATGGAATCGATGATGGAATCAATAAAATCTTAATAGAATCGTTATTGTAGTGAAAAATCATTTTCAATCATCCATTGCTGAATATCTGTTTTGGATTTACAAATAATAACATTATTTGATGAAAAATATTCTCACATAATATCGGAATTTATACAAACTGTATTGTATTGCACAAACTGTGAAAACGCGAATCTTTTTATATAAATTCTTCCAATTGCATCTGTACAATGATTTCCGAAATGAAACAAACTCAAAATACCAAAGATACTCCACTAACTTTAAAGGAAGTTCTTACCAGCTGTCATTTATACAATTGTGTTTCTTGATATTTATACATTATACATAGGTATTTTTAAAACACACAAGTGTTGCAGAGGAGGAGAACCCACTTGGGAACTTTATGGCTCCGGGTACCTGAAGCCCTCATTGAAGGATTGGGGCAGAAATTCCTCTGTATTGTAACCCCATAAACTTTGGGGCACTGTTAACAGGCTTGCCAATTAAATACAATTATGCAAAGTGAAATTCAAGTACTTAGTTACAGTTACATATGTTGTAAAAGATTGTATCATTGTATTATACGTAATTTTAGAGATCTTGAATCATGGTCTTTCTATTCTTAGAAATATGCTGTGCAACATTTTTTTTTAAAAACATATGAGCCTTTGGGGAGTGATAAATGGCATCACGTCTCGAGTCTTGTACTAGCAAATAGTTGTCGATGTGCCAAGGTCATATTCAAGAAACACACACCCAGTTTTGACTCGTTTCATGTTTTGATGCTGTAGGTTACTGACCTAATCTAATCTATCCATTTTATCATGCTCTGAAAACCTGAAACCTTATTTGGTCTGCCTATCTCATGTATTGAATTCCTTCACCGTGTTAACCTCTACCTCTCCTACTGTAAAGTCTTATCTGGAAAACCAGCAGGATGACAGGATGCAAGGAGGGACCAAGGTTCAGCCAGGTAAGCTAGCAAACTGGGCAAAGCTTGCAAACAGTTGGCACTGGGAACCTGTAAAGGGACAAGGCTGGCACTGGGAAGCTGTTTTTTGGACAAGGTTGGCACTGGGAAGCTGTTTTTTGGAATAGGTTGGCAATGGAAAGCTGTTTTTAGGGACACAGTTGGCAATGGGACACTACACTAGCACTAACACTGGGAAGAGAGATTATATTCATAATTTACTGTATTATTGGTATTTTATTTTCAATAATATACTAACACCTAAGATATCTTATTTATAGACTAAGAATTGTGTAATTTTTGTTTTGAAGTTTATTATATGTGGTTAGTAATTTATACATGTTTTTAATGTTCCTGCTCATTGAGAAACAATAAAAAAGAAATGTCTAACATGTATAGAAGCGTGACCTATTTATGTAGACAGATTGCGCAAACACTGAAAAATACCCCGGCAAACGCGTTTTTCCCTGAATGGCAGTTAGAAAATGTGGTCACCTGTCAGAATGAATACTTTAGGAAATCCACTTGGGGGCGCTCATATAAGACAAAAGGAAAGAAGAAAGACCATAATAGTGTAGACAATTCCAACCTATAATTCAGTGTTAAGGTCAATGGTTGCACTCAAAAAAGTATTCCCAGGCAGAGACTAGAAAAAAGAACCAGAAACCCAATGGTGCAGTATATCAATCTGATGTGAAATAGGTAATATAACAATTGCACTCACATGGAGTTTTGCACACCCAACCATGTGCAAACAAGCTTGATCATCTCCCAGTGGTTTCTTGTCTGTGTTCTTCTTTTCTCTGTAGGTTCCAATAAAGTGCCAGTGAATAAATAATGCATTTAAAATATATTTATTCCGGGACTGGCCCAACTTCAATAAATAAATAAATAAATAAAATATATCCAAATAAAAATACGTATATAAAACAATAAAAGTCCATATGAAGGAAGTTGAAGTTGGGCCAGTCCAGGAATAAATATATTTTAAATACATTTTTTATTCACTGGCACTTTATTGGAACCTACGGGGAAAAGAAGATGGCAAATGGCAAAGTAACTACAGTATTATATTTAGCAGCCATAAATATTTATTTGATCCTATTTTATTCAAGATTACGCAGGATGAAGCTAATAAGGATGAAATAATAGCTAAACTAAACTGACAGATGAAATAGGATGAGCAATGTTGCAGTCTAATAGGAATGTTCTGATTTTGATATTCCTAATTTTTGTTCAAAAGTCCACCCACATTCCTTTCTTATTAAAAAGGGTAAGTACGTTTTTTGGTAATATTTCTAAACTGATTAGGGTTTTACACTTTCATCTTAAAACCAATCATTCACAACTCTGTTCCTGGCACAGCACTCTCTCACACCCTTTAATCATCCGCGGGCATCGTCGCAGCTCTGTGGTTGCCATGGCAACATATCTTTACTCTACTTAGCTGATACAGGTTTCTTCCTGAAGGTGTGGCTGTACAGAATGATAACATCAGATGGTGTCAAATTCATCATAAAAGCCCTCTATTCAGTACTAACTTCGCTATGCTGTTGGCTGATCAGTAGTTTATCGCTTTCTCTGCCTTACCCATTTTGATTACCTGGTGTACCTGACCTTCAACTATTCCTGTTTGACTACATGACCTTCTATAGACCCTGACCTTCTTGCTTGCACCCTGACATCGCGGTTTTGGATTTAACCCCTTTGTATCCTGATGCCTGGTTGTCTGTATACTATCGCCCATTCTATCATTGGGGCTCAACCTCTGGGTACTATTAGTTGATCCTGCGTGTACACAATTTAGCTCCAGCCTTTAGGAACCCTGGTCTCTGACTGGCCACGTGATTCATTTGTGGAGTATGATAATCAAAAAATGTACCAGTTGCAGACTAACTGCACTGTTTTTAGATGTTGTGCTATTCAGTTGACTCTCAGCTGGTTGGTTTTTATTTGTGTGTGTACTGTGTGTCTCTTATGTTTCTTCAAGTCCCCAATGTTGTGGTTATTAGTCATTAGACTTGTGCATTTGTTTTCGTACAAACTTGTTTTTAAATTGCCTGCTTCATGTGTTCATCTGAACCAACAATAACAAGGACGATCTCCAACGAAACTGACTAAAACAAAGGTGGCCTTTTACCTCTTATCACTGCGCTCAGGAGATGTTACTGAACACATATTTGGGTGTTGTTTGGCAGTGACATATACCAGGAGTGGTGAATTTATACCTGGAGTACAACGTGTGTGAAAAAAATAAAAACATTTTTTACTACCATAAAGTTTGACAAAGGCTGATGGTAGAACTAGTGCATGGAAATGGTTAAAATACCAGCATTTGAAATACTTTGGGGGTTTTGAAAATATATGGTTTGATGGGGTTAATTTCATTGGCCGGCTTCAAATATACCCCAAATAGCACATGGGGCAGAATGACCAGTTTTGGGGAAAAGATGGTTTTGAAATAGTAAAACGCTACTGGTACTTGCCCCAAAAGTGCAGAAAAAAGCAAAAAAAAACATTAAAACATTGGGTATTTCTAAACTCAGGACAAATAGTAGAATCTACTTAGCAGGTTTTTTCATTAGTTTTTGCAGATGAGAAAAAGTTTTTTTTTTAAGTGAGAAAAAGTCATTTTTTAACAAAAAAAATCACCATATTTAATCATTTTTTTTATAGTAAATTAGATGATATGATAAAAATAATGGTATCTAAAGAAAGCCCTGTTTGTCCTGAAAAAAACCAATATATACTATCTGTGGGTGCACGAAATGAGAAAGAAGAAAATCACAGCTAAACAGCAACACTGCAAAATGTTAAAAGTACAATGTACTACGAGTAAGAAACTTGTCATTAAGGGGTTAACTGTACACAGCCACAGGCTGGCATAGGCATACAAATGATATCCCTGTCATGCACGGCAGCCTATGTCCACCAATCAAATCACGAGGGCACCCACCCCAAGAGTATCCTTCATTTAACCCATAGGCTTGTGCACCACAGGTCCAACCACTAGTATCGGTGGTTAACCCTTGCAACATGCCAGCGGTCAACTGCCATAAACGCTGAACAAACTAAATATAAGAGGAGGAAATGTGTGATATTGTCACATACAGCTAACAATAATAGAGGGCCGCTCCCTGAGAGGGTCACTAATATACCCCTCTGGCCCCCTGTGTCCTGCCCTTCCAGGGGGCACCCACTTACCATAACAGAACCCTAATGCCCCTATACAAATAATCTCCCCAGATACAGAGAGGGCTGCCTGGCATCACCACAGTCATGTTGCTCCTGCGTCCAATGCTTTCCCTCCAGGGCTGTTCTTTAAATTCTGCATTGTGCATCACATTTGATTACATCTGCCAGACTTGAAACATAAACTTGAACTCATTATCTGAATTATTGTTCTTGTGTGCTACTGGAAGTTCCACTTTATTTTGTGGTTTGGATGATATTTGTCCCCTGGGTGCACTTCCTTTCCTTCCTGTACTTATTCATACATTAGGTTCTCCCTTCCCTACTTTGCCTCTGCAATTTAAAAAAAAACAAAACAGAAGTGTTTGCCAAAGTAGATTCATCATTTTTTTTCAGATTGGTCTTTCAAAGCATTCCAACAACATATGATTTTGACATAGAATTTATTCAACATCTGAATGTTAGTGACTCCGACACATTAAGTGCCTGTTTTGCAGGCTAGATCTGTATACAAACATACAAGAACATAATGCATAAGCCATCTGTTTGTCATTTGGGGTAACATTCAGTACATTTATTTTCAAGTTGAAGTTTAAGCAGTGAGCTAAAAGATTCATTGCATTGCTGCCTGTGATTAGATTCTCGGATGTTTTTAAACTACACATCCCATGTTTCACGTCAGTTAATCTGCTAAAATGTATTCAAGTATTCAGGAAAAGGCAATTATTCTCGTTTCAGATCCAGATTGGCTTTTCCAAGAAATAAGATGCACTATATGGACTTAAAATGTCTTCAGCATTTTGGAGAATGCTATGCTTCTAACTTTGTGGGAACAGTTTGGGGAAGGTCCTTTTATATTCTAGCATTACTGTGCCCCAGTACACAAAGCAAGGTCGATAAAGACATGATTGGATGAGGTTGGTGTGGAAGAACATGACTGGCCCTCATAGAGCCCTGACCTCAACCCCATCAAACACCTTTGGGGTGAAGTGGAACAGAGATTGCGAGCCAGGCCTCCTTGTCCAACATCAGTGTCTGACCTCTGAAATGCTCTTCTGGATGAATGGGCAAACTTTCACACTATAACACTCTAAAATCTTGAGGAAAACCTTCCCAGAAGGCTGGAAGCTGTTATAGCTGCAAATGGGGGACCGACTACATATTACCTGAATATGCAATGTCATAAAAAACCCTGTTGGTGTAATGGTCAGGTGTCCATATAGTGTATGTATGGATTACCTGGGAGTCATTAATATACAATATATGTATACCAGCTGCCAGAGAGGAGGATCCCTTGGAGCACTGCAGGGGCCCTGGATTCTCCTCTTTAGCAGTAGGTGAACATCTGTGTGATGCGCGCAGACAACCTCCACTTCTGTCCGACATTTCCACTGCTCAGTCATAGAAGCAGAGGTTGTCTACGCATATTGCGCAGATGTCCACCAGCTGCCCCACTAAAGACCAGGAAGTCTGGAGCATGGGGACAAGTCTAGGCATTGGTAAGTTGGGGGGGGGCAAAGTGGCATATAAGGGGATATAAGACATATCAGGGAGGCAGGGTGGCATATTCGGGGGCATAACGCATATCTGGGGCAGAGTGACATATAGGGGGTATAAAGCAGATCTGAGGGGCAGAGAGGAATATCAGGGAGGCAGAGTGGCATATAAGGGGGTATAAGGCTTATCTGGGGGGCAGATGTGCATAGCTGGGGGGCAGATTGGCAAATAAAAGGAAATGTAAAAAAAATGCATTTTTCTCAGTCAGTTTTTATTAAATATGAAAAAATAGTTTACATGCGCTTAAACTTTTTTCCTATAGAGTAGTATTATATTAAGGCTTTTTCTTTTTTTCTAAATTAATATTAATCTTTTGGGGGGTCGTCTTATAATCAGGGCCGTATTAATCAAGCAGATAGGGATATCAATCAACTGCTGGCGGATATAAATGCCAAAAATTAAAAAAAGAGAGTTGCTGATTCTTGGAGACTTCAATGAAGGCTGGTTACAAAAAAAGTTAATTTGTGCTTGCTGTTTAAATCCACGAACCAAACCCAGCTCATTTCTTCCCCTACTCAGCTCCAAAGAGCTCCAGCCATATGCAATTCGATTGGATCCTCTTATCTTGCCCCCCAAAAATCCAACAGGCTGACATCCTACCCAACGTGTTAAGTATTCACTGCCTGATATACTGTATGCGGAAACTACGCCCATCATATCGACCCCTAAAATTATTGTTACTAGATGTTTCAGGAATACTGGTCATGTGTTGTTCCTAGCAATTCTCTGTTGGATACTACCTGTTTTGACATGCCTTGTTCTGACCTTGATCTTCGCTTCTGATTTGGCTCTTGTGATCTCCTGGTGCTGACCTGCCTTGTCCTGACCTTGCTCTTGGCTCTTTTTCCTGTGATCTTCTTATATTGACCCGGCTTGCCTGAGGGCTGCCTGCTGTGAGTCCAGTGACCTGCAGTGAGTCCAGTGCCCTGCCTGTGGTCTTCCAGCTGTGTTCCAGCCTTGTGCTCTGCCAGAGCTCCAAGTCTGCTCCATGGTCCCCTATCCAAAGTCTGCTCTGTGGTCCCCTATCCGAAGTCTGCTCCGTGGTCCCCTATCCAAAGCCACACCATGATGGTCCTCTATCCAAAGACCACATCCCGTCGTGGTACATCTGCCTTTGTGCCTCACGCTTAATAATAATTAACGCTTATTGGCCAATACTTTTTTCTCCTGTTCAGCCAGCACACTCCAATATAGACACACACACACACATATATATATATATATATATATATATATATATATATATATATATAAAATATCTACAGCCTCCTGCAACTGGGCTCATACAGGGTCTTGACATTGATAATCATGGCCCCCTGCGTGATTGTTTTATTTTTTTTATTATAATGACTGATTTACAGACAGATTTTAGTGAAAACTTAAGGATTGATTGGAGAGCTGAATGCATAGGACAAAGAAAATGCTCATTAAAAAAGAGATTGCAAGTAAATTTATTTATTTATTATTTTTTTAGGGATGCTTATTTTGACAAGTGTATTGCATGAAAGGTATGATTGGGACTGGCAAAAACATATTTGCCAGTGTGTTTCTCAGAACTTACACAAACATGCACTGGCTACAAAAAAAGGTCAGGCTTTTCTAAATGTTAGGCATCTCTTTTTTTTCTCAAAGAGCAGGAACTTAAAAAAAAAAACATGTAAAAATTACTAACTGTATATAATAAACTGCTAATTTTTTACAGAATATATATTGTTGTGAATATATTCTTGAAAATAAAATACTAGCAATACAATAACTTATAAATATAATCTCTCTTCCCATTGTAAAGTAGATGTAATCAGAGGCTCATATTCTATACGCATGGGGAATATTTCTGTACAGAACCTGAACTACCAGTGGATTACAACTGCATCAGTTACAACTTTAGTAGAGTTTATTGTTGAACCAGTTAAAGACAAGCACTAAGCGTTCTTCATATTTTCTTGACCTCACACGTATTTTAATGATCTCCACTGTTCAAATTTGCTTGAAGTCATTTATTCTTTATTAACTAATAATTCTTCCAAGTAATCACATGTATTTGGAAAAATAATTAACAATGGTGTTTACATCGTCACAAAACTAATACCAATATAATTTCAATTTGAAAAGTTAACCAGTTTTACATAGTTTGAATGAAGGCAGAGATTTCCTAAAATAAATGTATAGAACGGAGAACATTTCACATTAGCTTTGTGGCTCTGTCAATCAATCCTAGCTGACTTGCTCTTTCTGTACCTTCCTCCTCAGTTTAATATAAGCATATACCGTATTTTTCGCTCCATAAGACGCAGTTTTTTTCCTCCCAAAGTAGGATGAAAAATCAGCCGCGTCTTATGGAGCGAAGATGCAGGCAGGGAGGGGGGGGCATATACTCACCAAAAGCGCACCGGGTGCCGCTCATCAGGGGGTGCCAACTTGCCGGCACCCGGCACCCCTCCAGAGACGGACAGTAATGTCCGCCGCTGGAGGAGCAGGCTTGCAAGAGAGCGGTATCGGAGGTCTTTAACAGACCTCCGGCTCCCTTGAGTGATTTTAAGCCGGTTCCCTTGAACCGGCTTAATATCACTCAAGGGAGCCGGAGGTCTGTTAAAGACCTCCGATACTGCTCCCTTGCGATCCGCGCGGCAACTGCTGCTGTGGGCGCGGCTTCAGTGCCGCCGGGATCTGACAACAAACCGCGGCGGCACTGAAGCCGCGCCCACAGTGCCCTCTGACCCGGAAGAAGACAGAAGAAGAGGAGCGAAGAGGAGGATTGCTGTAAGAAGAAGACTGCTGTAAGAAGAAAAGAGGTAGAAAAGAAGGTAGGAAATCATTCAGTAAGACTGAGTGACAGTGAGAGTGGATTGGTATGTGTGGAATCTGTGGATTGGTATATGTGTGGATTGGTATGTGTGGAATCTGTGGATTGGTAATGATGGTTCTTAATGCTGCTGTTGGCTATTGTTCATGTTAAGTTATTCAGTTATTGTAATAAATATTTTAGCCCATTTTTTAGCTCAAAATATTTTTTCCTTTTTTTTCTCCTCTAAAATCTAGGTGCGTCTTATCAGCAGGTGCGTCTTATAGAGCGAAAAATACGGTATAAAGTAAAAGTGCAGGAAAGAGAAAGGGATTTCAAGAATACTTTTAGCAATAAACCTTCTGGCTTGCCAATTTCAAATGATTGATTTGAGGAGATCAGGAGGTTGATATTATGCTCCTGTGTTTAGAACCAGGACCAATTTACCCAGTGGGCAAAATTGTGCAAAGGTCCCACAAATACACAGGTTCTGAGGCCTAGTTCCATAACTCCTGCTTCCCCAGCCACCCCAGGCCCTTTATCTGTTATAGGGGCCAGAATATGATGTCACGTTCTGGTGTTTCACCTCTGAAGAACACATTGCAGGCTAGTCACATACCTCTATAATGCAAATATGCCTGTAACAAGTGTAATCTTTGAGCCTGTCAACCAAATAAGCAGCACACCAGGAAGCCTCATCCATCTTTCATCTTGCCTATTGAATATTTAAGTTACAAATTAATTTACTTTAACCTTATATCCCATGCAAATAATCACACTTTATCAGTTTCCTGCTTCTTCAAACTAACCTCAATCCAGAGAACATGAATTAAAAAGTATGGGAATTGTTGAACGTCTGCCCATAACTTCCCTCATATTTCTAAGTTATCAAATAAAACTAGCAAATTATTTTGCCTTAATCGCGAGACATATAAAATCTACAAAATTTTAAGAAATAATATTTGTTAATGTGTTACATAACCTAGGGCAACAGATGGATATTTAATTTGCTATTACCATTTGGCAAGAATACTACTAAGTCATATCCAACTATCTAAGCTAAGTGTCCTGCCAAAAGACAAGAAATATGTTAAGAATATAAAAAATAAATATAAAAAAAGAAAAGAGAACTAGACATGTGCTATTAAATATGATAGTTTAACAGCTTAAAAATCTATTAATTTTAATCGATTTTATTTTAAAAAATAAGGGGCATTATTATACCAAATTATATTGACCAGAAAATGCAAAAACATTTCTATAGAACAGATGTCATTTAGTTGTATTTTCATGTTTTTCACATTTTTAAATATTACCAAGAAAATCAAAGTGTTATTAAATCATTTATCATGTATCCTATACGTATATTAAGCAGCTACTTTGCGCACACGGTAGCTCCATATCACACCTAAATGAGCTTGTTGGACATCTGACTGGCAGATCTCCAGGGACCGGTCGCAGTCGCGACCCCTGTAGTTCCGCCACTCTTCTCCTCCACTCTTCTGGCAAGGCCTCAGGCACTGATGTTGGATGAAGGCTTGCCCTAAAATCAGTATTCCAATTTATCCCAAAATTGTTGAGTGTGGTTGAGGGTCAGGGCTCTGTGCAGGCCACATAAGTTCCTCCACTCAAACCATGTCTTTATGTAACTTGCATCTAATAAAGACAAGTACTCAAATGGATCTGTGCTTGGACAACTTTTACAGATTATTTGTGATATTTTTAATAGACATATTGTTAATCTTCATTAGAATATTCTAAAATTACCAGTATTTATCATTGCCATATTTTCGGGTTATAAACTGTAGTCTCATAGACTGACATAGGTAATAATGGAATATACTATATGTCTCAAAATGGGTTGAACTCCCTCTATGTTGAAGAAGACAAAATTTACCTCTATTTAAAATAATAAAAATATCATTGTATTTACCACCTCTTGTTGCTGGTGTCCAACTGGTCTTTGTTGATATAATCCAGGTTCACTGGAAAATTCATTGGAAAAATAGGCAACTGAAATAAAATTCTGACTAGCCAGGAGACAATGTAAAATATGAAGAATAAAATAATTATGAAAGTAAAACCAAGATAAGAAGAGAGAGAAAGAGCTTAAGGATAAATTTCCAGTCTCTCTTTTTCTTAACATAAACTTTTTAAAGACCATGTGTTTTATCATAAAGCTCTCCTATTGATTAGAATCAGCCAATCAGATTACTATGTTCTATATTGGATAATTAGCAACTCGATCACGTGTTTTACATATTTCACATGTTTGCTACCACTATATACCACTAAGGAGCGCTATTCTTTAAGGAATAATTTAACAGAATGGTATTAAAGATCTGGTTCAGGTATGTACCGATTAACTGTTCTTTAATCTATTGGGCATTATATTAGTTTAATTGACTCAACAAAAACCATGTAGCTGCAATTGAATTTTTTCTCTTATGCCTTAACAATAACATTCTAATTGGATTCAGAGTAAACCTGTGCATTCGGATTGGTATGAATTACAAATTTACAGAATTTTGGCAAATTCTTCAATTTGTACAAATCCACGAAAATGAGGCCACCCTCCCCCCATGAAGGAGACCAAAATGAAGCAAAATGAAGCAAATTGTATTGGAAATTTGCATCCCTTTCATTCACACTCTCTCACACTCCCCTCTCCCACACTCATTCTTGTTCACTCTCTCACTTTCCCTACCTTCTCTGCAGACCACTTCTGGTTCTGCATCTTCTTGTTGTTCATCTTGTCTCTTCTACCTTCTGTCTCTCATCTCTCATCTTTTATCTGCCCTCTTCTATCTTCTAACTTAATCTGTATCTCCATGGACATATTTAATATAGAGTTGTGTGAAAAAGAGGGCACACTATGGTTTTACATATTAGGGCATAATAACAATCATCTGGGTTTTAGACAGTAAAAAAATTAGGTAAATATAAACGTAACTCACCCTCACCCCAATGGGTTATGTAGAATAAATGACATGAAAAAATGACAAGAAAAAAAAATAATAATATTAGTGCACTCTGTATGATAAAATATAGCAATTTTTTTTTTAAAAAAAATGTATAAAAAAACTAACATTCTGATGAGTCAGACAAAGACTGACTCAAATCATCAACGCCTGGTGTGATTAAGGATCACACACCCAATTGTATTTGAATGGAGATATCTTACCTAGAGCCTGTAACCTGGCTCCAGGGATAAAGAACACTGTACTGACTTAAGGCACTACTCCCCCTTTAAGGTGATGGACAGCAGAGTGGATCCAGCAGAGTGTATGGAGTATATGTATATAAATATAATATAAAAGGTGATGTCAAATGTAGAATAAATACTTTATTATATAAATTACAACACTATCATAAAATATACTCAATCTGCGCAGGCTTATCATGGATCCACATTGAGCAGCTTTATAGGGTGGATAATTTTGCTACGAAATTTCACCTATTCAGGTGTGCTGGTCAGCAAAAATTGATCTCAACAACAGAAACCCCTAATTCCCCGATTATGGATAGAGACGTAGTCTTGGTCATTACAAATTTAAAGAATAACAAAACCTGCTGCAGAATTTTATAAATTATTGTCGCCCCATATCACACTCCATCTGGTAGATCTTTACAACAAAATATTGTTGAGGGAAACATGTTTTGGTAGGACTACACAAGGCCGCATCCTGATGATTCCGAAACCTCATAGACACCTCTTAAAGTATCAAAATCACAGCTCTAATCTTTTGAATCTGGTAAGGGAATTATATGCCAATGGATTATTTTCAACCAAATACTAGTTTTGCTGGAAGTACTGTCTGCAGTTTTAGATTTGAAAGATGTATTAATAACAATATGGAATAGATTATAGTTAAGCGCTTGGCTAACTATTTACTGTTTTCCTTAACCTATTTTTCACACCCAGACATCTCAGTTTAAAACAAACTAGTACAGTTAAAGAATACATCAGCCTCTGATATATACATACTGTATATCTTTAATAGGGTTATATCAACATTCCATAGTCCGGTGCCGGGACTACAATATTTGGATGGTGTCATTATGGAATGTCACAGTTCATCCACAATTAAGTGGGTAGAATTGTCACTTCAAGTGCATTCCCTCACTAAAACTCTTCATCTTCCCCTATTTTCTAGCACACACAGTGCCCTATTCATTGCTAAACCCACACACACTCTCTGTTTTTACACATTTTGGAATTGGAAATAATACAATTTAAAAAATATCTAAAGCTCTCTCCTAATAGTATTCATAGTCAGTTCAAAATGAACTGATGAACACAATAAATAACCTTTCAATTAACTGACGATGCAGCCAAAAACAGCTTCATATGTATTTAAATTAGGTTATTGTATATGTTTGAATCAATAACAAGGCAGATTTTTATTGCTGAAGATGTATAAACCTAAACTGATATATATATATATATATATATATACACATTACATAAGTTATAGTGGGTAAAAGATGATGGAAACCCTTCCATTAAATTTTAAGGGGTAGTAGAAGTATTATTGAACACTCATCTACAGACACCAGACAAGCCTTTTACCCACCATAACTTATGTAATGGTATTTCTTAGCTATCCCAAGCCTCAACTATTAAGCCAGTATGACAACCTCATGCTGACGAGTCCCATGAAGGACGAAACAGCTGTCCATGAGTTGTTTGTGCTGATATGCTGTGTTTGGTTTTCGTCATGCATTATGGCCAAACATCTCCACTCTGGTTTTGTCAGTCTAAAACATGTTGTTCCTGAAGCCTTGTGGTTTGGTCAGATGCAACTTTGCACACTTATGCCTATGCTATCATCAGGGCCGGCCCTACCATGGAGCAGAGTGGGGCAATTGCCCCAGGTGGCACTTTTGAAGAGGCGGCACTTTGCCGCCCCAAGTGCCTTTTTTTTAAAGCGGAGGAGGAGAGAGAGGGGAGCCGAGTGGTTTTCGGTTACCAAGTTGTCAGTACCCGCTTGGCGCCCCTCTCTCTCCTCTGCCAGCCCCCTAGCTCGGTCTCGGTGCCGGCTTGTAATGCTGAGCGCCAGAATATGATGAACATTTAACATGGTAACTAAGCCGTGTAGAGTCTGATGATTCTTGGGTTTTTTGCTATTCTACTGAAATCCTCTGACCTTGGGGTGAATTTGCCGGCATGTCCTGGGAAGACTGGTAACTGTCTTGGATATTTTCCTCTTCTGAATAATATTTCTCGCTGTAGAATGATGGACTTCTTCTCAGATTGCTAGGCAGCAACAATTGCTTCTCTAAGATCATTGTTGATGTTGATATTAACACACATCTGAATGCTCCAGACCAGCAAACTGCTAAAATATCAGCTTTTATAGAGGTGGTCACACTTGCTGATGATCAATTAATCGACGGCATTTGAGTACCTGTCTGCTACTTGGCATCTTAACTCCTATGGAACAAATTAGGGCGTAATTAATTTTTCCACACATGGCTTCTCCATTTTGGCTTTATGTTTGTTTAAGAAATCATATAGGAAGTCCATGTAAGTTTGTGTTAGTGTGAGAAATATGTGTGGAAATATGTGTGCCAGTGCATATGTTAATTACTGGGGGATAAAGGGGCCGGTGGGGCATATAAGCAGGGTATACTGGGGACTCTGTCTGCACCCCTTTATGCATATTGATGGATAGATAAGTACAGACAGGTACACAGATGGATTCGCAGGACTGGAAAACAGAATAGAAGGGAGCTGAGGCAGAGACAGGGGACCTGAGGCAGAGGCCGACGGCAGGTAAGCCCGCTGGCAGGGCGGACGGCAGGTAAGCCCGCTGGCAGAGTGGATGGCTGGTAAGCCCAATGGCAAGGCAGATGGGTAGGAGGCCCACTGGCAGGGCGGACGGGTAGGAGGCCCACTGGCAGGTCAGACGGGTAAGACCTTACCCCTTTAGTGATGCTGTGGAAAGATCTCAAAAGAGCGAGGGCAATGACCCAAAATCTTCAAATCGCAGTTATCTGATAAAAGCACTGAAACTTCAAGCACTGGAATTCTGCAAAGGTGTCATTGACCCTGGGGCCTACCTTAAGTTTTTGAATGAGACTTATGTAAATGCACACAACATAAAAAATAATGTCAGCCTGTTTATGGATACATGTCTACAACATAATTGATACGTACATTATATTTTACAGCAATATTTCAGTATTTAGGATATCCTGTCTACTGCTCAGTTTACATGTATGTAATTGGGAGAAAATGATTTATGTTTCTGGTCAATTGTAAGCTCCATCCTTACATATGTGATTATAAAACACATATTAGTGGATTAAAAGTGATGCTTATAATCAGGCCAATGTGGTCTTTAAATATATGTCACATAATGTTTTAATTGCAATGGTAATTCATACAAAACTTACATTGGAACTTTTTTCTAGACAAATCTTTTCCACGTGTCCCTTTCCTTGAGCTCCTTTCTCATCACAGTAGAAAAAATGGATCTGTACTTTTTAATCTCCTATCGCATAGCTCATGTTATACTGTTTTAAATTGACCAGAAATAATTCAGCAAATTAATGATCTGTAATTTATTCAAGTACAATCCTCATCACAACCTGAAGAATTCCCATGATTTTTTTTTTACAAATACCCAATGCAGATATATTCCAGGCCATCGTTTAACATAGAATAAAAATGAAATTACTTAAACATGAATCCTGTTGAGCGTGAAAAACTAAAACCCGTCTACAGTGTGGACATTGATAGAAGTAAAATCCCCTCAGTACCATTTAGACAAAAGAAACGGTGTTTCAAATGTTTCAAATTAAGTATTAAAGAAGGGGCAGCTGAGGTGGGGGATCGCACTAAAGCCAAACAGCCTTTAAGTAGATTTGATGCTTTCAATATACATGGATTAAGAATCTCTCTTGCCCCTCACACCCATTGCTAACAAGTGTATAAAATCAAGCACATAGCCAGCCATCTCCATAGACAAACATTGACAGTAGGGTGTGTCGTACTAAAGAGATGCCACAGCATACAAAAGACACTGACTGACCTCACATGTGTTCTTTTGGTTGAATTGGCACAAATTCCCACAGACACACCCCAAAATCTGTCCCAGAAAGGCAGACTGTTATACCTGCAGAGGGGGGGGGCAAAAACTCCATATTAATGCCCATGGCTTTGGAATGGTATGTCTAACAAGCTCATATAGGTGTGATTGCAGGTGTCCACATATTTCTGATAATATATTGTGTATGTATATACATTTGCATGTATTTCTTTTGGAAGTGATAAGATGACAAATATCAAACTGTCTTAAAGGAGCTCAAGATTACATAGCTTTAACAAAATTGATGATTTCATCTCAGTAAGTCCTAGCATGTATGAAGGTAGTTGGTACTGTGCTCTGACCTTCACCCAAGGACATCATAACCCACACCCAAATTTCCACAAGAGACATGCATTTTGGATTAAAATCACAGCTTTTATTAAAAACACCATAATTAAACTATATTTAGCATTATACCAAAATATAACATTCCGTAAAGTAACTATACTGTAAGTACATAAATAGCTAAATAAACGAATGCATATAAACACAAACTCAGCATGCGTAACACAGTATGGGAACCTAACTCAAGAGCACAGGTACTCACCTCCCCCCTCGTCCAACAGCATTGACAGCAACATTTGCTGTCCCTCACCAGTGCCAACCACCAGCTTGGTGGGCACAACCAGAGTCCTTGACCACTCCACATCAGAGGTCAGGGGAGGATTGAGACCTAACTTACCTTCATTAACACCAGCATCCATCTCTGTAGCTTACCAACCCTGACTGGAAAGGACACACCACCCACCTGCTGTAACAAGGAAACAGAAACAAGACGTTAGCAAGACAACAGGAAGAGAGGAAGCAGGTAAGTCTGTTAGCGATTGCTCCTTAAAAGTGCCACCGACCGAGGTCACCCAAAGGGCATACATGTGCCCTGTTCCTCAGGACTCCCGCCCCCACATTTACATACCCCAATCATACAGCACTTAAACACACTCATACATGTGCCCTGTCCATTCAGCTGCACCAATTCCCAGGAGCCTTATATGTCCCATTAATCATCTATAAATTAGTATAGACTTTACACATGTAAAATGTAAATTCAAACACAGGCAAAAAGACTAAGCTATCCTCCTCTGCATTTTGTAGTTTAAATGAAAACCATTGGCCATACTACTATATGGTTTGTCTATTTGTGTGCCTTAGAAACTAGCATATGGTGTTTACTAGTATGATAATCTTACAAATTAAACATCTTAGTAGTAATGGTTAATTGTAATGATTCTTCAGACGTTCTTCAGACAAAAAAGCAGAGCTCACAACAATGCAATTTTTGGTCTAAAGGCTTACAATAGAACTTAAATCAGGTTTCTGTACTGCTTTGAGAAGTGTGCCAAAGTTTCTTTTGTCATGTTATGTCTTTTATGTTACCAGAGTGACATGTGATTTACAACAGCAGGCTTTTGATACTTTTTGTATATGAATGATTGTATTTTGTAATTCTCACCCTTATGACCTTACTATGTAGTTTGTACTGCCTGAATTCTCTCTACATAAAGCTGAATTTCTCTCTACTTAAATCCCACGTTTTACAGTTTAGTGCTATAGATTATACCATGTAATAGCAGTTTTATAAAAAAAAAATATTTATGTATTATAAACTAACATTATGTTTATACCATGAACAATCTTAGATTCCTGTTCTCGGGTCCTACATGATTATTCCTCTCTATTGACATATATCTCCCCTATTGTTGAATTTGAACAGCTATTGTAAGCTTTTTTGTCTTCTTTTTTCTTTGCCTCCAAAATGTACCCACATAATAAGAATCTATTGCTGCCAATTTCACTAGGTGACCTTTCTCACCTAGTTCTTTTATATGTACTATTTATTCTTCTAATTATTAAGAATATTTTTTTTGGTTTAATTATGTCACATAAAACATGAGATATGTATTAGGATTACTTAAAGTTCCTTTATACAGAAATAATTCCAAATAAGTACATCTACGTTCTCAAAAAAGAAAAAAAAGAATAATGACTTAAACAGTGAATTGTAACTCTCAAGCTGTCTGACCTACCTGACCTCACCCACCCCCATTTAAATGTCTTGATTCTCTTTACCCCAGAGCATGCTAGGTCTCTTTTCCAGCTCATTAGCTTTTCTTTTTTGTTGGGTGTTTGTTCTTTGGCCTCATTGACCTCCAATATAACCACATTTTATTTCCACTGAGTGGCTACTCTTTGAAATTCTTGAATGTTCCTTCGAAAATAGAGCAACTGTGTTAATACGGGACCTGGACAACACAGATAATGCATCCACTATGCAGAGATGTATTCACAGCACGGAGAGTCCAAGACAAACGAACAGTACAGGGCCAGAGGCAGATAAACGTAGTCAGGAGGTTCCGATATGGGAACCCATCATCTTAATCATCTCAAACAAATAGGTAACCTTCATCTCACAGAAATACCACAGCTGCAATCTTGGGAGGGCTGGCACCTTCTAGCTGGGTGGCAGGTAAAGCCAAGTGAGCCATTGGCTTTTTTGCTCCTCTCCCGGTAATTGATACACACTTGCAGACATATTTACACACATACTAACACACACTACACAATACACTCATGCTAACACACACTCCCTCTCACACACGTACACATGCACATTCATACACACACTTGCACATACACTGTCAGGCTCCACCCTGCTCAGCCTGGACCATGCAGTAATTATTTACAACCACTAGTGGCCACCCTTCCCTCTCTTTAGCACCCAGAGCTAATTATTGCACTCAGCTGAGCCGTGTTATCTGAGATGTGCGTTAGACATCCATCTTTAACTACATAATATGTACTTATCTCTTTGAAGTAAAGACCTTGATTGAAATATGATTTCAAAATAACAGCAGAACTGGCTTTTATTTTTCATGATTTAATATTGGACCCTACTGCCAATATATACTAATATTCTACCCTGCTGCTGATATATATAAATATTAGACCCTACCGCTATATACATAAATATTAGACATTGCTGCCGATATATATAAATATTAGAGCCTGCTGCCAATATATGATTATAAGGCGACCCCCCAAAATCTCAATAATAATTTAGGGGGAAAAAAAGAAAAAGCCTGAATATAAGACGACCCTATAGGAAAAAAGTTTTACTAGTAAATATTAATTCATGTAAACTATTTTTTCATATTTAATAAAAGCTATGATTGAGAATTTTTTTTTATATTTCCTTTTATTTGCCAACCTGCTCCCCAGTTATGCACATCTGCCCCTAGGCTTGCCACTCTGCCTCCATAAATGCCTTTTAACCCCTATATGCCACTCTGCCTCCAGAAATGCCTTATACCCCTATATGCCATTCTGGCATATGGGGGGTTAAAAGACATATCATGGGACAGAGTGGCATATAGGGGGGTATAAGGCATTTCTGGAGGCAGAGTGGCATATAGGGGTTTAAAGGGCATTTCTGCAGGCAGAGTTGCATTCAGGGGGTTAAAAGGCATATCATGGGGCACTCTGCCTCCAGAAAAGCCTTATGCCACCCATACAACCCTCCCCTCCCCCGACTTACCAGTGCTTCTGACTCCCTGGTGTCTGGTGGGGGCAGCGGGTGTTCCTCCAGAACTTCTATGAGCACTGGATGGTCATGTGACACCATTGCTGCGTCATAGACGCTACGGCGGAATTACAAGCAGTAGTGGGGGTTGTCTGCGTTCATCGAGCGCTGCGGGGAATTCTCCTTTCTGGCAGCTGGGGAAGGGATGCACGTAGACAACCTCAACTGCTGCCGGCACTTTTGCTGGCGCTCGGTGATAGTCGCCCATGTAAGTGGAGGCACCAGCTGAGGTTACCAGACAGGAGGATCCAGGTCCCCTGCAGTGCTGCGGGGGGATCTGGATCTTAGTCTCATAGTCAGAGCTCATTTGAGGTCTGATTACAAGACCACCTTGATTATAATCTACCAAATAAGGTATATTAATATTACACCATGTTGATAATATATATAAATATTAGACCCTGCTTCCGATATATATTAATATTAGACTCCCTTCTGCCCTATCTACCCCTTCTCACTCCCTTCTGCCCTATCTACTCCTTCTCACTCCCTTGTGCCCTATCTGACCCTTCTCACTCCCTTCTGCCTTATCTACCCCTTCTCACTCCCTTCTGCCCTATCTGACCCTTCTCACTCCCTTCTACCCTATATGACCCTTCTCACTCCCTTCTGCCCTATCTGACCCTTCTCACTGCCTTCTGCCTTATCTACCCCTTCTCACTCCCTTCTGTCCTAACTTTCCCTTCCCACTCTCTTCTCCCTATCTACCCTCTCTCCCACCGTCTCACTATCTACCCTCTCCCCCCTTTGAAGTTCACTTACCTTGTAGAAATCCTGCGGTGGGAGCATGGTGGTACAGTCATGCCTCGCTACCGTTCCCCTGTCTCGTTACCATCCAGTCCTGCTTTTCGATCTGTTGTGTGCCTGTCTGTATCTACCTACCTACGAAGATGCATCAAGGGGTACAGACAGACTCCCTAGTATCCCCTGCAACTGGGCTCCTACCTGACCTGCTTGCCCGGGTCCTGACATACACATTAATACTAACACACAATTACACATACATTCATGCTCACACTCACACATACACTTCCATGCTGACACACATATACACATTCATGATAGCATACACATACAGACACTTTTATTCTCATATACATAGATGCTCCCACTCCCTCACACCCTTATCTCACCGGCAACTTTCTTTCTGGTTGCTTGTGTGGGTCTACTTTTTATATCTTTGAATGAATCTTTAAACTAAAATTTATTTTTTAGGTAGCCTTGTAACTAACATGCTTTGTAGTAAGACACACGTAACTGCATCTAAACAGGGCATTTGGAATGCTGCAGGATTGTGGAACAGCTGATTAACTGTATTTTTCCACTTTGCTGACACCATGTTATAACAAAAATACCCTATAAAGAAGATTAAGAATTCATCCCATTATACAAAGTCCAAGCTGTGTTGGCTGTGTGGAGCCTATTTGTTCTCTTTTGGTATATTATTATTCCAGCCCTTTGATACATATACATATATTATGTTTAGTTCTTACTGAGGCTTAATACACCACACATGGCCTCCATCCAAGCTATTTTTAACCTTAATAAACTTCATTAAGCATGTGTAAAATCAGTACGCAAATATGTTTATGTTATAAAGAAAGTAAATACCCAGTGCAATCTTTTGTGTCAAAACATCTTATTGTGTTTGTGTGTGTTAGTATGTGTAAGTGTGTTTGTATGTTACTGTGTGTAAGCATTTCTGTGTGTTTGAAGGGGAAGCTTGGGAGTTCCAACCATTGTGTCAATTGACTCAGTATGTATATAAAGTTTTAACGTCAGCGTGTGTATTATATATGTAATATACACACTGACTCTAGCACAATATATACTGTTTATACACACACACACTCATGTATATATGTATATATATACACACTATCTCACAAAAGAGAGTACACCACTCACATTTTTGTAAATATTTTATTATATCTTTTCATGTGACAACACTGAAGAAAAATCTGCTACAATGTAAAGTAGTGAGTGTGCAGCCTGTATAACAGTGTAAATTTGCTTTCCCTTCAAAATAACTCAACACACAGCCATTAATGTCTGAACCTTGGCAACAAAAGTGAGTACACCCCTAAGTGGAAATGTCCAAATTGGGCCCAAAGTGTCAGTATTTTGTGTGGCCACCATTATTTTCCAGCACTGCCTTATCCCTCTTAGGGATAGAGTTCACCAGAGCTTCATAGGTTGCCACTGGAGTCCTCTTCCACCCCTCCATGATGACATCACGGAGCTGGTGGATGTTAGAGACCTTGCACTCCCCCACCTTCCATTTGAGGATGCCCCACAGATGCTTAATAGGGTTTAGGAGACATGCTTGGCCAGTCCATCACCTTTGCCCTCAGCTTCTTTATCAAGGCAGTGGTCATCTTGGAGGTGTGTTTGGGGTCGTTATCATGTTGGAATACTGCCCTGCGGCCCACTCTCTGAAGGGAGGGGATCGTGCTCTGCTTCAGTATGTCACAGTACATGTTGGCATTCATGTTTCCCTCAATGAACTGTAGCTAACCAGTGCCGGCAGCACTCATGCAGGCCCAGACCATGACACTTCCACGACCATGCTTGACTGTAGGCAAGACACACTTGTCTTTGTACTCCTCACCTGCTTGCCACCACACACGCTTGACACCATCTGAACCAAATGAGTTTATCTTGGTCTCATGGGACCACAGGACATTGTTGTCTTCAGCAAACTGTCTGCGGGCTTTCTTGTACATCATCTTTAGAAGAGGCTTCCATCTGGGACAACAGCCATGCTGACCAATTTGATGCAGTGTGTGGCATATGGTCTGAGCACTGACAGGCTGACCCCCCACCCCTTCAACCTCTGCAGCAATGCTGGCAGTACTCATACGTCTATTTCCCAAAGAAAACCTCTAGTTATGATGCTGAGCACGTTCACTCAACTTCTTTGGTCGACCATGGCGAGGCCTGCTCTGAGTGGAATCTGTCCTGTGAAACCGCTGTATGGTCTTGCCCACCATGCTGCAGCTCAGTTTCAGGGTTTTGGCAATCCTTTTATAGCCTAGGCCATCTTTATGTAGAGCAACAATTCTTTTTTTCAGATCCTCAGAGAGTTCTTTGCCATGAGGTGCCATGTTGTACTTCCAGTGAACAGTATGAGAGAGTGTGAGAGCGATAACACCAAATTTAACACACCTGCTCCCCATTCACACCTGAGACCTTGTAACACTAACGAGTCACATGACACCGAGGAGGGGAAATGGCTAATTGGGCCCAATTTGGACATTTCCACTTAGGGGTGTACTCATTTTTGTTGCCAAGGTTTAGACATTAATGGCTGTGTGTTGAGTTATTTTGAGGGGACAGCAAATTTACACTGCTATACAGGGTGTGTGAATGGTGGTGTATGTGTTACTGTATTAGCATGCTTATGTATATTCGCATGTAGTGTTAGCGTGTATGTGCTGTTGTACGGACCTAGCATGCCTGTGCATGAGTGTATGGTGTTACCGTGTGTATGTGTATGGTTTTAGCATGAGTGTATGTGTGTCAGCGTATGATGTTATCGTGAGTTTATGTGTCCGTATATGGGGTTAGAGTGCCAGGGGTGCCACTAATCTTAGGCGTGTCCCTGTTCTTATACGTTGTGCTTGTGGGAGGATCTTAAGGCGGAACTTACGGCAGAGTGATGGGTGGAACAATGGATGGGACAGGGGGATAGACTTATGGGAGGTGCATGGGGGCCCAGGAGTTAAGTATGTATTGGGCCACAAGATGGGTCAGCATTGCATGATTTGCTTTCTCCATGAGTTCTATTTTGGCACCAGTAGATGTGATCAAAAATGTTTGCCCCTTCTCAAAATGTCTGAAAAGTAGAATATTTCACCACTGGATAAAACTCAGAAGCAAAAAATTTGAATCACACAATGACTTTTCAATAATAGGTCATGCATTATCCAGTAATCTGTCCCTGTTCTATTTAGGAATAATGAAGAATAATAAGTATGTAACCCTTAGTGGATAAGCACAAAAACATTCCGTGGTTTAAGAAAAGAGTGGGTGTTCTGTGTCAAAAAAGCAGGAGACACCAGAGATTTATGTATTTCCTGGACAATAAGACCATTCAACCTCAGCCCACAGACATACGTTATTCGTCATTGAAATACAAAGCGTTCTACAAATGTATGCTGCATCTTAGCACAGTATGCATAATTTTAGCATAGAAAATGTTAGCCTATGCGAATATATTTTAAAAGGGGTACTTCAGTCCACAGTTTATTGCAAAAATATAATAAATATGGTTTCATGTCATAAACTGATCTTTTAGTTGGCCACGGTTCCAAACAATGGTGACCTTTTTACTGTATTTTGGAGTTAATGGTTTAGTTATTATCTCTAGGATTAAATATATATATAAGTAATTAATTTCATCAAGGTAATACCAGGTTGGCAACTTGGTTCAATAAAGAGGCAACCTAGTAAAGACCCCAGATGAAGAACATCAGCAAGAGTCATTGCATGCTCATCAGCATGCGTCAGAAATGGATAAATCCATTTTTTATAACATTTCAAAACCAGAGTAGTGAACTTTGACCTTGAGCCTGGGTATTTAATGTATATCCATAGACCCAGTTAGAAGTTAAGAAAAGGAAGCTAATATAAAAATAAGTCTTATACCAGAGAAAATAATGTGTGGCTAGCCAGACTCTTACAGCCTGGTACTCAAGCAATGTTTGACAACACCATACCAGAATCTCCTGAGGTCCCTCCTGGCGCATCACCGACCTTCCTGTTGTCTGACCCTTATATGTGCATTGCAGGCTCAGCTCAGCACAACATGTAGCCCACTTTTACATATTTTGTAAAACCTGTGCAGGAACATGTAAAACAGAGTATATATATATTTCTAATCTATTAGAAATAAGGCTTGTCAGGGTGGGAAATGTCAGCCACTCTGATGCAGACAATGCAATCTGATTGGCTACTGCCCCTTCAGCGTAGCAATTCATATGATTGACAAATTTGCCTGCTTTCCAGCGAGTTTTGCTGTGCTCTCCTCCACTTTCCATCCTTCCTTCTTTTTCGTCCCGCCTCCTTAGTGAGCAGTGCTGAATAACAGCAGTGGGGAGAGGACATCTGCAGAAGGTCTGCCATTTTGGCGGGTTCACACAAGGTTATTGTAGAGCAAAATAGCAGAGCTTCCAATTATGCCCCCCTTTAATCTTCTAATTAGGGGAAAGGATGTTACCAGAAGCTCCACCATTTTGGTGGAAGTTCACACAAGGTTATCGTAGTGTGAAATTGTGGAGCTTCCTGTGAGGTTCTCTCTCCCCCTGATTCTCCCATTTTGGGGACGCTCACACGAGGTTATCATAGAGTAAAATGTGCAATTCGTATGAATCCAATTGCTTATAGATAAGCCCAGTGTTAGGATAAGGATACTGATTGAGGAGTTCGGTATGCAGGATGATGGTTATCAGCTGAGACGGCAATGAGAGGACACCTCCAAAGACCAGTGCAGCAGAGGGGGTATTCACCTGAAAGACCACACAATCTGAGGTTGAACCTGGACAGGAGCGTCACCCGGAACACCAAAGAGAGGTGTATGGTCTGTAGGGATGCCAAATGCGGGTACCAGAGCACAGGTCAGCTATTAGAGTAGCCAGGAAAGATAGAAACCCTGAGAGTTTCCAGGTATGCACATTGGGCCAAGAAGATATGGAGTTTTAAGTTAAAGATGACACCTTTTATTGGACCAGCTTCAAAAAAGCTTATGTGACATATTTCTAAATTTTGGCCCAATAACATTTATTAACTTGGACTAAAGACCCCAATATCACCTCTACAAACCTTTCTATTTTTAGTCATATAATGGCTGTTTTCAAACATTTGTATTTGTGAATTTTACTTTTCTATCTTCTACTGCCATTCCCCACAGAAGAAACCAAACTACTGCATTTTATTCAGAACCAGTGAAACTACTAGAGCTCCAAAGCTTAGTCATAACAGTGATTTAAAGATGAGACAAACAGAGCTGCTATGTGCATCTTGCACACAGATGGTAGTTCAAAAAGTGGGGGAAATTTCAAGCTTAATACATGAAATAACTACGCCAAAATATAAGAGACCTATGGGAGGGAGCAGATTGTCTTTTCTGGCACGTTCCGAGGGCTCTTGACAAATCTAAACACATTGTGTGTTTATAAAATTAGTTTCGATTCTGTGGTTACAAGACATTGATGCAACCATCTCCTGGGTGTAATCCTGGCAAATGTATTTTGTACTTTCAGTTGCAAAATAGAAAAAGCTATTTCACAAAATGTCACCGTGGGGTTTATGCAGTGTTACATCAACAAATTAATTGACATTATGGCTTACGTTTTTGGATCAAAAGAAAACCATCTAAACAAATATTTCAGTTTAGATATGTGTACTTTGGGCAGATATACAATATATATATATATATATATTTACATTTCTAAATACATAGACATTATATGTAGTAAATCCCCCCTTTGCAGCTATAGCAGTATCCACTCTTCTGGGAAGGCTTTCTACAAGATTTTGGGGTGGTTCTGTTGGTATTTTTGTCCATTTGTGAGGTCAGGCACTGATGTTGGAGGAGAAGGTTTGGCTCGCAAACTCCATTCCAGTTCATCCCAAATGTGTTCGATGGGGTTAAGGTCAGACCTCTATGCGGGCCAGTCAAGTTCTTCCACACCAAACTCATCCAACCATGTCTTAATGGACCTTGCTTTGAGCACTGGGGCACAGTCATTAGAAAAGGACCTTCCCCAAACCGTTCCCATAAAGTTGGAAGCATTGCATTGTCTAAAATGTCTTGGTATGCCCCCTTCAGCATAGCAAGACATAATACATATTTTACTGTAGTGGGACTGTAAGAGACAGTAAACTGTCCCTTTAAGGTAATTATAAAGTATTTTTAATAAATAATTTGCAAAAAAATGTTTCATACACAATGGTTTCATACACAATGTAACAAACCTAATCTAAAATGTGTTTTACTGATGTTATTGTTTTCAAGGTATTTCATTGCCGTCACTGCTTGATAAGCAGGCTTACATTATATTACCCATAGACTGTTGCCAGCTCAGGCTTCTGTAACCTTCATTCCTAGACAACTGTTCTGAGCATATCGTCAAACCAGACAGATCTGGTTGTAACTTATGGATTCTCTATATTCACTCTATTTAAATTGTCATTATCAACAAAACAAACGCAACACTAATTATTAGTGCATGAAAAGCTGACATTGTATTTAGTTACAAAAAACAAAAAAACTGTCTGCGCTTCTCACCCTACTAAAGTTGGCAACAAATATATAAACATAATATAAATGAGAGGTTTTGGTTATATGAATTGGCCAAAGCATAATTAAGCTCACCCGCCACGTCAAGGCACACTCTCAATAGGGTGAGAACCTACTCTCACCTCCTACATAGTGGACACACAAAGCAGTTTATACTGCTACCAAAACCTTATTAATGTGTTGGGGGAGGTGCAATTAAACCTCCTCCCTATTAACCCTGGACAGCAAGCTGCAACCAGACAAATGAGGAGCCAACAACCTCACATATGTGCAAACAGGGAAAATAAAAAATGTCGGTGCCCTAAGCTATTCCCAGGATCAAATAATACAGGTTGTTGTCACTACAAATATCTTGAAAATTTGCGTGTGATAAAAAAATTAGCACACAGGTATGTTGTATTGATTAATGTCAAAATTACAAAACCACTTTTATATTGATATAGATATTTTGTTCTGCTGAATTTATTCATTCTAGTGGAAGTAATAATGAAAGTGATGTTTCCTCAAGGGGGCATAAAACATGAACTTCCATAACCTGAGCATGCAACTTGTGATTATGGTGCTCAGTCGTTGTTATACTTGGGAACTTTCCAGGGCTGGCCAAAGTTCCCATTCATCTGTTCATTAAACGAAGCAGGAAGGGGTTGTGGCCATCATTAGTGCAGGGTTAGCCTTTTTTATCTTTGGGGGATAATAAGCTGGTGGTACTGGAGGCAGGAACCTAGCCAGGGAGTGAAGAGATGTTTCTTGTGGAGACTCTGGGTGAAACCCATTCAATTCCCAGTTCTTATCATTGTAGACAGCAAGTCATTAAAGCCAATGACACTGGATAAGCCCGGCTACTCACTAGGTGGAAAAAAACTAGCATGCATCTGTGCATATCTAGCAGTCAGCCAGTTCTACGTACTTAGGTGGCCACCGGACTTAAAGGCTGCCTCGTGATCACCAGTCCGGCACTGCCATACATACGTGATTAATTTACATTAGTGATTGATTATGCAGTGGTATCCTGGCAAAAGTCATTAGAATGTGTACATGCCCATTGCATTTCTCCATTGCTGGCTATTGTTGTTTTGGTTTCTTGCTGGTGGGTGTTGTCTAAGCAATTGTTTCCAGGTCATTGACATTGATTCCAAAAATCAGACTCCATATAGGAATGCCTGGATTCCTGCATTCTTTTGGGGTTTTTAAATTCTGAAAGAAGCATTGCAATTTTCTTTCTAGCTATAGAAACACACGATATGTTCCTGATGACTGGCTCATTCAATTGCTCGATGTGGTAATAATAACACTTAGAACGCATTGCAGTCACTTCTTGACCATTTTTTGTACAGTTGGTCTTTTTTTTGTGTCCTTTCATATGTTTTTCTATTATGTAATAAATCACTAACATGATAGTGCTTTATAAAAATTAATAAAACTAGATTTACTAGATATAAATCCGAGTCACATCATGTGAAATTCTAGGTTGCTATAGCAATACTTTTTCAAGGACAAACCTGAAATGTAAAACCAAAACAGAACACTGGAAAAAATATATACTATATACTAAATAAGGAAATAATATGAATCGTAATAGGGTGGTAGAAAAACAAAGCCGGTTTGTTGTAAAGTTGTTAGGAAAATTATTGCATTTGAGTTAACTGATAAAGAGAAAAAGAGAAAGGTGTTTGGCATCATAAACCTTACAGAATTGCTGATGAAAACCAACAAATTAAGTAATTAGAATTCATATTTCTTGTTAAATGGGAACTGTTACATTACAGAAATCCCATATACCTATAAATATATACTGTGCGAGTAGTAAAAATAACTACGAGTGGAAATATTTAGACACCAGCCCCATATATTTTATCTTGTGGTCGAGCTCTTGCTCCCACACGCCACACCCCTTATACATAACTATCTGAGTCATACTATTTGCCATCCAAGTAGCTAAAAATAATTATTTTTATTTATTAAGTTGTTCATTATTGATAACAGAATACCGCATTATTAAAATCCAAGGAACCAAGTGTTAAAAGGCCCAAACAGGCAGCCGACCCCCTGACTTCACAAGCAACATGTCTCAGGGTTTCACCTTTGCCCCCAAACAGTTGAGTCCCACATTTGCCCTCCAAACAGCCTACTTGTCCCATTTCTGCCCCCCCAACAGTCTGCATGTGCCATTTTTGGCCCCCGAACAGCCTGCTTGCGTAATTTCTGAACCAAACCCCCTGCCTGTTTTATTTTTGCCCCAAACGGCCTGTCTGTGCCATTTTTGCACCTAAACAGTAGATACCGTATATATTGGTTTGGCTGTGACTCTTGTAACGTAAGTGAAACTGTGTAAATGGTGATTGTCTACAAAGAACACAAAGCCTTCTGTTTGACTTCACGTTTTAGTGCACATGAAAACTAGGACAGTAGGTCACATCCAAGTTATAAGGAAACAAAGAATGATCAGAAGGGGAATTTAAAAAGGAGTCCTTGGTCACACAAAGAGTTTGATTAACATGCCATGTAACCAGCTACACTTTTGATAAAGTTTTATCCTCCAAAAAAGTTGGGTGGTACCCAAAGTTGCTCTTCGGCTTCCTTTTGCTTCATTTATTTTTGTGAGGTTTGTACTTGTTCTGCTTTTGCTAAGCATTTATTCTGTTTGGCATTTGATACATTTGCATATGCTTAACAGTGTTATGTATTATCTTTACAATATTGAATTAATAAATGAACACTTTCAGACCGACAAATACGTTTATACATGTATCCTCAGCCTCAGTTTTATTCAGGCCCGGACTGCACATCTGGCACATTTGGCAAATGCCTTGTGGGCTACTGGCCATTAGTGCCCCATAATCACCTGATCTGCTGCTCCAGCATGCCTCACGCTACATGAGCATAGGAACAGAGTGTGTGGCCGTGCATTTCCATTTGTTAGAAGCACTTAAGGCAGCCATTGGCCTTTAAGCGTCATGGCTGCCTGGTGCTCACGAGTCCTGTGAGCCCTGGTTTAATTCCTGAGATTCTGTCACATGACATCTTTTACTTTCCTTAAAAACTCAGTACCCTATTTTATTCTTGTGGAATTCTGCAGCAATTATACACATTACTTTTACATATCAACTTCTGAGGAGGGAGAAGCAAAAATGGTTTCACAAATACAGCTATTTGAAGATCTGAATGTTTACAGCCACGTTCTCTAGTTTAGACACCTATTATTTTATGACCTGTTTTCTAAGTTCCAATACATAGGAAAAATATCACACAGACTTCCTAATATTTCTACGGTTTAGTGCACCTCTCAATTGGGATTTGGTTGTAACAATGATTACTGCAAACTCTCTGAAAACCACCAGTATAGCGGTATCATTTCTAAGCTAATTAGACCACAGGTCCTTCCGTGATGATCGACTATTACAGTCTTTATAAAACATGATGAAACAGCAAAACATGAAACCACTGAGTTTCATATATTATTTTACCAGCATATGGCATTTCCTAAAATGGTACAAATTGCACCACTGTTTTGTTAGTAGACGAACAAGCTACATTCAGAGAGTTATCTTTTTTTTTAAATGATCTGGGTGATGTTTAGGAAAACTTGTTCTTACATATATGCAGTCAAATTAAAATAAAACAGGATCTTTTTCAAGTAGTTGGATCGAAACGTTGCCACGCAGTGGAATATACATGTGCTGAATTATATTGTTTTATTTACATTTAGTTTTTTGGATCGGGTGGAGTCCTGCTCTGGCACCAAGAACTTGAGTGCTGTCTAACACGAGGATTGTTACATATATTCAGTGTCTTAAAATAAGAATGTTAAACATCCTAGTAGGGGAGATTGCTTCAGAAACCTGGTAGTATTTAATCCTGTTTGGTCATATTTTTCCAGGTCACATATGTTTCACATGAGCAGCACATGTAAGACGCTGCCTTGTTGTATGTTGTATGAAATATGATCCCTATATAATCCCACATACAGCAGAGCAGCACCATGTCTGCAACATGTTAGATATATGCGTGCCCTGGAAAAAACTTTCACCGGCCTTAGAGTTGAAACTACAAAGTTTCTCCTACATTGCGGCACATTTTATTTTGTGCCAGACACAAAAATCTATAAGCACACCTAAGAACTCTATGCTTCCCATGTCTTGTGGGGGTGACTACCTGATAGGGTGGGTACAGCGCAAGTTATTCTTAAGAAGTTTGGTAAGTGAGCAATAGGTGTGGAGAAGGCAGGCGTGGAACCTGGACAGACAATGGGCATGACCAAATGCTGCTCCACTGCTTCTCCACTGAGGTCTCTATTAGCTCTCCAGGAACCAGCTCAAAAGTTGTTTGAAACATATGTAATCCCAGGCCAATGGGTCCAGTTCCACAGGTACAATACATATAGAGTTTTATTGTTTCTTTGTTCATACTGTGTTCTTTTCTGTAACATTTCTGAAAATCCAATAAATACAAAATTGTGAATCAGAGCAAACCAGCTGGTACCTGCACTAACTCCAGCTCTTCTCTCCATCTCGGTGAAAAAGGATTGGTCTTCAATTGTTAAAAATTGTACGTTTGGGATTCTCAACTGCAGATCACTGCTGCCATATCTAGTAATTATTTCTGCAACAAGCATGTCTGTTCTTTGAATCATTTAAAAGCAATCCCATATAATTTATCATAGGTTATGATTATTGTATTACAAAATAGAGAAAGATTGAAAAAAAAACTTTTTGATCAAGAAGCAAGGCTACATCAACTTTATTCCTATCAATCAGCGGGCATGCGGTCATCAGAAATCCCAGCTGAGTCCGGACAGGACCTCCTCTGTCTCTACTATGTTTCTGGCTCTGTCCATATTGACACTGTTGGAATGTGTTTTGTCCATTTTTTTAAGTATGTACAACTGCGAGAAGTGGTTAAAGGTGCAGTTCCACTTAGACAAAACATTGAGCTCTCTAAATAAATTTTTGCAGATCTGGCATCAAACAATGGTATGCTTTAATAATATGAATGAAGCAGCATTTTACATGCTAAAAAGAGTTTTTGGCCATTTCCAAGGAATCATGTTATAAAAGAGAGAAATTCATAATATAAAGGTAGAACGACTCCTGTAAATTACAGCATATATGTACAGTCTATTAATAAATAGAAACATTTTACAAGTATATAATTTTGTGATATGTTTCTTTGTTATTTGCACCTTTATAATGAACAAGTTGCTGACAAGATATTTATCACTCACAGATTATTTCTACAAGGTGCTTTTCAACACTATTTTTTTTTTGGTTTCTTATGTTTCATTGACTTGAAGCGTCTTTAAGAGGAGCAGATTTCATCAGCTCTAATAAAAAATATATTTCGGAAGATATTTGGCAAAGAGCCCAGACTTTCTGGCACATTGCCTAAAAGAACTTTTAAAGCACGTGTAATAGCATTTACATGCAATAGCATTTTCTTTTATTCAATATTTTTGCTTTTCAACAGAAAATTCCATATATTGATCTTTTTTGTAATGGAGAAAGAGATTTAACACTGTAATCATTTGTATTGGCACAAAACTAAATTGACAGCCCCTCTGTATGTCAATATAATGCAACAACTAAGTGTGGACCATTAATAAATATATGTTGAAAGGTGTGGTTGGAGACAGAGTTACTGGGTGATTGTGACGTGTTGATAGTTGATCAGGGGAAGGAAATTGTCACACAATCATTTGCCATTTTGTGTTGATCAATTGTACAACTCGGAACCCTTTTTTTGATCAAAGTTTTTCAATTTTACTTGCATGAGCTTCTGCTTTGCTGCTCTAAATTAAGTTAATTGCACACATGCAGTTGCATGATCTGGCCTAAACTGACTAGGCCTAGGGTGGCAGGTCCAGGAAGCGGAAGCCCATCTGCTCCCACTAAATGGGCCTATAACAAGGGAGAGCTTTTCCCATAACACTGTACCTGGGACAAGTATTCTTGGTGATGTTATATCCTGGTGCTCAGCAGTAAGGGTTTTGGCCATGACAGGGGCTGCTGGGGGCACTTACTTGAGTCAGGCCTACAGCAGCACCCAACGTGAACATGATGGTACCTGTACAACCATTCAGTCGTAAGGAACACAGCTGCTCTGCATTGGACCAGTAATTAGAAGGGGCTAGAAGAGAGGCCCTCTCCCACTCACTCATTTCAATGTCGTCTTTATTCCCAAACAACTTGTCTGTGTCATCTTTGTGCCCAAAGGCTTGTCAGTGCCCCAAATGGCTTGTCGTTGCCATCATTTGCACTCAAATAGCTTATCTGCACCATCTTTGTGAGAAAATGGCTTGTCAGTGCCCCCAAACGGCTTGCCTGTGCCACCTTTGCCATAAAAAAAGAGTAGAAGATGGGTTAGTGTCGATGGGGTTCATCTGCGGAGAGAAGCCCCAAAACAGTTGTTCTGTAAGAGGCCCGTCTGATGATGCCCCTGCATGGGAATAGGTAACTGTGCATATGCAATTTTCAAACCATGCATGCCAACATGAAAGAGGGCAGAGACAAGACATTTTACAGAAAGAACCTCTCATGGTATGACACATGCCATTGGTATCCTGGGGAGACCCAGAAGTTTCTAAATATACTGGTCAACTGAGTTTTTTCATTCATAAAATTTTGATTTTCTTTTAGTTAGTCCTTTCATATTGGCTGCAACGTACAGTGTGTAAGTTAAATGCTTATCGGATTTTTAAGAAAAAAGGGTAAATAAACTTGTACCAATGGGCTTAGCGTTCTTAGCGCTCTTTCCATTCTTAGCGTTCTTTCTACTCTTTAAATCCTTTGGATTTATGTTGTAATGCTTTTATTTTGTGAAATCATAAGTATTCCCTAACATATACATGACATTCTGAACATTCGTGGCAATATTAATGTAAAATATATATTAATACTTGTACATAGCCACAAAATCCAAGTGATAATAAGTTCATAACTATACATGATAAAACAGACAAAATATATTCCTGGCGTTTCAAAAACAACAAATAAGCAGGACATAGCACCACACACTGGTCTGACCAATTTTATTCCAGCCCAATATGTAAAAAGCTAACAAGATTCTTGGACTGTCAGCCTCCTAAAAAGTCTACATAAACCTGACCAAGGGAAATGACCAAAATGGAATATGATTATGAGAGATATGTGAGGGCAGAGGGCACTGGGTAATAGAGGTAAAGAGTAAAGAGGCATGGAATAATGCGCGGAAACATAATGCTATTAAATATAATAGCAACAAAGGATGGTAAAAAAAAAGCAAAAGCCAGTTAAATGTCCCCCATGATAAGCTGGCTGAGGATCATACCTTAAAGTGGGCCCATACACTCTAAAGTGGGCCCATACACTCTAATTTACTGGAAGGGCTGATTGGGGACAGAGTTGACACTGGGAGGGGCTGATTGGGGACAGAGGTGACACTGGGGAGCTGCATGGGGACAGCAATGACATGGGGGGATGAAAGGGGACAGAGGCGACACTGGGAGGGTCTGATTGGGGACAGAGGTGACACTGGGGAGCTGCATGGGGACAGCAATGACATGGGGGGATGAAAGGGGACAGAGGTGACACTGGGAGGGTCTGATTGGGGACAGAGGTGACAATGGGGAGCTGCATGGGGACAGCAATGACATGAGGGGTCTGATTGGGGACAGAGGTGACACTGGGAGGGTCTGATTGGGGACAGAGGTGACACTGGGGAGCTGAATGGGGACAGAGATGACACTGGGAGGGTCTGATTGGGGACAGAGGTGACCCTGGGAGGGTCTGATTGGGGACAGAGGTGACATGGGGGCTGAAAGGGGACAGAGGTGATACTGGGAGGGGCTGATTGGGGACAGAGGTGACAATGGGGAGCTGAACTTGTGGACACATACAGACACAGATTTCTTTTTTTGTTTAATCATTTAAAAATAATTAATATTTTAAAAAAGCATTATGCCCCCACGGACACACTTACATACACACACATGCCGATTTTTTGTTTTTAACAAATACAAAAAAATATTATACAGTTTGTACAAAAAAATAAATGGGAAATGAGATGCTAATGAATAATAATAAAATTGTATTCATAAAAGATAATGTGGTACAGACATAAATGCCTTTTCAATACAAAGCTTTACTTCTGCTGAAAACAATATAGTATTTGTGTGGGTACACTAACCAAGAAAGAGGGAAATTATGACTGACAAATTACGTAGCAAAATCATAAAAAAATTATCTGGTTCTGTACTGTGAAATTCTCCTGAAGGGGTTAATTTATCAGCCAATCCCTGCATTATTGCAACGTTTAAGGCTGTGGAACACTGCAATACCCTCATACTTACCATGTGATGGTGAGTAGACTTGTGCATTCGTCTTCGGGCGAACATGAAAACGAGCACGAAGAGGCCGTTTTTTTGTTCGTTCCGAAGGAACGTAGAACAGAATACAGTGCCGGCAAACCGTAGGCGAAGACGAAGACTCACAATCACGAAGAATCGAAGATTCTTCGTGATCGTCTTCGTTTTTGCCGCGCAACCGCCAAAATTTCAAACAGGAGTGAGCTGATCCTCGTCTGTCCAATCAGCTCACTCTTGTGACGTAACGCTAAGGGTCTCGTCCAATGCCTGTGCTGCTGTTTTTTGAATTCTGAAGGCGCCTTTATAAGACCAGAGCTTGCCTGAGAGATCCATTCATTTTTCGCTGTGACTGCTTTGGCAACACTGCTGTGCTGCATCCGAGCGTTACAGAGAGAGATTGTTCTGTTCTGTGTGAGACTGGTAAGCCTTTCTCACAGTGTACTTCATCCTCACTTCAGTGCTACTTAATATAATTAATTTAATAATAATAATTTGATTAATTTAATTTTTTTAAAATTAATTTGTCATCAACTTTAGTGTAAGTGCTGTTGAGTTGACAGTGCACCCAGTGCCTCAGTGGCACTGGGGTGCCCTTGCCCTGGGCTGGCACTAGTGCCTATTGCCTGTCCTGCTTAAATAAATTAAATAGAATTTATAAATTACAATTTAATAGAATCTATAATTTAATAGTTCATTATAATATTATATATATATATATATTTGTCAGTCATATATATATATATACTATAGTATACTAGTGTAGAGTGTACTGTAGACATTCATCTACTAGTGTCTAATTTAAAATCAGTAATATTAATTAATATAATTAATAATTGAATTCATTATAAAATATATATATTTGTCAGTTATAGTTAGTAATAGTATACTAGTGTAGAGTGTACTGTAGACATTCAGAACATCTACTAGTGTCTAATCTAAAATCAGTAATATCAATAATTCTCTAATTCTTTCTTATCTTAATAGTTAATTAAATTAGCTATAAATAAAAGTAATAATATTAATTAATTACTACTAGCGTATAGTTCAGCTAATCTTATTAGTACTGGTGCTGCAGCTCTATAGTTTGTGCTTTGTTTTAGCAACAGTAAGAGACCAAGTCAATTTTTCTTAATTAATCTTTCATTTTATTTCATTTGTTTTGCTCACCTCAGTCCATCAGTGAAGTGAACTTGTTGGGCTAGTGAGTGCAGCCGCATAAGTGCTGTGTTTTTTTTTGATCAGCAAGCAGTGACGTTAACTGTTTTGCAAAGATTTTCTCATTTATTTTACATTTTATTTCAATTTTATTAAAAGTACCCTTAGTGTTTTGCTCACCTCAGTCCATCAGTGAAGTGAACTTGTTGGGCTAGTGAGTGCAGCAAGCAGTGAAGATAACTGTTTTGCTGTGACATTTTATTTTATTTCTAATTCTTTTCAAGAAAAATTGACTGTGACGAGCTGTACTAAGCAAAGCTTCAAGCTACTAGCTGTAGTACTAAAATAATTCTAATCTTCTTTAATCTTAATCTATAATATATTATAAATAATAATATTCTAATTCATAATCTATAATATAAGTAATTCTAAATTCTAATTCATAATCTATATTCTTCTATCTATAATACATAATATATAAGTAAATTAGTTCTAATCTATTAATATTATATAACTTAATATTAATTAATAAATCATATACTGAATCTGATTTAACCTCACTTTAGCTTAGTGGGTTTGAGAGCGTCTGCCTAGAGGTAGACTTATAGTAAGGAAATATAGCTTTAGGCTAGCATAGTAGTAGGCTAAGCTCTTAGGCCCGTGTAAATTCAAATTAAAAATAAAATACTGCTAGTTATTAAATAGTTAATCTTGAGTTAATAATTTAAATAACTTTAGGATTTTGGCAGATTGCACACAGCACAGTGCAGTAGTGCATAGTTTTACTTTTTAAGCAGTAGCACTGAAGAGAACTTCCTCTAATTTTTTTGTCTTTAATTCGTTTTTCCTTTTTTTTATTTTTATTTTTTTATTTTTTTTTTATAGTTTTTTAAACACTACACTACACTACACTACACTACACTACACTACACTACACACACAACACAAAATTTGAAATGGATCCTCCTTTTGGGACTAAGGAGGGACAAGCTCCATCTACCACCACCACCACCACCACCACCAGCACCACCACCAGCACCACCACCAGTTCTAAGATGCAGCCTTTGCGTCAGTCTAGTCGGCCAAGTAGGCCAAGCTCTCGCTTATCATTTGGGGAAGCATTGCTTGAAGGATCATCAAGTAAAGGAAAGGCACCAAAAGCAGGCAGTAGTAGTGCGGCTAGGCCCACAAGCTCTATGGTTTTTTACGGAAAGCCTAAAGCACCAGAAGCACGTTCAAAGTTAAAGGGTAGCACAAGTAGTACCAGCCCAGTGACTAAAAAGAAGTGCCTTTTGCCCCAAGCAGCATCTTCCCCATCCACCAGCAGCATGCAAGGTACCAAGCAGAGCCAAATTAGCAGCAAGACTCAGAGGGGTCCCAAACCAAAGCGATCTCATTCCTTTGTAGGGAAAACCACCACCACCACCCCCACCTCTACCGCCTCTACCACCACTAGTGCTGCGCCTACTGTTCCCACTGGTACCGCCACGCCATGTCCTCCTAGTACCTCTAGCAAGCCACCAAGTCCTTACAAAATTTTTGTAAAGACAGTTAGAGAGAGGGCTACACATAGTGGAACTCCACCTAGCGAGGTAGCAGAGGAGCCTGAGACTGAGAGGCCAAGTGCAGAGTCTATTCTTCCTGCTCGCACTACTACTAGTCACGAGTCTCACGACGATATCAGTCTTAGCTCCAGCCTAGCAGGAATTCCATTCGATCTGGCTAATGAAGAGCTAGACTATGAGCCAGAGGAAGTAGAGGAGATGAGTGGTCAGGAATCAGATTCCTCAGGGAGCAGTGTCCAAATGACTAGTGCACAATTTTCCCCTGAGCCTCCACCTTCTCCGCTACGATCATCACCATCACCACCACCAGCAGCAGCAGCAAAACCTAGCAAATCTAAAGCAATTAGCAGTCCCACTATGGCCAGTACTGTTACCACCAGTCCCACCACCACTAGTTCTGCCTCTGTTGATCCACCCCGAGCAGTAAGAGCAGCACCCAAGGCACACTCCAAGGCTATGCGCGCCCCAATTTGGGAGCACTTTGAAAATGTTGAAGAAGGGCGCTATGGAAAGTGCAAACATTGTGGGAAGCTAATAAGCAGAGGGAAAGTGTCTGGCCATTTTACCAGTGCTAGCATGAAGCATCACCTCAGCACTCAACACAACGCTGTGCTATTGGGGAAAGATGCAGAGGTAAAACTTAGTGCAGGCAGCATAGCTGGTGGCCGTGGAAAAACCCCAACAGCTTCTTCTTCTGAGCCAATAGCAGCAGCAGCAGCAGCAGCAACTAGTGCTGGCAGCCAGAGACCAAGGCAGGTTGGAGCACTGCATGTCCAGCCCACCCTGGAACAATTTGTGGCATTCCAATCCAAAAGGTCAATGCCCAAACAGCAGGCCAATAAAGTAACGCGACTGATTGGTCAGTTCATTGCTGTTGGAGGGGCATCCTTCTCTATGATCGAAGGGGAGCCTTTCAAACAATTGATGGCGGCTGTGGCTCCACAATATACAGTTCCGTCACGTTCCACTTTCAGCAGGAACATTGTCCCCTCATTGTATCGGTCCTGTGTTGCAGCAGTGAAAGAGGAGCTTTCCAAGGCTGCTGGTCAGTCTGTTCATTTCACTACAGATTTGTGGAGTGCACCTAGCGGCCAGCATGCCTTTCTTTCTTTGACAGCACACTGGTGGCAGCCCGGTGTGTCTAAGGAAGCTGCTGCAGCAGGCTACCGATCTTTCCTTCTCCATGCAGAAGTGATGGATGAAAAGCACACTTCCCAAAACATTCTGCATGCGATGAGGAAAATGTTTAGCCTTTGGGTGGGAGCAGAGGCGGGCACCAATGTTGAAGTTGGTTTTGTGGTAACTGACGGAGGTGCCAATATGGTGAAAGCGCTGCGAGATGGTCATATTGTTGGTGTGCGCTGTGCAGCCCACATCATCCATCTTGTAGTGAAGGCAGCAATGTCAGAAGGAACTAATGTGGCAGCAGTAGTTCTGTCCCGCTGCAGAAAGATCGCTGGGCACTTTCACCATAGTGTTAAGGCTAGCCAACTTTTGAGGGAAGAGCAAGAGAGGTCAGGTCTTCCCGTACACTGCCTACGTCAGGATGTCAGTACACGGTGGAACTCCACGTTAGACATGCTAGAGAGGATTTTGGAGCAGCAGAGGGCAATCCATAATCTTGCCTCAGAGCACAATATTGGGATTACCTCTCCATTGAATAGGGAGGATTGGACAGTGATCGCCCAGCTAGTGGCAGTCCTTAAACCATTCAGGGATGCCACAGAAAATTTAAGCTCAAACACTGCCAGTCTGGCCCAGGTAATCCCAGTGTTCTCCCATCTAGGCAGCAAGATGGATGTGTTCCTTGGAAACCGTGAGGCTGTTCAAGGTGGCACTCTACATCCTGACGTAGCAGCCATAGTCAGGAAGCTGAAGGATCTGCTAAAAGTACACCTTCGCAAGCGAATGGAAGAGAGTCCCGAAATGATGCTAGCGTGCCTTTGTGATCCAAGAATTAAGGGAAAGCTAGCTTTGAAATTCAATGTTCTCAGTAGCTACCGGGAGCAATTGGTCAACAAGGTGCGTGACTGGCAGCGTAAAATGGGAATGCTGTCCGAGGAGGGTGAGGTGCAGGAGGAGGAAGAGATGATGTGGTCTGCTACCCCTAGCAGCAGCATCAGCAGCAGTGCCACAAGCAGCACAACACAGCTGAGTGGAGCAGCTGCGTTTTGGGAAGAGGCACTTGGCAGTATAGTTGGACCATCTGACAGAGCTAGCAGCAGAAAGGAGAGTAGTGCTGCTGAAATGGTCAAACTTTACCTCTGTGAAGTTCCTTCTGCTCCTAATGTTGATCCTCTTAGCTACTGGGATGAAAAGAAGAGTGTGTGGCCTGCACTCTCATGGGTTGCGCAGCAGCTTCTATCATGTCCGCCAACCACTGTTCAAAGTGAGCGCGTGTTTTCTATGACTGGAAACATACTGAGTCCACAGCGCTCACGCATGGCACCTCATCTGATGGAGCAGATTGCCTTTCTTAAATTCAATCTGCCCAAATTGGGTTACCCAGCTCTTAGCTTGGAAAGTTAAATTTTTTCTCTCTAATGTTTAAGGTAGTTTCTCCCCCTGGTTGCACTTGCTGCGGTGTGGCAATGCCTGCTACCTCCGCTGGTGTAGCCAATTTACGCTAGGGCCTAGTGTCTGAGCTCTGTAAGTCCGCTCCCAAACGCCTAGGACTGACAGTCTTTGGATGCTTTGCCCTGGGGTGAAACAGGTGAGTGGGTCGTCAATTGCCCACTCATTCACCTTTTTCCGTTTCCAACGCTGCTGCTGGTGGTGGTGCCAGTATCTTTTGCCAGTTCGCTTCCTGGCTGAAATCATGCCTCAGATGTCCCTAATGGAAAGGGTAGTTTCTCCCCCCTGGTTGCACTTGCTGCGGTGTGGCAACGCCTGCTACCTCCGCCGGTGTAGCTAGCTTATGCTAGGGCCTTGTGTCTGAGTTCTGTAGGTCTGCTCCCAAACGCCAAGGACTGACAGTGCTTGGATGCTTTGCCCTGGGGTGAAACAGGTGAGCGGGTCGTCAATTGCCCACTCATTCGCCTTTCCCAATTCTGCTGCTGCTGGTGGTGGTGCCAGTGTCTCTCTTCAATGCCAGTTCGCTTCCTGGCTAGTGTCATGCCTCGAATGTCCCTGATGGTAAGGGTAGTTTCTCCCCCCTGGTTGCACTTGCTGCGGTGTGGCAACGCCTGCTACCTCCGCCGGTGTAGCCAGCTTACGCTAGGGCCTTGTGTCTGAGTTCTGTAGGTCTGCTCCCAAACGCCAAGGACTGACAGTGCTTGGATGCTTTGCCCTGGGGTGAAACAGGTGAGCGGGTCGTCAATTGCCCACTCATTTGCCTTTCCCAATTCTGCTGCTGCTGGTGGTGGTGCCAGTGTCTCTCTTCAATGCCAGTTCGCTTCCTGGCTAGTGTCATGCCTCGAATGTCCCTGATGGTGAGGGTAGTTTCTCCCCCCTGGTTGCACTTGCTGCGGTGTGGCAACGCCTGCTACCTCCGCCGGTGTAGCCAGCTTACGCTAGGGCCTTGTGTCTGAGTTCTGTAGGTCTGCTCCCAAACGCCAAGGACTGACAGTGCTTGGATGCTTTGCCCTGGGGTGAAACAGGTGAGCGGGTCGTCAATTGCCCACTCATTTGCCTTTCCCAATTCTGCTGCTGCTGGTGGTGGTGCCAGTGTCTCTCTTCAATGCCAGTTCGCTTCCTGGCTAGTGTCATGCCTCGAATGTCCCTGATGGTGAGGGTAGTTTCTCCCCCCTGGTTGCACTTGCTGCGGTGTGGCAACGCCTGCTACCTCCGCCGGTGTAGCCAGCTTACGCTAGGGCCTTGTGTCTGAGTTCTGGAAGTCCGCTCCCAAACGCCAAGGACTGACAGTTTTTGGATGCTTTGCCCTGGGGTGAAACAGGTGAGCGGGTCGTCAATTGCCCACTCATTCGCCTTTCCCAATTCTGCTGCTGCTGGTGGTGGTGCCAGTGTCTCTCTTCAATGCCAGTTCGCTTCCTGGCTAGTGTCATGCCTCGAATGTCCCTGATGGTGAGGGTAGTTTCTCCCCCCTGGTTGCACTTGCTGCGGTGTGGCAACGCCTGCTACCTCCGCCAATGTAGCCAGCTTACGCTAGGGCCTTGTGTCTGAGCTCTGGAAGTCCGCTCCCAAACGCCAAGGACTGACAGTGTTTGGATGCTTTGCCCTGGGGTGAAACAGGTGAGCGGGTCGTCAATTGCCCACTCATTCGCCTTTCCCAATTCTGCTGCTGCTGGTGGTGGTGCCAGTGTCTCTCTTCAATGCCAGTTCGCTTCCTGGCTAGTGTCATGCCTCGAATGTCCCTGATGGTGAGGGTAGTTTCTCCCCCCTGGTTGCACTTGCTGCGGTGTGGCAACGCCTGCTACCTCCGCCAATGTAGCCAGCTTACGCTAGGGCCTTGTGTCTGAGCTCTGGAAGTCCGCTCCCAAACGCCAAGGACTGACAGTGTTTGGATGCTTTGCCCTGGGGTGAAACAGGTGAGCGGGTCGTCAATTGCCCACTCATTCGCCTTTCCCAATTCTGCTGCTGCTGGTGGTGGTGCCAGTGTCTCTCTTCAATGCCAGTTCGCTTCCTGGCTAGTGTCATGCCTCGAATGTCCCTGATGGTGAGGGTAGTTTCTCCCCCCTGGTTGCACTTGCTGCGGTGTGGCAACGCCTGCTACCTCCGCCAATGTAGCCAGCTTACGCTAGGGCCTTGTGTCTGAGCTCTGGAAGTCCGCTCCCAAACGCCAAGGACTGACAGTGTTTGGATGCTTTGCCCTGGGGTGAAACAGGTGAGCGGGTCGTCAATTGCCCACTCATTCGCCTTTCCCAATTCTGCTGCTGCTGGTGGTGGTGCCAGTGTCTCTCTTCAATGCCAGTTCGCTTCCTGGCTAGTGTCATGCCTCGAATGTCCCTGATGGTGAGGGTAGTTTCTCCCCCCTGGTTGCACTTGCTGCGGTGTGGCAACGCCTGCTACCTCCGCCAATGTAGCCAGCTTACGCTAGGGCCTTGTGTCTGAGCTCTGGAAGTCCGCTCCCAAACGCCAAGGACTGACAGTGTTTGGATGCTTTGCCCTGGGGTGAAACAGGTGAGTGGGTCGCCAATTGCCCACTCATTTGCCTTTTCCAATGCTGCTGCTGCTGCTGCTGCTGCTGGTGGTGCCAGCATCTCTTCTCTGCCAGTTCGCTTCCTGGCTAGTGTCATGCCTTAATTGTCCCTTATGGTAAGGGCAGTTTCTCCCCCCTGGTTGCACTTGCTGCGGTGTGGCAACGCCTGCTACCTCCGCCAATGTAGCCAGCTTACGCTAGGGCCTTGTGTCTGAGCTCTGGAAGTCCGCTCCCAAACGCCAAGGACTGACAGTGTTTGGATGCTTTGCCCTGGGGTGAAACAGGTGAGTGGGTCGCCAATTGCCCACTCATTTGCCTTTTCCAATGCTGCTGCTGCTGCTGCTGCTGCTGGTGGTGCCAGCATCTCTTCTCTGCCAGTTCGCTTCCTGGCTAGTGTCATGCCTTAATTGTCCCTTATGGTAAGGGCAGTTTCTCCCCCCTGGTTGCACTTGCTGCGGTGTGGCAACGCCTGCTACCTCCGCCAATGTAGCCAGCTTACGCTAGGGCCTTGTGTCTGAGCTCTGGAAGTCCGCTCCCAAACGCCAAGGACTGACAGTGTTTGGATGCTTTGCCCTGGGGTGAAACAGGTGAGTGGGTCGCCAATTGCCCACTCATTCGCCTTTTCAATGCTGCTGCTGGTGGTGGTGCCAGCATCTCTTCTCTGCCAGTTCGCTTCCTGGCTAGAGTCATGCCCAAAATGTCCCTAATTGTAAGGGCAGTTTCTCCCCCCTGGCTGCCTCTGTCTGCGGTGTGGCAACGCCTGCTACCTCCGCCGGAGTGGCCAGCTTACGCTAGGGCCTTGTGTCTGAGCTCTGGAAGTCTGCTGCCAAACGTCTAAGACTGACAGTGTTTGGGTGCTTTGCCCTGGGGTGAAACAGGTGAGTGGGTCGCCAATTGCCCACTCATTCGCCTTTCCCATTTTTCAATGCTGCTGCTGGTGGTGGTGGTGGTGCCAGCATCTCTTCTCTGCCAGTTCGCTTCCTGGCTAGAGTCATGCCCAAAATGTCCCTAGTGGTAAGGGCAGTTTCTCCCCTCTGGCTGCGTCTGTTTGCGGTGTGGCAACGCCTGCTACCTCCGCCGGAGTGGCCAGCTTACGCTAGGGCCTTGTGTCTGAGCTCTGGAAGTCTGCTGCCAAACGTCTAAGACTGACAGTGTTTGGGTGCTTTGCCCTGGGGTGAAACAGGTGAGTGGGTCGCCAATTGCCCACTCATTCGCCTTTCCCAATTCTGCTGCTGCTGCTGCTGCTGGTGGTGCCAGTGTCTCTTCGATGCCAGTTCGCTTCCTGGCTAGTGTCATGAATCAAATGTCCCTAATGGTAAGGGCAGTTTCTCCCCCCTGGCTGCCTCTGTCTGCGGTGTGGCAACGCCTGCTACCTCCGCCGGAGTGGCCAGCTTACGCTAGGGCCTAGTGTCTGAGCTCTGGAAGTCTGCTGCCAAACGTCTAAGACTGACAGTGTTTGGGTGCTTTGCCCTGGGGTGAAACAGGTGAGTGGGTCGCCAATTGCCCACTCATTCGCCTTTCCAATTTTTCAATGCTGCTGGTGGTGGTGGTGGTGGTGGTGGTGGTGCCAGCATCTCTTCTCTGCCAGTTCGCTTCCTGGCTAGAGTCATGCCCAAAATGTCCCTAATTGTAAGGGCAGTTTCTCCCCCCTGGCTGCCTCTGTCTGCGGTGTGGCAACGCCTGCTACCTCCGCCGGAGTGGCCAGCTTACGCTAGGGCCTTGTGTCTGAGCTCTGGAAGTCTGCTGCCAAACGTCTAAGACTGACAGTGTTTGGGTGCTTTGCCCTGGGGTGAAACAGGTGAGTGGGTCGCCAATTGCCCACTCATTCGCCTTTCCCAATTCTGCTGCTGGTGGTGGTGCCAGTGTCTCTTCTCTGCCAGTTCGCTTCCTGGCTAGTGTCATGAATCAAATGTCCCTAATGGTAAGGGCAGTTTCTCCCCCCTGGCTGCCTCTGTCTGCGGTGTGGCAACGCCTGCTACCTCCGCCGGAGTGGCCAGCTTACGCTAGGGCCTTGTGTCTGAGCTCTGGAAGTCTGCTGCCAAACGTCTAAGACTGACAGTGTTTGGGTGCTTTGCCCTGGGGTGAAACAGGTGAGTGGGTCGCCAATTGCCCACTCATTCGCCTTTCCCAATTCTGCTGCTGGTGGTGGTGCCAGTGTCTCTTCGATGCCAGTTCGCTTCCTGGCTAGTGTCATGAATCAAATGTCCCTAATGGTAAGGGCAGTTTCTCCCCCCTGGCTGCCTCTGTCTGCGGTGTGGCAACGCCTGCTACCTCCGCCGGAGTGGCCAGCTTACGCTAGGGCCTTGTGTCTGAGCTCTGGAAGTCTGCTGCCAAACGTCTAAGACTGACAGTGTTTGGGTGCTTTGCCCTGGGGTGAAACAGGTGAGTGGGTCGCCAATTGCCCACTCATTCGCCTTTCCCAATTCTGCTGCTGGTGGTGGTGCCAGTGTCTCTTCGATGCCAGTTCGCTTCCTGGCTAGTGTCATGAATCAAATGTCCCTAATGGTAAGGGCAGTTTCTCCCCCCTGGCTGCCTCTGTCTGCGGTGTGGCAACGCCTGCTACCTCCGCCGGAGTGGCCAGCTTACGCTAGGGCCTTGTGTCTGAGCTCTGGAAGTCTGCTGCCAAACGTCTAAGACTGACAGTGTTTGGGTGCTTTGCCCTGGGGTGAAACAGGTGAGTGGGTCGCCAATTGCCCACTCATTCGCCTTTTCAATGCTGCTGCTGGTGGTGGTGCCAGCATCTCTTCTCTGCCAGTTCGCTTCCTGGCTAGAGTCATGCCCAAAATGTCCCTAATGGTAAGGGCAGTTTCTCCCCCCTGGCTGCCTCTGTTTGCGGTGTGGCAACGCCTGCTACCTCCGCCGGAGTGGCCAGCTTACGCTAGGGCCTTGTGTCTGAGCTCTGGAAGTCTGCTGCCAAACGTCTAAGACTGACAGTGTTTGGGTGCTTTGCCCTGGGGTGAAACAGGTGAGCGGGTCGCCAATTGCCCACTCATTTGCCTTTCCCATTTCCTTTTCCATTTCATTATTTTCCTTCTGATACACAACCAACCAAACATAACACACACAATAACACATATAACACATATAACACACAGTGACATCACACATAACACACATACACACACACTTACAATGCACAAAACACAAGGACCTTTTCCTTGTTATTTGCCCTGGCCTTCACTCACTAATAGCATTACATTAACACTATAACTCACACTTCACCCTATAACATTTTTCCATCCACATACCTGCCAACAGACCCAACTTTTTCAGGGACAGTCCTGCTTTTTTCCAGTCCTGTCCCATCTAATTTAGCTAAACTAGGTATGCAAAATGCAAATACACATAGGTAGGTATAGCTCGGTAGGTAACGCTACTATAAACATTTAATAAATATAATCAAGTACTAAATAATAAATCTAACTTTAAAATACATTTAAATAAACCCCTATTTTTTTTTAAAAAAAAACATTAAAATTAAATTATTATTATTTAGACATAATCCATCTTTAACCAAACCAGTGCACTGCTACTAATCTTAAACATAACCGTACATTAACCCTAAGCTATTTTTTAGTTCTTGTCCAACATTTTTCCATCAGCATACCTGCCAACACACCCAAGATTTTGGTGGACAGTCCTGCTATTTTCCAGTCCTGTCCAATAAGTAAGTTGGGTTGTTGCAAAGTATGCCATTGTAAATAGGTAGCAAATGTTAGGCATGTAAAGTGGTCCAAAATCAATTTAAAAATGTAAAATATTCCCTATTCTTTTATTAAACATCTATGGACAGTACACCTCGGTATGTGTGTGCAACTCTATTGGTCGTTTCGGCAGGGGGCTCGCCTGCCATCAACGAATGAAGTGCATTCTGCAGTTCTGCAATTCACTCGTTGATGCCAGACCAGCCCCCTGCCGAAACGACCAATAGAGCTGCACACACGTACCTTCACGGCAGCTGCTGCTGCTGTGATGTGTTATTAACCCCGTATTAACCCCTGCTAGGCAACCAGGAGGAAAACGAAGATTAAACGAGCACGAAGAATGTCCGCGAATATTCGCCCGAAGAGAAGACAGGAACGGGCGAATATTCGCGGAATACGAAGATTTTTTTTCCCCCGAAGACGAGCACGAAGACGAACACGAAGAGCCCCCTGGTGCCCAAGTCTAATGGTGAGTATGAGGGCACTCACCATACTCAACATATGGACAGGGGGGAGCAAAGAGGGATAGGTGGATTTGAGGCCAGAGCAGGGACTGTCCCTCCTAAAGAGGGACATTTGAGCAGTATGGATAAAGACAGTAACACTTTACTAAAATAATCTCTGGGTCACCCTATGCTGGCAGGGCATCAGGCAATGTATAGTTGCTTAATCAACGAAGGAGCTTGCAAACAGACCAAAAAAAGCCAAACAGTACATATGATGGGGGAAGAGATGTGTGGCAGGAAGTGTTTGGTAGGGGAAGCAGTGCAGCTATGCCTCTGCCTGCTGCATACTTTGCAAGCACTAAATGGCACAAGCGTGACAGGCACAGATCGGCCTGATAGCAGCATCGCTACACACAGGCGGGAGGCACCGCCGATTTGCCATCACACTAGTTACAGGGAAGCTCCTCCCTGCCTCTGCAGCTCCTCCTCATCAGCAAGAAAGCAGAGCCTTCAGCTTCCAAACCAAAGGCAAGGGAAGCATTAGCATTAGCAGCCTGCGGGGAGGATCGCTGCTCTGCACAGAGGTAGGGCGCTCATGTCTGTTTATCCCCCCCATCATGTGCAATTTCCTCATGTACATTAATTACCCCCTCTGTTTTATTTGACGACTGGTAACAACTACTAGATTTCTAAGCGTAGTTTGTTTTAACCCCCCTGGATGTGGGTGATATGTTGACTGATCACGGGGTGTTCTGAATGTTTGATCTGTAGAATGACAGCACTTGGGCTGAGTATTGCCTATAGGGGATCTATTGGATTCTATGCAGTTGCTTTAATGAGTTAAATAAGACCCATCTCTAATGGAATAATAGCCTGTTGCTAACACTTAAAGTGGGGCATCTAGCGATTCCAGTACGCACCACGATTGCCCCTTCCACAGCCTCTGTGATTACAACACTGTAACTGGGTGGAATGCATAGGAATGCATCAGGGAACTGGGCTTATTAGGGGGACACGTTGTGCCCTGGAGTTAACCCTTCAGTGTAACTGGCAGCCCACTAGTCTGCATGATGAGCAAAAGGGGGAAATGGCTGATGTGAATTCAACTTTGTGTTTTCTTTTGCTGTCTGATTTTTTGGCTGCAGTTACTAGATCTGATCGAGTTTCATCAGCTACAAATACTGTGTGCATGTCCCTTTAAACCTGGGGTTTCTGGTGCAAAAGTAACCTGCACAACTTAAAATTAACTAAAATAAATGACAATAGGATTGCATTTCTTTATTTGCAATATAAAAAAAAATATTCTGAATAAATTAAATTGTCCTCTTATCTCCTCCCAATAAACTTTGTATTATGGTGATATTTTATTTATTACCGTTTATTATTATTTGTTCTGGTTAATAACAAAAAACAAAACGTATTTTGTATTTTAGTGTAATTATGTAGTGCGAGGTGTCTAATGAATTACTCTATGGCTCGAGCAGTTTAATAAATAATGCTGAACTTCAAAATTAAATCGCCCCAAATATGTTCAATCTATTTTATATATTAAATTGCACTAAACACAATTGTTAATGGCAGCAGTGATTTCCACCTTTTGTTATGTGTGTAAATTGTAGCGCACACATTTAACCTGTTTCACATCTTTAAACATGGTCCCCGCTCACCCTGTCAATAAGTATTTTCATCTCCCTGGAGTCCATATTATTTAAGGGAAATCACATCAGGCTTTCGATAATTACTCATAATGCTCAAGACTCCGTATAGCTGTGTGTGGATGAGAACCATGCCTTTTCTGCTAATAATAATTCCTGAATGGTTATTGCATTAAAAGAACAGGCAGACATCAGAACGATATAGCGGTATTCATTAGCTGCAATCAAATTATATGGTATAAGTAAATGGTATTATATATATATATATAATGTGTGTGTGTGTATATATATATATATATATGTATATGTATATAATAGTTAAAAAGATTTCAGCGACTCTCGGTGTGATATGAAACATTTTGGTCCTGCAATCTGGGTTTGCAACCTGTTTTGGATCTTAATGGCTGTCCCCCCGCCTGTCATCGAGAATGTGTGAAATTAGGACTCGCTAACGCGTGGTTGTATTGTGGAACAAATAAATGCAAGGTGAAAAAATACAATATAGGTGATGGCAATATTATCATAAGCATCGTAAGTACCAGATGATGACTGATTACTGAAATCGTTAGCATTACATTTAAAGGGCCCACTTGTGCCCTAGCAAGCCTCGGGGTCCACCAACACTGCAGCGGCTGAAAAGTTTTGTTCTGTTAAACATAGATACTCATGTGACGGAAGAACACCTGTGTCTGGGAACTACAATTCCCACAATGCTCAACACAGCTTTTTTTCTGTGTTGGGAGCTATTGCCATACAACAATTGGAGAGCTACTGCTTACATACACCGTGCAGACTTTACTATTTGTTACTCATATGAATATAATTTATATATTTTTAAAAACAAATCTCTAATATGATTTTATTTTAGAAAACTGCTAGTAGAGTAGAGATTTTGGACTTTCATCGATAGGCCCGCAATGTCTCATTTTAAACCTGACGTAACAATGTATATTATAGCTATGCTTTAATCATATTGTAGGTTTTTTTTTTTTTTTTTCATTGTTAGCAATGGCCAAGTTGTCATGGTGCAGGCAACCTTTAGCAACCTTTAGCAAAAGCTTTGATGTTTGTTTTTTTTTTAACAAGTACCGTATGTAATTTTTGTGACAAATTCAACAGATGTATATAAACATTTCAATAGCTAGACAGAAATAATCAGACTCGCACATGTTGTACTTTGACATTCCCCATATCGCTGTAAAATGTATGGCATTCCCTGCTGCCCAGAGTGCTCAAGAATGTAAATACAATGAAAAAAACACATTATCACATAAAGTATCTGTAATCCTCATTATTTGGCAATACAATTGTTTGTTAGTGACAAGCTATTTGCTTTCATTCAGTGCTTTGTTTAGAAACGAATTATGATATCTTAATTGGTCTTAGATAAACATGCCCAGGGCTCATACTTGAGTTCATTTTAACGGTTAAGGGGGACTGTTGCAATCACAGGTTTTAGCATAAATTTATTAAAACTAGTATAACACAAGGGAAGCTGAGATCTGAATGAAACAGACCTGGATTTGCCATCTGGCAAACTGGGGAAATGCCTGGTGGGCTGGTGATTGATGGCGCTGCTTAGTTATTTTTACGCAGATCCGGTCCCTTAAAGTATGACCACAGGCTGGATATAAGCTGACATGTTTATCCAGTAGGCGCATGCACATCATTTTTTTGTCCACTGGCCTTAAAGTGCCAGTGGCAATTTTAATAACCAGTCCTTCCCTGGCATAATAATGTACTGTGTTTCCTGGGTGTACTGTGCTTGCATTAGCAGTGTAACAAAAATGTTAGGACCCAAGCTCCTCCTTACCCACAAACACTGTAACAAACTGACATACTTACACACAATAACATACTAATACACACACATCTACCATTGTTGGCTGTGGAGGGGGAAGTCCACAGCCCAGCAGCTCTTCTGCCCCCAAATGCACAATACACACTGCCTGCATCCGAGCGCCAGGAAATGACATCATATTCCTGTATTAAGACTCTGTCAGCGTGCTGCGACTGAGGGAGTGAGGCCCACAGGCCAAGTGGCATGCAAGGCCTGGTCGCTGGACAGGGCCCCCCTGAAATGCATGCATGTGTAAATCCCACAAACCACACCTTCCCCATTACACTTACAAAACTGAAATACCATTGAATCTGTTCCAGGGAACATTGTCCGCTGCCCCATTGAATTTAACACACTTCTGCTGTTTCAAAATTGACCAGCAGATAGTCCTCCAGCTGGTGTGTGACTCCCTCGACGGTCAGCTAACCATACTTCTTTTACCTTTTAGGAAGATAGCTGTGTGTCATAGAAGTTGTAGTTCCTCGACAACTGGTTTCCTACCCCTAATCTCCAATACACTTGGCATTAACCTTGTATTGTTTAATTTGATGAATTTGCATGCGCTAAATGGTACTTAGGGGTTCATTTAAAAAAAACAGTTTTTGTAGAATACAGTCTGATGTTAGTTTTTTTTTCTTTTGTAGGAGTAAAATCACATTGACATAAAATTCGTGGGTCCTGAGCTATAAATCAAATGCTGGTCTAGTCCCAGCTGTGTATGAGCTGAGAGAATTGAAGGATCTTATTGACAACAAAAACGTGGGTGGTTCAGCATTTCAAAAACATTGAAGATTGAAAAGTGTATTGAGCAGCTATATTATTTTAAAGTGACGCCTCGATGTATCATACAGCCCCACCAAAGAAGAATGTATATTAAATTCCTGTAAGAAACAAACAGGCAATCGCTGTCAGGAAAGCACTTGCATTAAAATTGATGGGAGCGCTCTCTGAGTATGTGCATGGGTGATCTCCTTATTAACATGCATTAAAGTGCATATGATGCCTGGAGTGTTCCTTTAAGTAACATGACGGGAACCTGTATGCTATAACTCGTATTAATAAAATGGGCAGTGTCTTTAAAATGCCCACTATAGAAGAATGGATATTAAAGTGCTTTGTGATACTTTAATATGTAGTCTTCCAAAACAAAATAACGCACTTACCTGACACAGAAGCTGCAGTCCTGCCCTCCTCCCCCTCCATGGATCGGAAATTTCCTTTCACGATTTGGCTGTTTGGTAGGAAAATACCTCCATTGATGTCAAAGGGAGTGCTTTTTTTTCTCCCCTGATATGCCTTATATGCCACTCTGCCTCCCTGATATTCCTTTTAACCCCCTATATGCCACTCTGTGCCTCCCTGATATTCCTTTTAACCCCCTATATGCCAAGTCTGCCTCCCAGATATTCTTTTTAACCCCCCATAAGCCACTCTTACCCTCCCCCGACTTACCAGTGCTTCCCTAGACTTCTTCCCATGCTTCAGATTCCTTGGTGTGTAGTGGTGCCAGCCAGTGGAGTCAGGGAGGCCCCATCATTAGGGACTTAAAACTCATGTTTTCTCCCAAGCCTTCAGCCAATGCGCTTTTATTGTTCCACGTTATTATCCAATTATGTTTCTACATTAAGTTAATATAAATGGTTACCAACATAAAGCACTTTGAGTCCCACTGGGAGAAAAGCGCTATATAAATGACTATTTAAAGGGGCCACACATGATGGCTGGAATGTCCCTGTAAAATATTTGCCAGTTCAAAAGGTTCAATTTAGTGGAAGTCTTCATATTGACTCAAGACATACAAAACAATAGAATTGCTCAAAACACAATTCTTTACAGGTTGCATCTCAATAGCAGGGCATTTTGCGTTTCCTGTTTTTCCTACTTATCATATTTGAACCTAGTTGGTAAATATCTTCTGGTTATCAGCCATGCCCATACACCACAAACCTAACACATTATGAAAAATCACAAGCACACTCATGAAATTCTGTTATTTTAATTATATAGCTGCTGACTACAGTTATGGCATTTAGTCCATATTCATACAACTTTTTCTTGATTATAGTTGATACGATGGCGCTAGTAATCAGTAATTATAAAGACAATACCTGAGATTACTCCATTAAGAAAACAATAGGTACCCCGAGATAAGTATTTTATCTTATTGGTTAGAAATTAGACCCTCATCACTGTCTTCATAAAGAAATGTTGGAAACTGAGGGCCTCCTTTTTCTCCTAAGGTTCACTTATGAGATCCCTTAAGTTTTATTAGCATTTGTGCAACTTCAAGCCCCTTAACAAGCCATCAAGACAGTGTTAACGTTTTTTTTTTAGCACAAGCCGCGTAACGCTGTCGGCTTTTGAAGTGGATGAACCTCCTATTTTCTCCCAAGATGTTCCCGGATGACTACTGTCACATCAAAGACTAGCATAAACCAAAACGTGTTACTCTCCTCATTTCGGGTTTTAAAGGGACCGTCTAATATCCTTGACACCTCTACTATAGAGGAATGCTTAGTATACTCTTATCTGACACAGAATGTACAGATATCTGCAAAATCTACTTTCTTTCTCAACGATCTGAAATGTCTTGTCACTGATTGGCTGCTTAAGCTGTCAGGAATACTCCTATTGAAATCAATGGGAAGACTTTACACATGTGCACTGGCACGTGAAGGATTTGGCTTAATGTTTGTCCTTCTCGACGTTTAGGTGAGAATAGGGGCAAATGCTTTTGCAAAATGGACAATCTGAAAATGTAATTGTCTATTGTGTGTTATAAAATAAATCAGTCCTAATAATTCTTAACATCTAACCTCTGCTTGGCTTTCTTCAGTGCCCAGTGGCATGAACGTGTTAAGTTCAGATGCTCTTGCCTGTTTTCTTATTCGTTTTTTCTGTGGAATGAGATAGGACTCTAAACTGTTTATCACGTTCCTGGTTGTATGTGCACAGTGAGGTCAAAATACACGAAAAAGCTTGAGTTTGAATATACAATGAGATATATTTAATGTAAATTGTGTTTCCGGTCGTGTGCCGTATGACTTGCTTTATCTAAACAGAGATGAAGACATGTAACTTGTTGGGTTGGACAAGATATACATGGTGTGTTTGGGTAGTATCCTAGTCCATAAACAGTGATACAAAATGCACATGTGTTTAGAGATCAGCCGTACTCTGTAAATCTGGAATCTCCAAATACACTCTATATTAGAAACCAAAACATTCCGCAGGAAATACGTTCTTAAAAAAAGTAGGTGTAGTTAATCTAGTTCATATTTTGCATAGCATGTTTTCTCAGTTGTAGTAATATCTGCCGATTACGGTGCAACGCGGCTATTCACGTTTAAGGAGGTTGGGGTCTATTCGCTACAGGGAGAGTTGGCCGGAAAGTTGTGGTTTTCACTCTCTAACTTTGCTATTTGTTATAAAGGGCTGACTATATGTGGTTATGTTATAGCCAGCCAAGATATTATAATAATTATTGTGAGAATGCTACTGATGAGGTCATCAGGTCCCCTTAAAGACCTGTCAAAATGATGTGTGCTCAGACATGGTATAGATGTATAAATGTTTGGTAACATTACTTACCTCCCGTGTGCAAGAGATAATTACGAGCATATTTGCAAGCTGGATCACAAAATGTTTGACATTTATGCCGTGGAAAATCATTACCTCCTGATTATAGCTGATTAAATGGAGATAGGATGAAGTAAGCCCAAGATCAGACGAGTGTGTTACTTCACCAGGAGTGTAGATGGTGACTTGACTTCTGGGAATTAACCACTGTGAGGTATAAAGGGAGAGCTGCGTATCTGCTCCTCAGCTTCAGTCTACATTATGAAGGTCCATCTCACATGAGCTTCTGCCACAGGAAGTGCTTAGCTGGCCCTGTATAATGCATAGTTAAATCATTAAGAATTCTTAACCCAGTGAATTATGCATTGTACAGAGCTATCGCAGGTGAAACCTGCCAGTGTCCGACCTTCATAAAGCAGGCCTCTCTCCACCTAATGTATCGGTTTGTCTTAGTCTGTCGATTCTCGTCTTGTCATACCCCTTGAATATATGTATTATATTAAGTGCTGCATAAATTGTTGGCGCTAAATAAATAAAAGATAATAATAATAATGAATAGTGAATAACAACGGTTAGCGAATAAGCCCCTGAATGTCCTCTTCACATTAAGATGCAGGAAAAGAAGTGATGCTATTGTATAACTGTATTAAAGTGCTTATCTTTTATCTGCTTTTTAGGTCACATATTTTGTCACAAGACTTTATTCTTTTTAGGCTGCTTCCTGAAACAACGCGCAGGAAACTGACCCAAGAAAATCTCAAGTAGATCTTGAGGCAGATAAACATCCTACGAATGAGGAAACACCAATTAGATGGCCTTGTTTAAGAAACTGCTGCACTTTTTATGATATTGCACAAGTTGTGCAGTTTCCTCACGCTTTTCTTTAATGCTTGACACCATGGCTTGCCAGTGTTGCTTTTATGCCTTAACAAGATACATTTAAATGACATTTAATGTGAAGAAATAAATAATAATAATACTTGTCTTTAATTAATAACTCCCTGCAGAGCTTTTCTTGTTGTGATATCCGTGCAAGGCGGATTCTTTTTTTTCTTGTCCTAATTGTTTTTATAGTCAGACCATGGTAGAAACCTGAATCACTTGTTCACAGATAGTGAATCCTCACCCCAATGTTGGTATGTAGGGATTTAAATGTTAGTTTAGGTTCTACCTCTTCATTATTGGCATTTTTCAACACAAAGAAGCTTGTTTTTAAATTACCAGGACTAAAACTGTATCGCTCTTGCATAGTGCCTTAGTGAATAAACCCCTAAAGATACAAGTTTCTCCTTTTGCTGCAGTAAATGTGCATATAAATGAGTATGGATGTATAAACAGGCCTTTGTTCTTGTTCTCTATGAATAGTTAAGTAGACATAGTGGCTCTACCTGTAAGCTTGTATTGACGCTTAAACCACAGAAAATGGTGTACATCAATAGATCTGCCTCGTTTTCGCATGCAGATCGTTATTTGTATATCTGCTTCAGTCTTTTGTGCCACCGCTCCCACCACTGTTGACGCACATGATGTGTTTAATGTTGAGTATGAGCTATTAGAAAATATGTGGCTTCTTTCTCCATTTTAGTCAGCCCCTTGTAATTCTCTATCGAAACATGACGCCAGAAAGTTAATGTTATTTTCTGCCATCTGGCGTGAAAAAGAAAAACTAGAATAGCAGGTAGTGACTGATCAGCAGCTTCTCATACTCTCTATAAATAGTTGTGCCTTACCAATTCCCTAATAGTAAAGTATAATAAATTGTAAATACATATTTTATAAAGTACATTGATTTAGTCTTTCAGAATTCCCATCATCCTCAACCAACCTGGAGGTGAGATTGGTTGAATACACCTTAACACTTCAGGTATCAGGTATTCTGAGATATGGCATCGTATTACACAAAAACAGATGCACCAGCAGTGCAAATAAAAAGTCACGTCCTCCTTCTCCTCTGTCGTACCTGAGGAAGTATAGCACGAAACGCGTCGTACGTTGCACGTTGTGACAGAGGAGAAGGAGGACGTGACTTTTATTTGCGGATATACATTCGGCTGTGCAGCAGTGGATGAACGCGGGACGCCGTGATTTTGAAAACTGCCGCTAGTCCGATTATTTATTTATTTTATATATTAAAGTATTCATCTTTATCTCACCCTCGCCTCCGGATCTGTGCTTTGAAGAATTCGGGAGTAGTTACCTCGATTTCTCGCTCTTCTTCCGAGATCACGAAGTTTTGAATAATTCTACGGTGGAGACTGAAATTTATTCGGGAGACGAACAATCCCTCCCGCTCACCCCCCTACGCGGTTTATGGGCTTGAATAAGCCCCACCAAACGTAAGGGTCCATTTTGCCTGTTAGATATATACACACAACTATTTTGATGAATTACACTATGATGTTTTTTTCTTTTCTCTTTGTTTTATGATTGAATTTTACATACTGCTCGGATTTCCTTGAAGCTACATTGAATTGGTATCATTTGCATTATTTATACTCACTTGGTGTGAGGGGCGCGGTCACCTATATATGTCTTTGTAAGAATATATATGGCCAACCGCACAAACACACACACACATTTCTTGCTTTTTTATGGTTTACCTTTCCTTTTAACCAGTATTGCAATTGTACTACTCGGATATTTTTCATTTACATTTAAAAGGAGATCAAAACTTACAAGTTCATAAAAATAAATACACACTAACTAAACAAATATCACTCTTGGCTATAACCAGTTGGCTAAATCCACCTGCAAAACACTAGTGCAACAGGTAAATGCACATGCCAGTCAGCAGTAGCAAGGCCTTCAAAGGCAGCTTTCTCCTCTCAGCTACCATGAGAGGTATGGAAGGTCTGACGCTTCACCTGACCTTTTTAAGCCCGTTATCTCAATTAGTTGTGACTTCTTAACACCGCCTGACCTGATGTGTGGGCTGTTGAGAAATGTGGTTCCCTAGGTGAAACCTTCTTAAAAGCTATCTACTATTCTAGGTTCTAAATGCCTCCCCTCAATAACTAATCTTTTGAAACTGTCACCAAGTATAGACTGTAGGTCAACTATTAAATTTATGTGCCAGAAAAAATAAAATACCCCCCCAACAAATGATGTGCCAGAAGAAGCATTGTAACTTTCAAGTCTTCTCTCTCGTCCTGTAAACCCCCCCCCCCCCCCGGCAACACTGAGTGAGCTGACTGCTCTACTTGGACTGTTGGAGTTGTTGGCCAGGTCTAGGTCTACTCACTGGACCTTGGCATTAACCTATATAATATAATGTGGTTTACACAGAGTTGAGCTTGATGTAAATGGTAAAACTAGTTCAAAACTATAAAAAAAAAATATGAAGATATCCATGTCGAGTTGTGCTCTGCTGCTTCATGACTTAATGCACAGTTCACCCTATTTCCTTAGTTATCTGTTTTGCTTCGCCGCTCGTTTGTCATGCTGCTGGTTTCCTCTTGAGGAGTGTTTGTCGCTAAAGTGTATCAGCCCATTTCCCCTCTTTTCAGAATGAGAGAAAAATCGTCACGACCCTTGTAAACGGTGCCATGCTCTAAATCTGGAAAATTTCAGAGTAAGTAAATAATATCTTCTATAATAAGACGGAGTGGGGCCGAGTGTTTGTTTCTGCCATGCCCACGCTGCTGTATGGTTTCCTGAACGTTACCCTACCCCGTCTTATTCAACTGGCATGTCTGTGAGTTGCCTCCTCAAGTATACAAAAGGGTAGCTGTAAGCTGAGCTTAAAGAGAAAAGTATAGGGTGTGGTTGGTGTTTCTGTGCACCAGATTGTTGCATTGTGCTGCGTCGGACAGGGAGATAATTGCTATTGTGGGCATTACATTCAAAAAAAAAATATAAAGAATTATAGGTTATATTATGAGCTTTAGATTAAAGAGACGGCAGACTTCAGATAACAGGGCACAGCTGCAGCTGCATACAATGATGTCTGTGGTAATCCACTAAAAAATGCAGGGTTCTCTTTTGTAGTGTTTTCTTAATGGATAGTTTGATGAAAATGAGACAAGACTTAGCCTCTCTCCTACTGATCCGAAGTATAAGTAACGCGCAGCAATCTGTTGACAGGGATCCCGTATCCATATCGGTATTTGTAACCTATTGTATAGTTGTGTGGACAACCTGTTCAGTTCTATATATATATATATATATGTATTATTTATTTATTTTTACGCTTTTATGTAAGTATATGTTTTTGTATCTGTATGAAATGCTGTAACATACAGATACGGAAGATCGACACCTTTGCATGTGACATTGCAACATGAGTACGTGTATCCGCAAAGTATCCTTTTTGCCAGGAGTAAACAATCTTTCTGCAAAGAACAGAAACCGACCCATTGGATACAGGCTTTTTGCCCCTCGACCCAGCACCATAATTGTTGTTGCATTGTAGCCCTTAGCTTGATTCCAGCCAACATAAGAATGGGGCATGAGATAGACAGGCTGTTTTAGAGACAGTAATACATGCTTTATTTATGTAATATTCTATAACCAAATAATCACATCATTTTATTTTATGATGAGTCCCCTTTCTTTGCTGGTTCTGACATCCTAGCCTATTATGCATGCTGTGTGCATTTGACATTGGCAACAAACTTCTGGTTTTATTACTGAACCCAGCTGCCAAATGGAAATGTGTGTACTGATGTCAGGAGGACATATTTCATTAAACCAGGTTATTATATCTCTCCTCCCTCGAGCTAACAGTTTACAGTAGATGGGGTTGCTCAGTGACCCTCTTTATTTAATGTTTGAATCAGGGGTAGGCTAAGTGCCCATAAGACTCTTTTGTGGGAGTCCATGGTGCGTATGGTCACTCCAATAGGATGAGAGGATACATGTAATGTAGTGATTTGTGGCCATTCATGAGAATGAGATTCCCGAGGCTGGATTATACCTACATTAGCAGGGCTGCTTTATTATTTTAGTTTTTCAATGAATATGTATAGTCTGTGTCTATAACTATATTTGCATGGTATAAGATTCCTTTAGAAACTGAAAACTGCACCCTAGCAACTGGTGCCGTAATAGGTGTGGAACCTGCAATTTGTTTTACAACTTTGTAGTACCCTTTTTTGCAGAGATCCTTTGTAAAGATGGCCATTGCAGATTCAATAATTTCTTTAAAATGAATAGGGCCTGGGCATGTCTCTGTTTGCGGATTCCCTACCCTAAATGTTCTCCAAGTACCTCCACCTCTAGCCTCTTCTCTTCACCACTATCCAGATGCTTATTTTTATCCATCTTGTCACCTCTTCCTCTCCACTATACATTGCATTTTCTTGTGCTTAGAACACTTGAGATTGCAAAGGAGAATTTAACCATTTTCCGTGTCCGATCATTTCTTTAGTTGTTCTAGAATAGGCCCATGGACCAGATATGTCATTCAGATGTCTTCCCATGGCCATGCTAAATGTCCCAGAATAATAGGCATTTGTAATTCCCCAAATTAAAAAAAAAAAGTTAAGTTGGGGGTTGTTTATATAGCAAATACAGACGTGATGGTGAACCAGTTAGATACAAAATTGCTTGGCATAATTCATATCTGCTGGCGATGGTGTGGCGGCCCTTTTAACACCATGCTACGTGTTTATGCTCACTGGATACACTGCCGGCGCCGATGGTCAATGAATTACATCTTGATGACATATAGATATGTGCGTACAAAACACTTTATTTTATACCACAGTTATGATATAACTAAAACCTATAGTCCAATAACGCTAAAACAGTTGGTCAGTATAGTTGTTTTAATTACGGTAACCAATTAGAGGGGTTGCTGTAGTTGGCACAGACTGATTTTCCTGCGCAAAATCAAAACGCTAGACTTTATACTAAAAGTCTCCTAGGAGTGCTATCTGGTGCCATAAAGTAACTTGGGCTTATTATTAATAATAATATCTTTTATTTATATAGCGCCAACAATTTATCCAGCGCTACTTATAATACATATATTCAAGGGGGTATGAATTGGGGGGCTAGAACTGACAGATCTAAACAAACCGATACATTAGGTGGAAAGAGCCCTGCCCGCAAGCTTACAATCTTGAATTATGGGATGACTTCATATTAGAAATTTCAGGTAATTGGTTTTATATACACAAATAGTCTTTTTTTTTAAATAGTGTTAGCCCCCTAAAATAATGCTGCATTAAAGAAGTCATTTTAATAAAATTGCTTTTTTCACTATGTATATAAGTTGAAGTGTCTGGCTTTGAAATGGTAAACTAAACTAAAAAAATAAATAAAACAGCCCACCGCATTATTTTTTCCAGACACTTTGGTGTTTGTGGGTTTGATGGTCAGCAATATATTTTATGATGTAACTTTCTGGATGCAAATAAACTTGTCTTTTAATAGAGTGAAAAACAATATACTATGAGAGCTCTAAACGGTCTCTAAAAGCCAGGCAAGTCTACTAATCCATTGTGTTTACCGTTTAAAACATATTGCTCTTTCTGTAAGTGATTTTGAAAGGGAAAAATAAAAAGGACATATAGGGCTATAAGTAGAATAAACATTATTTATTCAGAGCTTCTTGAGCTAAAGAGAAATCGGATTGCCTTTTTGGAGTCAAGAATGATTGATTTATTGTGCTCTCTGGATAATACCATTGCTTAGTGAAACAAATACCTCTGTCTCAGAAGGAACACCAATAAAGTTACGGACTAATTGGATTAAGCAAGTGTTAAATGGACAGTCTAGTGTCCCGTACGGCCCACCAATTAAGAATGCATTTTAAATTACCTAAGTACTTAATAATAAAACAAAGCGAATACCATTCAAGAAACGCCTATCTAAGGCATAAGTAGTGCGGATCCCGTCACGCTATATGGCCATATATTACTTGGCTCGCCACTACATCAACGTATGTTTGGCGAGTCCTATGTCATTAGTGGTGTCCAGAGAAGACTTTCAATTGCATGAGAGTCTTATTTGGGTTAAAATGCAGTGCAGTCCCATTGAATTAACTCCTTGGTAGACAAGAAAAATTAGATGGGACTCTCTAAACTTGGGGCACTTTGATGTAGTGTTTTTTGAATGGTATGTGCTGAAGTCTTGCTTTGTTTTGTATACTCATTGGTCATTAATATTCTCGCAAAACAGGGGGATCTGAATGTGTATGCCCTTTTTAGGTTGTGCGCTCCTCTAGTTTGTATTTTAAGTCCTAAAACATGCAACAGGTAACTCTCTAGATGCTTCTGAACTACAATGCCCTTAATACTTTAGATAGCCTAAGTCCAAGGTTAATGGGACCTGTACATCAGTACCAGGTGCCACCAACCTGTTTGCTACCGCTAGTTTTAGCAAAAGAAACCTTTACTGGGCTGGGATGGCTGTTTAGTATTAAAAGCACAAAATAAATGGTATACAGCCAAAATAAAAATAGTACTAGGCTTTCCGCAAGTGACATATGGCATCTGGTTAATGTTTTTCATTGTGTGCTTCTGTGACACCTTGCCTCTGCATTTTAAAATAGGTACAATAGGCCAAAACATTCCATTGGTTTCCATGGTGATTGACACATTTAGCATTTTCCATTTTGTGCAGTAGCATATCATAATGTACTTTCCTTTTACAGCTCCTTTCTATGAACGGTAGGACTAAGCAGTTCCCAGCCTTCATTTCAGTGGTTAGGCCATATGATTTAACCTCTGTCCCTTTTTTTTTCTTTTTTTTTTAATGGTATGATTCCATGTAGACGTGTACAAAAATGAGTTCTGGTGGAACCTTTGAAAAGTGGTCTTACCAACATTGCAACCAATGGAATGGTCCATTCATTAGAAACATTTCCTTGGTTGCTATGATGATGACACTTGGTAACAGAATCACTTTTTCTGCCAAAAAACTGTAGCCTTTCTTGTCTTTTTGGGTGCATTAACCATGTTTCTCCTTTTAACCTACGTATTTCCTCTGAATTTCTGTTTGTATTTAGATGTTGTTTAAAATTAGGGAAAGCTGGAGATTGTATTACTTAGCAAGCATTTTTATCTAGTTTTTGTAATGTGTTTTTTCTTATATAATCTTTTTGTTGCTTTCTCAATAAACTTTTGGGTGGGAGTCATCTGCCAGTGTTTAGTCTAGAGCTGAAACAACGAATCGATAAAATCGATAATAATCGATAACGGAAATCATCGATAACGATTTCCGTTATCGATTAATCGAGTGATCAATTCGTTGTTGGAGCACTCGGCTCCTTTTACTTACCTCCGCCAGCGTTCCCCGCTTCTGCTACACGCTCTGCAGTCTCCGCCTTCTAGCTACGTGACGGATGTGACGCGTTCCGGAGGTAAGTATTCTTCATGTCTATGTGCACGGATCGCACAGAGCCACTCGCACAGAGCGAATCGCTCTGTGCGAATGGAGCCACTCGCACAGAGCGGTTCGCTCTGTGCGAGTGGCTCCACTCGCACAGAGCGGTTCGCTCTGTGCGAGTGGCTCCATTCGCACAGAGCGGTTCGCTCTGTGCGAGTGGCTCCATTCGCACAGAGCGGTTCGCTCTGTGCGAGTGGCTCCATTCGCACAGAGCGGTTCGCTCTGTGCGAGTGGCTCCATTCGCACAGAGCGGTTCGCTCTGTGCGAGTGGCTCCATTCGCACAGAGCGAACCGCTCTGTGCGAGTGGCTCCATTCGCACAGAGCGGTTCGCTCTGTGCGAGTGGCTCCATTCGCACAGAGCGAACCGCTCTGTGCGAGTGGCTCCATTCGCACAGAGCGGTTCGTGAGTGTGGGTGCAGGGCAGAGTGGGGGTGGGGGTGCAGGGCAGAGTGGGGGTGGGGGTGCAGGGCAGAGTGGGGGTGGGGGGTGCAGGGCAGGAGACTGGGTGCAGGGCAGAGTGGGGGTGGGGATGCAGGGTGTGAGTGTGGGTGCAGAGCAGAGTGGGAGACTGGGTGCAGGGCAGAGTGGGGGTGGGGATGCAGGGCAGGGTGTGAGTGTGGGTGCAGGGCAGAGTGGGTGCAGGGCAGAGTGTGAGTGTGGGTGCAGGGCAGAGTGGGTGCAGGGCAGAGTGTGAGTGTGGGGGCAGGGCAGAATGTGGGGGCAGGGCTGGGTGCAGGGCAGAGTTAGAGACTGGGTGCAGGGGCACAGTGCAAAGTGCTGGGTGCAAAGTGCCAGTGCTGGGTGCAAAGTGCCAGGGCTGGGTGCAAAGTGCTGGGTGCAAAGTGCCAGGGCTGGGTGCAAAGTGCTGGTGCAAAGTGCTGAATGCTGGGTGCAAAGTGCTGGATGCAAAGTGCCAGGGCTGGGGCAAAGTGCTGGGTGCAAAGTGCTGGGTGCAAAGTGCCAGGGCTGGGTGCAAAGTGCTGGGTGCAAAGTGCTGGGGCAAAGTTTCTTGAACAGTAATAGTCCACCTCTTTTCAGAATGTTTGGGGTTATTTTGTTTCATAAATATTGTGTTTGGGTTCTTGTACTTTGAAAATATTGTTTTTTATTACATCATAACAAAATAAGAATGTTAATGTAAATTTTAAGTTGTTTTTTAACATCCAGTTCATTAAATTCTTTTAAATAAACGAAAAATTTGCATATTGTTTTTTTTTATCCGATTAATCGATTAATCGAAAAAATAATCGGCCGATTAATCGATTATTAAAATAATCGTTAGTTGCAGCCCTAGTTTAGTCATTGCTAAGCATCACTGAAACCGTATTCTGCAAACAGTTCTTGCCTTGATGGAACTTGTCAAACCTTCTTCTCTGTTTCTATGACACCCAAAGACATGGTCTCAACAGACTCGATGAAACGAATGTATGAGTCATGTTTGCCAAATGTTTGATGGTCTTTTTTTCAGCAACATTGTGCATTTGACCTAAAAGAGACCTTAGTGCCCTCTTGGTTCTGCTAAAGCCATTGGCATTCCTACGGTCAATGAACCATGACACAAAGGTCCTATTTGGTGGCATTCATTTTAGATTTTTTTTTCTCGAAATGCTGCCTTTTACTGCATTATCATCAGAATGATTGGAGGAAGCAGTTTTTATAGTTTTTCTGTTTACTGTTAATGTGCAATGGTCTTGTGCCTATCTTCCCATATAATATCACGTGTTCAAGTACCAGTTACAATATGTTTATATATACCGGTAATATACATTTAAATACGAGTGTAAATGGCCTTACGTTTATTAAATGAATGCATTTGTGCATAAGTACTAATTTAGTAGTAATACAAAAGAAAGTGCTAGGAGATCAGATATCTTTAGGTTATTAAAGATGCCCTATGTTCTTTAAACAAGTGAATCCAATATAATTGAATAATAGCAAATAATAAAAAGTATATTAAGTGAATGCATGCAAATAATAAAAAAAAGCACATCCTTAAAGAGAATTTTAGCAACAAACTATATAATGAAATGTATCTTTCACTGTATATGTGCGTGTGTGTGTGTGTGTGTGTGTATGTATGTATATATATATATATATATATATATATATATATATATATATATAATCTCTCTGCCCCACTGTGTCACTTGCAGGCAGTGGGGGTCATGGAACTATAAAAAAAAAAAAAGTATACTGATGATGATGATAATAATAAAGGGCTAATTGAGGAGATCCTTTGATTGAAATCTAGCACACACCTTAATTGCAGCTCCCATGTGGTCTCCTTGGAAGTTTCTGATGTTAAACGCTGTAAAGTGGGCAAGTAGGCCCTACCCATCCCCATATCTTGCCACACACCGCAACACACATGTCCTGATTTGGACCCCTGAAATGTTGAAGGGTATGTGTTTACCCAATGACAAACATGAAAGGAGTATAATATAGCATTGTGATCTGGTTTATAAGACGCAGCCAGTATGCCTTGGGAAGAAAATGCCTGATACAGGAAGTTAACAGTAATAATCTTTCCTTTTGGAGATAATTACATTTTTGGAAATTTGTGCTAAAGGCCTTTGTTTTCTCTCTTAAACACATTTTATAGTTGTGGCTTTGAAAACACGTTAGTGGTGAGAAGAGAAGGATGTGTGTATTCTCTGTGAACAATGTAACTTTACTCTGAAAGCATGTGGTGTCAGCAATAAATAAATTAAACTCCAGCTGTTACCTCTAGTTACTGCCATAGAGCCACAGTTCAAACTCTGACTGCACTTTTCTGAGTCTTGTAGAGCATCCAAGCCGACCCATGTAGAGCATCCAAGTCGACCCATGTTCTCCTAACCACTTACCATGCATCCCTGAGATATCAGATTTGTATGGATGATGTGATATATTTTAATATTTATTAATAACTACCTAGATACATTTGTGGCACAGCAAGGTAAAACAAATCCCAACTGCTGCCTCTGGCTTGTCTCTCCATTTTTGGTCCATCACAAGAAGTCTGATGATCTAGAATCCTATAAAATCAAGCGGTTAAAAAGGAATAGGAGAAGGGTTGAGCTTGATGGACGCAAGTCTTTTCTCAACCTAAACTACTATAACACTGATCTATTGTGCCTCAATGCAGGATTCAGAGACACTGGTCCCAGGGTTCTGCCAACTAAAATAGATTGAACACCTCAATTGTTATGGATTGAACATCTGCTCCTGCCCCTACTATTTGATATCACTTCAGTACTCTGATTAGTTGCAGTATTGCGTTGCACAGATATATTTTACTCAATAACCCAAACCGAACTCGTCCTCTAACTTTTTGTTTGTAAACCGGTAGGGAAAAAGTTGGATCCTGAGTATCACATTCTATAACCAGCCAGGTTTTAAAAATGTAAAATAGAAGTTAATTTTAGTTAATAAATTGGCTGAAGATCCTTTTTTTTCTTCCTTAGATCCTATGGTAGGGTTGACAACCACAGTTATCAACCATCTACATATCTGTTAAATTTGAACATTTAAATCCTAATATTGCGTTTTATTACACCTTGAGACTCTGTGATGTAGGTATTACATCTGTATTTAGCATTAAGATAGTTCTCCGCGGTTTATTCACTAAAGTGGAGTATGCAGGTGAATTTTGAAAAAATATTTTGCCTCAAGATCATTTAGGGAATGTTTTGTAAGTTAATTATGCATTGCACAGGACCAATTGAGCCCTTTATTGTAAGAGAAGTGTAATAAATTTGGGATTTGTTGGTAAAATACGTTTGTGTGCACATGTGTGTTCCTGACTTATATGAAATATGCATTCTAAAGTGCCACATTGCAATTTTGTAATGCTAGGTATGTCTGACAAGCATGAATTAATCAGTTTTCATGATATATTGAAAAATGTCAGTAACTATTGTCATTCTGTTTTAAATAGTCTATAAGATTTCAAAATATGCAATTTACTAAATTATTTTAGTACATTAGAGGAGCCCCTGAACACAACTACCTTCTGCTATGTAATAAGGAATAAGCTAAGTTATATTTAGAATTGATTCCCTTTTAATGGATGAGGCTGGCTTAATTAAATGATATTAAATTACCGGCCATTTCATTAGTAAACTCATTTAACTTTCCACCCAATGCTGTTTATACATCCATGCCTCTATCGCAGTGTCCTTGTAGTTATCACATTACTGAAAAACAAAATTAAAACTTGTGTGACCTTTTACATTATTTCGGCTGTATTCTAAATATTATTTTTACGCCTTATTTTTTGGCCCTTAGAATACATTTTATCATCTTTGTAGAAGATTGAGCTGAAAAGGTTACTTATTTCTGGAAGGGGACATATTTATGAAGTGGTCACAGTCTTTTTAGATCTAGGGATATTGCATGTAAGATTTTCCATGAGTGTGAGGAGTAGTCAAATATGATTAAGTTGGAAGCCCCTAAGGCTGATAATAATAATAATAATAATAATATTATCTTTTATATAGTGCCAACAGTTTACGCAGCACGGCCTGCTGATATGTGGCCTGGGGGTTTGGTGGGGCTGACATTTAGGTTCAACAGTGCTGGTGAAGTACAATTTGACAGCCCACTGCTCCCAAAAAACCTTGGTGCCAGTAAGTAATATCTGGGATTTGTTGAACCGTGTGTGTGTGTGTGTGTGTGTGTGTGTATATATCTATATATCTATATATATGCAACTTAATTGTGGAAAGTAAGAATTCATTTTGACATGGCTTCATTTTGGGACAGAAATGGTCATAATTATTTACATGCGATGATTGCCTTACCCAACATCTGCCCTTGACCAGACAAAGTCGGTTTGCTCAGGTTTATTAAGTTTTGTTATTTGAGTGCTGGATTTTGTGCCATACACAAATTCTTAGTGATAGAGTTAGAGTAGTTTTGTCTTGAGAGGTACGCATCCCATAAGGGGTTTTCAACCCCCTTAGCTTGGTCTTTGATGCGATGGTCTGGGCTGTATAATTTATTTAAAAAAAAAAAAAAAGAAATTAAGGTAAACATGCTTTTGTTCAATGGTTCTCACCGGATTTAAGTTTCATTAAAAAGCTAGTGGCTGCTATCGTAGCCAGGCTTCAAAAGACCTGCTCATCAGAGCAATGTATAGTATCCACTGTAATAAATGTCACGATTCTATAAGGAGGTAAAGAATATAATGAACTCCGTACTAAATCATGAAAACCAAGTGATTGCAGCTTAAGAAGGACATATTGCATATTAAATGTTTGCTTCACCTGGACTGCTGAATGTCATGAATTAAAATTAGAAACTGTATTCCTTGTATGGTAGAATAAAAAACCCTTCCTGGAAAGGATTGTTCTATCACGGAAGTTATTCCTCACTCATCTTTTTCTAGAACATTTAATTTGTCATGTGACACACAAGCAGGTACTAATAGGTTCTAGTCATAGACACCAATCTGCCAAAGGTTGTTTGTTTACCATACTACCAAACAAAGAGTGCAAAGATGTAAAAGGTTAATGCTGGTGTGAGAGTCTATACGTCAGTAACTTTTAAGAACACTATGCTTGCTATTGGAGCCTCATAGGTACAAGCTTAATCTATGTTTTTAAAGAGTCTATTGTAGCCACATGGTTAAACAGAAAGATCATACTGTCCATCAAACTTGTGTTCACTCCTAAGAATAGACACAGTAAATTGAAGAAGTGAAAGCAGACGTATCCTGCACTGTACAGTACACACATTAAAATGATTATGAAACCTCTTCTGTGATTTCCATCCAAAACAAGTTATTAAGACCCAATGTAGATTATTTAACATTACATGCATGCTTTTTTTTTTTTATATATAATTTTTGCCATATGTTATAACCTACCAATATACTGTATTGGCTCGGATATAGGCCGCCCCTGTATATAGGCCGCACCCTAAAAGTTTGGTGCTTTTTTAAAGAAAAAGTTTTTTTCTTTAAAAAAGCACCAAAAAAACATGCTGCCACTCTGCTTCCCCCCCCGAGATATGCTGCCACTGTCCTCCCCCCCCTACGAGATATGCTGCCACTGTCCTCCCCCCCTACGAGATATGCTGCCACTGTTCCCCCCCGAGATATGCTGCCACTCTGCCCCCCGACTTACCGGAGCAGACTCCCGGGTGTCTTGCGGGGCCGGCGGGGGACATCTACGCAATACGCGTATACAACTTCCGGTGCCGGCACTCAGCAGATGTGCCGGCACCGGAAGTTGTATACGCGTATTGCGAAGATGTCCCCCGCCGGCCCCGCAAAACACCCGGGAGTCTGCTCCGGTAAGTCTTGGGGGCAGAGGTAAAACGCATCGTGCGGACGGTCACCGGCTGCGGCGATGCGGGTAAACAACCTCCGCTGCCGGGACATCTGTACGATGTGCTTTAACAATCGATTGTTAAAGCACATCGTGCAGACGTGCTGGCAGCGGAGGTTGTTTACCCGCATCGCCGCAGCCGGTGACCGTCCGCACGATGCGCTTAGACAACCTCCCGTGCCGCCCCCCCCGTGGAAAGTGCTGGCAGGGGAGGCTGTCTGAGCGTATCGGAGAGTAGGATGCAGGTCCCCTGCACCGCTGCGGGGGATCTGTATCCTAAACCTGCTGCCTGCCCGGTGCCACACCCCAAATATAGGCCGCACCCCCACTTTAAAGACTTAAAGTGGGGGGAAAAAGTGCGGCCTATATTCGAGCCAATCCCTCTCCCTCTCCAAAATGTCAGTAGCATTAACATAAGTTAAGACTTACGGAAGCAGAATAGATCCCTGCTCTTGTCGGCTAACAATATATTGGGAGGTTAAGGGGCTGCCTAGGTGAGGATAATTGTATTATAGAATAAGAAGCAGAAAATGGGAATGAGGTTGGTAAGAAGTGATAATGGTGGAAGAGGGACTCAAGTCCTGGGAAGATTGAAGAAGGTGGTTAGAGTATTTGATGATAAGGGCTCTGTAGGTCAGGATTGTGATGTGTATAGGGAGCCAGTGGGCAACATATGAAGAGCGATAGGGTATGGAAATATGTCTGGCAGTGTTCAGAGACAATCTGAGAAGATCCACTACTGCCTCTGAAACATGCCCTTGCCATGTTTTATATCAAAAACACCCACTAAGTCTCTGGTATTCTGACACCATTCTCACTATCAATCACTGATTTTAGGATTATGTTTTTCACATAGCGTTAAAAATATAGACAGTGGTATAGGATCTGCTGGTGGCGTTACCTTTGAAACACAGCTATGGACTTTCCAACACAGTTGGAAAATTCCAACATGACTTCCTGACTTTCCTTTAAAACAATAGCTACTGACTGTTTGATCTGGCAATGTCGTAACTAAACTTGCCTTGGTTATTATTACAGGCCAGTTTGACTATTTCCTGTGCTTGTTTACCAGAGGCCGCACTGTACAGTATTAACCTTCTCTATAAAAATACATTTATTACATACTGTTTCATTTATCATTGCGCTCTGGTGGTATGATTGTGTTTCTGGTTCTTTGGCTATTATAAGATTGTTATTGATGCCCTTGCCTTTAAATAAAACTGAAAGTTAAGCCTCGACAGGCTCATACAGGGAATGGTGGGTCAGCCATCTTTGTCTTTACAGGAGCAACTTGCCAGGGTTGGCCCTTCATAAGTCATAGTTATTGATTGGAATAAAATATGTGTTTTATTAAATAAAGACTTATAATTATAGGTGGTATGAGGAATCATGCGCACACATCCAAGTGTGTAAACTCCGTCATAAATCTTGACTTATACATTGTTTTTGTTTTTTATGATCCCTTCTGTAGAGCGAGATCAGTGACCTTCTTTGTGTAAAGACTAGATTCCATAAACATGCACTGTGTATTTCCTGCATTATTGTAGTATTTTAAAAAGCCATGATGGAGTGTGAATTAATAGTTTTTCATAATTGGATTTTTTTTTTTTATATATAGGTTATCATTGCTAGGAAACTAGTGGTATGATGCCCAAAGCAACATTGTTACACTGAAAGAATTTAACCTTGTCATTATTTTTTTATTTTCAATTTAAAAATACACATTTGAAGAACGTTTAAGTCGGCATTTGGAAATAGAAAAGTTTTATTATAAAATGTGATATTACAAATTGAAATAAAAGATACAAATATAATATTTCTATATTTGCAACTAATGGCAGAGAAATATAATATCATAGAATTCTTTTCAATGTCCATCTACAAGATTTGTTTTCTATGGAACAATTTTGCCATGGGTCCAAATTTTGAAATGTAACATACGTTAACGTTGACTATCATAGTTTCAACGTTAGAATTCCTGTATTTCTGTGCTATATTTAAAAGAACATGTTAAATGCTGTAACCACTAAATGGTTCTAAACAGGGCCATCTGTAAAGTCTGTGGTTTATGACCACCATAAAGGCTTTATCCACTAAATGGAAAGTTGATGTTAGCATTTGAGGAACTCTCTCCCTTCTTCATTAATTATCAACAATGACAACTTGAACTTCAAGACGGGAAATTGATTGCATAATGCTGACCCTGCCACATGTAACTTCCATGAGGTGTACTTTTCAGCTAGGTATCTCCAAACAATTACACCGACAAAAAGGACAAAACCCTAGGTACTGTTGGTAAAATCATTTTACACTTAAAACTCCTTTTAAATAAGAATTATGAAGGGTTACCCACAGTGAAATGTCTGTGTAAGGGTATCTCATCTGTTTCACAATTCATTATGTAAGTTCCTCTTATGTGTTCTTGCAGGATAAGCTTGCTGGGTTTTGCTCTTTAAAATTGTATAACACTGCAATTATAAGAATAAGTTGCCACCTATGAAGCCAATATAAATTTGATTTAGTGACAGTAAAGACCACGTAGGGTTTACTGCCAACTGCAGTCAGGACACTCCTTTTATGTTTCCGATTATTTGTGCTACCTCCCCATTCTCTGCGTTGTTAGGGAATACGTTGATGTGGAATATCGAAAGTAACATGATGATGATACTAATGGCGTTTTTTAAGATTGTCATCTTTTACATTTAATTTTATATGATAAGAAACCAACAGGAACATATGACCATAGTTTTGTTTTTAAGTTACGATTATCTTTGAGAGAATCTGAAGTTCTGAGGGACATGAATAACCATATCTTTTGTTTGGTTGCTCAACGATTTACTAAATTGTAATTTAATTTTCTCACTCAAACAAAAATAAGCTCCATAGAATGCTTACAAGGTATTCCGATATGCATTCTTTGTTGGTGGGGCTGCTTGGGACAGTAGTTTCCGTGTTAAATTTCTGTGAATAAAGATTGTGCATTTATTGGCCCCTTTTATGTGCTGCTGTATTCGACCTTCCTCACTTCATTCACTTGCCTTTGTCCTAACACTCCAAATTATCCTTATTTCAGCTTTATTAGCTCACTCTTCATCATTAGGCCCTGTGCATGTCTTGCTAGAAATCAATGGGCACGATTTGTGCTGGTCAAGATGCTTATTAACTTATGGTTACCATCAAGTTTGTTATGGACGTAATGCTAATGTGTTACTGGCAAGGCATTGCAGTTGCCCTATGGAAACGCCTCCTAATGTATTGTTTGTTAACTATTGAAACAACTACTCAGCGCTCAGTTGCGATCAAGTTTCCAGTCACCAGACAATTTCATGTTGTTAAACCAGCTTTTTATCTGACCTTTCCAGTAGCATGGGGTAGCAGCAAGGAGCCCCACTGATGTTGCAGCTCCTCAACCTCCTGTCATAAATACCAGGGGAAGGGTGTTGCTGAGTAGCCCAGGTCCAGATGCAGTTGCACTCCCTCTTCCCCAATATTTATATGGCCGTTTCTTCTTTGGAGTCCCACCTATATACTTTTCAGCTTGTTGGGTGAACCTCTGTGGTCCATGACTGTGAAGCTGCCTTCCTTTTTTTAACCTGGTCACAGATGACCTTGCAATCTTTCACCATTGATGGATCTTTATAACCCCTGTGTGGCATAAAATTATCAGCTATCCATATATCATCATAAAATCTCTGTCCGGCTCTGCATGCATTCATCATCTTTAGTAAGACCTTGTAGCGCTTGCACATTTCATTAGAATAGTAAACAAGATCTTGGAACAGCCTGATCCTGACAACAGTAGCCCCATTATGTACTCTGTGCCTGAATGCATTATGTCATAAGGCCCTTTGTTGCAGTTGATGCTTTACACACTGAAACAATATCTTGGGCCACAGTTTTTATTGTTATATATTTTGCATATCACATTTTTGTTTTTTAAATTTGGTGTAATTTCCGTATAATGAAGGAGTTTAATTAAAATGCAAAACAAATTATCTAATGTAGTGCTTCTAGATCAGACTAAATTACTACTATTGCTAATTATTAGTATTGTATACCTTACTTTACCTTTTTTCTTCTGTTTCTGAAACTTTTTACAATCTTTATAGTCCTTATAGTGAATCTGTCACTTTTCCAAAATCTCACATTTTCATGTAAAGTAATATCATAGGAGAACATGGAGCACCCTACACCAGTCTTCTAATTTTGACATTGGTTCTCAATGTCGGATGTGTCTCTGTATACTATTTTATTTCAAATAAATGTATTTTTACTATTGATGTATCACCTAGTCTATCAACACATTTCTTAAATGTTGTCAATTATGTACCCTTCTCTGTCATAATGATGTCATGACATAGATTTTTCTTGCAAGTTGATAGACAGCCTCTGTCCTTCCAGCTTTGGTTACAGTACATTTACCATGACTGAGCACGATATGAATCCATTGTTCACAGTTGCTAGAATAACAATTGCCGCCAATTCTTCATGTGATAACAAAGAGCTACGTTAAGGAGAGGTTTTTTTTCCCCATCAGCATGTGACATTCACAGTGGTTTCCTGCGAATTATATCAGACTAGCTGAATTGTCCTAATAAAAATTCTTGACTATTTGCAATTCACACCTGGTTTGCTTCATTTCACTTTATCTTATATGTCATATGTCCTGGGGTTTGGAGGACATTCTTGACTTTGTACCCTAAAATGTCCAAAATGTTTTCCTGGACATGGTGGAGAAATCCAGGTAAAAGCCCGTTTTACCGTGCATAAACAAATGTTTATCCAAAACTTGCTACTTTGTTTAGAAGATGTTTACATGCCATACCAAATGTCATCTGCCAGCCATCATAAAAGCTGGAAAGTATAGGTTCACTTTGTAATTATTTAGACTAATTTACTGTTTTTTTTAAATTACATGAACCATATTTTACATTGTTACTGACTTTTGTTTAACTCCATCTCTCTTGTTTTTATGAACAGCTAATGGTAATGAAGAAGTGTTCTACCTAGTTTGCAGCTGGTCCAAGTGTCTTTAAAATGCCGCCTCCATCAGATATCGTGAAGGTGGCTATCGAATGGCCAGGAGCCTTCCCCCGCCTTATGGAAATAGATCAAGTATGTATATTTGTATACCTATACTAAAGGTTCTAAGAAATGCTGTTACTTGTTTAAAAAAGCAGCAGAGTAGTAGGTAAAATGTACTATATATATATATATATATATATATATATATATATATATATATATATATATATATATATATATATATATATATATATATATATATATATATATATATATATATATATATATATATATATATATATATATATATATATATATATATATATATACTCAGTGAACATTTATTTTATTTTACCAGATCACTGGAAGAGAAATACTTCATTGGAACCCACAATTGTCTAACTGGTAGCCAGTGGCACATATTCTTATGTATAGTTAAATTCTCACATACTGTATATTATATGTTGTAATGTGGTTTGTTAGTTTTTAAAGGAACAACTTCAAAGCAATAAAATACTTTGCCAATTGAGGTCATGCAAAATGGGCTACTTTGTGAAGTTGGGGAATTAATGGACCACAGTTGTAGATACTGAATTGCTTCAAATTAGGGCTGCAACTAACGATTATTTTAATAATCGATTAATCGGCCGATTATTTTTTCGATTAATCGATTAATCGGATAAAAAAAAACAATATGCAAATTTTTCGTTTATTTAAAAGAATTTAATGAACTGGATGTTAAAAAACAACTTAAAATTTACATTAACATTCTTATTTTGTTATGATGTAATAAAAAACAATATTTTCAAAGTACAAGAACCCAAACACAATATTTATGAAACAAAATAACCCCAAACATTCTGAAAAGAGGTGGACTATTACTGTTCAAGAAACTTTGCCCCAGCACTTTGCACCCAGCACTTTGCACCCAGCCCTGGCACTTTGCACCCAGCACTTTGCACCCAGCACTTTGCCCCAGCCCTGGCACTTTGCATCCAGCACTTTGCACCCAGCATTCAGCACTTTGCACCAGCACTTTGCACCCAGCCCTGGCACTTTGCACCCAGCACTTTGCACCCAGCCCTGGCACTTTGCACCCAGCACTGGCACTTTGCACCCAGCACTTTGCACTGTGCCCCTGCACCCAGTCTCTAACTCTGCCCTGCACCCAGCCCTGCCCCCACATTCTGCCCTGCCCCCACACTCACACTCTGCCCTGCACCCACTCTGCCCTGCACCCACACTCACACTCTGCCCTGCACCCACTCTGCCCTGCACCCACACTCACACCCTGCCCTGCATCCCCACCCCCACTCTGCCCTGCACCCAGTCTCCCACTCTGCTCTGCACCCACACTCACACCCTGCATCCCCACCCCCACTCTGCCCTGCACCCAGTCTCCTGCCCTGCACCCCCCACCCCCACTCTGCCCTGCACCCCCACCCCCACTCTGCCCTGCACCCCCACCCCCACTCTGCCCTGCACCCACACTCACGAACCGCTCTGTGCGAATGGAGCCACTCGCACAGAGCGGTTCGCTCTGTGCGAATGGAGCCACTCGCACAGAGCGAACCGCTCTGTGCGAATGGAGCCACTCGCACAGAGCGGTTCGCTCTGTGCGAATGGAGCCACTCGCACAGAGCGAACCGCTCTGTGCGAATGGAGCCACTCGCACAGAGCGAACCGCTCTGTGCGAATGGAGCCACTCGCACAGAGCGAACCGCTCTGTGCGAATGGAGCCACTCGCACAGAGCGAACCGCTCTGTGCGAATGGAGCCACTCGCACAGAGCGAACCGCTCTGTGCGAGTGGAGCCACTCGCACAGAGCGAACCGCTCTGTGCGAGTGGCTCCATTCGCACAGAGCGATTCGCTCTGTGCGAGTGGCTCTGTGCGATCCGTGCACATAGACATGAAGAATACTTACCTCCGGAACGCGTCACATCCGTCACGTAGCTAGAAGGCGGAGACTGCAGAGCGTGTAGCAGAAGCGGGGAACGCTGGCGGAGGTAAGTAAAAGGAGCCGAGTGCTCCAACAACGAATTGATCACTCGATTAATCGATAACGGAAATCGTTATCGATGATTTCCGTTATCGATTATTATCGATTTTATCGATTCGTTGTTTCAGCTCTACTTCAAATTTGTGCTACTGAAGATTAGCACCCTCAATCAAAACCTGCTGTGGTATAAAAGGGAATGTGAGTGCGGAAATGACACAGTGTGGGTACTTGTGTTATTTTTTTTTAAGAATGTTGTCATTTATTTATAAAAGACATGTATACAATTCTCAATGTCCCTGTGTGAAAAAGTAGTTACCCCCTTGGACTACCCCCCCCCACACACACAAATTAGCAGCAAAAACTGCAGTCAACTGTAGTTATTGATCATTCTCTCAGAGTTGTGGCAGAATTTTGGCCTGCTTATCCATACACTGCTGTAATTCATTTTATGTCCTGCCCAACATCTCAATGTGGTTTATGTTCATGGCGTCACAAAGTAGGGATTGAGGTTCTGTCAATGATAGCAAATTATCCAGGTCCTGATGCAACAACGCATCCCCAATCCATGCCTGACTGTTGATATGGGGTTCTTAATGTGGAATGTGGAAAGTATTTTCTTGACGGGACAGACATAGCAGGACCCGCATTGGCCCAAAAGTTCCACTTTTGATTCATCTGTTCGTAGTAGAACATTTTTCCTTCATTATTTCTCATAGTTTATGTACTTTTTAGCCAAGCTGTACACAAGCACTCATGTTCTTCTTAGAGAGAAGTGGCTTTAACTTTGCTACTCCCATGAATCCCATATTTGCCCTTCCTGATGGTGGAATCATGAACGCTGAGCTTAACTGAGGTGTTGCAGGCCAGCAACTGTTGATACTTCTGATTTCTTGGGTAATGTTAAGCCTTGCTATTCAAGCAAAGTAGTTGGATTATTATTTGTTGGAAGGTTCGTTTCTGTTCCAAACCTTCTCAGTTTGGTAAGGATGGCTCTGACATAGCCTTTGAAATGGCTGCATAACCTTTTCTAGTCCAATATGCATCAACAAAATGATTTAATGAAATGCATTGTGATAAACAGTGGGGTAGATACTTTCACACTGTAGGTGTGTATCGTGGACTAGAATTAGCAGATTCCATAGTATGATCTTATAAAATCACTCAACATACAACCAAATGCCTTTTTACCACGTACTTTTGGTGTTTCAATTGCTATACAGGCATGCCTGGCATGGCCCTGGGGCATGATTTGGAATTCCAGTTCAACAACTGGAGTGAGAGAAATTGGCTACCTGGCTTTATCTTAATTCATTAATTAGATCTATATTCTTTTCCAGTCAATTCAGTTCTATCCATACACTCATTCTGAATGTAAAATATTTACAAAATGCCATGGCAAACCAAAAACCAGATTGATGCTGTTTTTTTAACCACATGTATAATAGCCAAATAGCAAAATACCTCTAATGGCTTTTTATGGTGCAGTATTACTATCTAACTATTTTTCTTTTATTCCTAGAAAAAGCCATTATCTTCAATAATCAAAGAAGTCAGTGATGGGTAAGTATAGCTTTCTACAGCTGATATTGATGATGATATTATTATTATTATTATTATTAATAATGTTTATACTCCTACCATTATTACTAATAATGATAAGACCACTAATAAGGCTGAAAATAATGGAATTAAAGAAATACATTTATAACAATGCAAAATATCAATTATAAGTATTATTTTTCTTAAGTAAAGCATTGCTTGTGTTGTGGGAATGCATCACCTTGAATGTACCTGTAAAATCATTACACTAGGACACTCTTATTTTTAATGGAATATAAGGATTTTAGGGGGCAGTGCCTGCAGTGGCGAGTTTACCTTCAGTCCTGCCCTAGGCCAAACCCAGGGCAGCGCCACCTGCTGCCCCCTCTTTGCCGTTGACCTTTCTACCGTGTGTCAGAAAATGACATCATATCTCAGAGCTCCACATTTAAAAGAAGGAAGGAAAGGAAAGACGGAAGGCCTAGGCCAGAATACACCACTAAGTGTTTATGTATTAAAAAGTAATTATGGTACGATGTTTACTGACCTTGGCTGTTGGATTGTTTAAAAAAAAAAATTGTCAGTTCTCTAAAGGGACAGTTTTTAATGCATATTATAGCTGCATGGTGTTCCTCTTAAATAAAACACAATACGTTTGAAATTCTACATGTGTGTTGGCCCAATAAATGACTAGATAACTAGAAATGTGTTTTTATCAAACATTGTGCTATTATCCTGAAACTCTTGAGCAATTCTGTAATGAAGTAAACAAACAAAATATAGTTGTCAAAAGAAGGCAATCTTGTTTCCATTAGCTGGTTCTCATGACATGAAACTTGTCCAAAAAGTACATTATAAGTTTTTTTGCAGTTCTTGAATTATCTTTTCAGCCTGTGCATACAGCAGAAAGGCTCTAATGGACACGGAAACACAATGAAGCTTTGTGTATTGCCTTTGTAACATTCTTCCTTAATTGTTTTTTTTTCATGAGGGAAAAAAACAACTAGCAAAAAAGGCTACACGGTGAGGGCCAAAGAGATCTGTGTAGGCTAATGTTCTGTATCCACCCAAAACAGCCTTGAATTTGTGACTTTGTTTCCATAGTGCAATGTCTGATTAATACAAAATTAACAAATATACATTTTAACAAAACAACCACTAAAAATGTGCCTAGTATTAAGCCTCTTAAGGTTCTAGGACATAATGGTGGTAAATAAGTGGAACAGCCTTCCAACACATGATAGTGATTAATACAGTGAGGGAATGAAAATTTGGATAGACATATGGCGATCATGAATCTTTACCAAGGACTGATTAAGGTTTCAGTCTTTACATCAAGAAAAATTAGTAGAACGCTAATTATCTGCCATCATATTCTATGTTTCTATGAACATCCTGAAGGATCTTCACTTAAGGACACAGTATTAACTGCTGCAACTAAAACAGAATAATGGGGGAAAAAACCCAATTTACTATCTTTTCCATAATATATATACCTGTGGAATATGTAAACTATAACTATTTCCTTTTCTGCTTATTCTCTCAGTGAGCCATTGCTAAAGGAATTGCAAATGGTAACTTAATCGCTCATTCATCTACACATACGTGAATGAATTACTAAAATGTTATTGCTCAGAAGTAGTATTTTTCTTTTAGTTTTCTCTTGCAAAGCAACATTATATATATATATATATATATATATATATATATATATATATATATATATATATATATATATACTATATATATATATACTATATATGTATATGGAAAAACCGTTTAGTTGTGTACCAGTATATATATCTACTTGCTGCCAAATAGCCTCTTTTTGGCTACTTATTTTCACTCTATTAAAGGGGCAGACATGACCAATATGGTTTTCAAGAATCAACAGCCTTAAGGTTGTTAACTTGGTTATTTGTATTTCTGTGTTTGTGAAATCCTAAAACACTCTCACCTAGTGGCAGATTTCGGGATGGGCTTGCTTCAACCCGTTGATTGAATTGGCACGCTAAAGCCATGACTGTTCCTTTAAATCCCTATTTGAAGAAAGCAAATCCTGTTACTTGAATAATTGATTTTTTTTACCACAAACACATGGTGCCTGATATCTTGTTCCTTCTGGAAGTCAGATCCCTTCTGATGAGGCTGGATCCTAGCCTGTCTAATAGACATCAATGCAGATGGCACTGACAGGGTACAGCTGGACAGGAAGCTCTATTTTTCACACTTTCAAGAATACAATTAAGCAAATCTTACTTACACCAAAAGGAAGGGTATTATCTTAAGCAGACGAGTAACTACATCACTTCCCAAAATATTGATTCCTGCCACTTGCCTTCTCTCTTTGGCAGTAATGGGTACCTGCAGTGTCCATACACACATATTGGTGCCTCTAGCATATTAAAGGTGCTGGCCCACCTACACTGCTGAATATAACCATGTTTTAACTAAATGTAGCCTTAGAAACCACAATCCTAATATTGTTGAATGTCCAAACCGTTTTGGCTCTGTTTATAATTTTTGCTGGAAATGCTTAATTGGCATGTGACACCAAAAGCAGGTGCTGATGAGCGGTGCTATAGAAACTGAAAAAACTTCTTAAAGTTTGTTTTCTTTTGTGACTATAGCTTCAAAAGAAACAATTTATATCACTGATCTGTTAAGAATTATTTGTTTATCATATTTTGTGCAAGTGGAACAGCACCTTTAAGTATAGGAGACTTATAATGGCTTAGCAGCTGAGCTATGAGAAACTACTTTTCTTGAACCGAAAATGAATTCACAATAACAATTTTTATTTCTCTGTAGCTGGTCCATCCAGAGTCATGAAAACTATGCACTTCAGCATGCAGATGGGTCTGGATTTTATATCACAGAAAAAGTAAGTTTTGATTTAATTATTATAAAATGATGTGTGGTGAGATTTTACAAAAATGTTGCTGTATCATCTTAATATATTCTATCAGTCCGGTTTTGACGATATGAGTGATGGAAGAAAAACAAAATAATATAGGCATTCCTAAGAAAAACAAAGGTTATAGAATTTATAGCACACATTGCTTTTTCCACCTCATTCTTTCGCTACTGCCTGTATTGGGTGTAGGCTATCTTTTCAATTCAGATGATATGTTTTTTTTAATGTTGTTTTCTATTGCACGGTTTAAGTGTTACGTTACACGTCGTTAAACTGTTTTGCATGGCTGTCGTTCGAGCATCATAAACTCTCAAATTAGCTGGAGCAGGTTTATTCACCGATTTATATCCTCTGCGCTTTACCCTTTTAAATGTGGATGCTGTTAGATCATAAAATTATGTTTTTCTTTGCAATGGATGAAAGATTTTTTCCTTCGACTAATCAGAGTGTGAAATACATTTTTCCAGCCAGATGGATAATTTTGTCCTGGGCAAACTGAGGAAAAGGAAGGCTGCGGTCTGTACTGGGCATGGGATTATTATTTCTTTCCACAGATAATGACAGTAGTAACGTCAGTATTTTATAGCCGGTTTTGAGCTGAAAAAGCGCACTGTTCAGTTATCTGTTCAGTTTGTCTGTTCATAAACAACTAGCATATATTTTCAGGACAAGTAGAACTATAGATTGTATACATGGAAGAGAAGCCATTGCCGCAAATACAGATCATTCCATACGCCAATGAAAGTTTATAATTTAATTTCCATTAATATAGCTTTTAACTAATGTGTAACCACCCAAAAAACTTTGCGTAATACAGGCTTTGACCTTGTGTGGCAATTGTCATCAGTCTAATGACTTGTTTGCTTCTCCCTGGTTTAGAGGGACAGTTCCATACAGCCCCACCAATGAATAATATATGTTAAAGTGCTTTAATTTTGCATTCTATACTTCATGGTAAAAAAGTACCAGTTTTCCTAAAATGCTGAAGCACATTGCCCCTTTGCAGCCAGATACTCGCCCCGGTTTTGGCGGTTGAAGCTGCCAATCAATGGCAGGAAAGCATTGCCATTTAAATCAGCGGAAGAACTTTCTGCGCATGCCTATGGGTGCATTGTTAGACCTGCTGGAACGCCGAAGCTGGCTGGAGGTCACCATAACATGTATTTGCACTGGCAAAAAAAGTATTCAAATGTGACACTCCGCTGTCGTATGCATTAACCCAAATGATGGCTGGCGTGCCCCTGTAAGGAGCAAGAATGTTTCTATTTTTACGACTTTAAAAATCTAAAAAGACGTGTGCCTAATTTTAGAACTTTGAACTGGTATTTAAGTACAAGTGTTATGTCATTTCACAAGACCCACAGTTTTGTGGTTTTAGAACTTTCTTGAAAAAAAAATAAATGTGCAGAACTCATTAGTATTTGGCCTAGACCACAGACTGTTGAGCTAAACCATATCTTGTGCTGATGGAGACATCCTCGTTAAGACTAGAAAAATAGCGTGCTCTGACTTTGTGCTTCTGACTTACTGATGACCAACGTGCAGATTTCTAGATTAATTTATCTGGTGTCTGTAAACCCAGATACCATAGAAGGGTTATAGTGATGACAGTTTGGAGATATGACTCTTAACTATATCAGCGATAAGTTTGAGTTTTTCAGACATACGGTAGCTGCTGGATATCAGGGTTTCAACATCAGACATTTCCCCATGGTATGTATCAGGCCAGCACTGGCCATCTGGCACACGCCGGCAGCACCCCGTACTCACCCGAGCTACAGTGTGTGGCTACTGACTGAATTATGTGAGCATAAAAACGTATTAAACGTAAAAAAAAAATTGGCCGTGCATATCAAGCCGTCAGCAAAAGCTATAGTCTGGTAGCCGCTGGCCTTAAAGTGCCATGGCTGCCCCTTGATTCCAGTCCAGTAAATGTTGGGTAAATGAAGGCCAATGAAACAACATTGTGGAGTCTGTTCATTAAAAGGTCAGCTTCCAGGAGGGTTGTGTCGCCTCAAGTGAGCTTCTGCCTGGTAAGATGTTTAGTTATATCACATAATGAATTCTTCATTATACAGAGTAGTTCAACCCTTCTTTTTGGGGAAACCTGCCAGCGCTTAGCCCTCCGAAATCAACAGTGAAATGAGGTGAAACCACGACTCTCCTGCCAACTCTCCTTTTAGTGGATAAACCCCAGTGTTGAAGGGGAATATATTACTATATTGCTGAACCATTAGATCTCAATTAAAGTTGGACAGATCATGCATCAGATTACACATGGAAAAAAAGGCTTGCATAACCTAGATAAAAACAACTAACCAAAAGTAACATTTTCTGTGTTTTTTTCCCCTCCAGAATCGTAATGAAATAAAAAACGGGGCAATTCTGAGACTGACGGCATCACCAGTGAGTTACAGTGATATGTCTTTAGTTAGTTACATACTGTTTGGTTAAGACATTTTGAAATGTGTGCATCTGCTGTCTACATGCTTGGTATTGGAACAATTGCCAGCCTTTGCTCTAATTGAACCATTATGAAAAGAAAACGTGGGTAAATTGATAAGTAAATGGACCCGATGAGCCCAATGTCCTGGTCAGGGGTACCTATATAACCTTATACCTGACAATCCATGTTTTGCTGTCAATGAGCATGGGGCTGGAGTAATCTGTTATGAAAATATATACGTTGACTCCTTTTGAGTTGTGTTATAAAAGAACCTGGTAACTGAAGTGAAGAGGACTGGAGTAATCTGGTTCATCACCGCACAGCTGGAGACAAAAAACGTTGAGTTCCTACTCCCTAACATTTTTTAAGTCAAATAGGCATACTTTTTGTTTTATGGGGTAGTGCTTTAATGGTAGCTTTTTCGACCTTTTATGAAATATTGGTAGTTAAAACATTGTGGTACATTTATAACCAACATAACAACACCTTTCTAGAAAACGAGGGCATCACCAGTTCTAAAGAGGGACAAAAGGATTTAGGTTTGTCCCACCTAAAAAAAAAAAGACGCTTAATAACAATAAAAAGCTTCACTTTTAAAGAAATGTGACTCGTGTTGTGTGATCCTCCTACCCTAATAAAGTATACAAAGGACAGAGAACGCAACTGACGTGTGTGTGTGTGTGTGTGTGTGTGCAGCTTTTACATTGAGTGAAGGTTATGAATTCTGCGCTGGAGAGTGAGCAGGCACTTAACGCATTAAAGCAGATTGTAATAATGTGTAGATCATTTCTCCCCATGTAACAGCCCAGTAACTGTAGCTCTGTGTGGCAGTAGCGATATAGAACAAACCCTCAAGGACATCTGGTGGAATAAGAACAAGGAAGCAGCTGCATTAGTTAAGGCTCTTGACACTCCTCTTCATGTGTCTGTGTTTGATGTGTGTTACCCAAGGCAGCATGGGGAGTCGTTTTTGGCCCATTAAGTAAACTGTTATAGGAAACTCTTTTTCTTGCAAGGCTGAAAGTGTCAAACCTCCTGCTGCTTCTCCTTTTAGCCGGACTGAAAAATTAGGCAACAGGAAGCATGGAACAAAAGTCTGCGTGACAGACAGACGCCTAGTGTTACTGTCTAATGATGGATGCTGTAATAGCAGCTTAATGGATCTTTGACGCCGTAAGTCGTCGTTTTTTAAGGAACTGAAAGTCTTCAGAGTGGAAGCACTTTAAAGCTGGAAATTAAAGGGGTTTCATATCTTTCTAAGATTGGGGTGACAGGACTGAAACAGCTGAGCGTGGCTGCTGGCAAACAGTGTTTAGGGGTAGGTAGGAACTTCTCGGGGTAGGCTACCCGGAGCGCTCCCCCATCTGGCGAGTTAGTTACTGTGCATGGGGGCACGGCAAGGGTGCCTTTCATGGGAAGGAAGGTGGCTGGAGAGTGGGGTGAATGTGGCTGGAGAGTGGGGAGCATGTGAGTGGGACAGGCAACATGACCATGATGCCCAGAGGATAAAGGATGATGAGAGAAGAAGGTATCTGTGATGCTCTCTGTTTTATTTGAAAGATGGCAAGTGAGCTGACCTACCTTGGGGTATTTGGAAAATAGCAATGCACAAATGGGGTGTGTGTGTGTTTGTATATATATTATGCCGCCCTTAGTCACAATGAGAAGGCTGAGGTTCTTATCTCACAGATGTTTAATGCACATATCAGGTTCCAACTAAGACATTTACATCAACACCGTAGAACACTTTTGCCTGCTTGTGAACTAAGAGAGGGGTTTGTATCTTGAATTTTCTTAATCAGATGGCTTATGATTCTCAGAGATAACTTTATGACTTCTGATGACAAGACCATTCAATCCTTTTATGTAAGTGATTTGTAACAATGCATTATGGGAATAAAATACATTGACAATTATGCTCATAAGCGCCATCTAGTGGACACAGAAAACTTTGTGACTGCAAACACACTCCCACCATCACAACATGTGATTCTTAAAGGAGCTGATATTATAACACATAACTTAACATGAACATTTAGAGGAAACGCATTTTGTACACATTAATCAGATACAATCACGTTACCCTTCCGTTAATCAGCTTCAAGTAATAACACTGTTTTGTGTATGGGTCTTTCTAGATACACTGGATCTTTCTGCCAGACCTTTTACACACTTTGCACAACGTTTGAGTCTCGCTAAGGCTTTCACTACCCTTTTCCAATCTGAAAATCTTTGTAGGCGATTTAACAGAGACCTTTCCTCCTTTGTCTTGGTTGCATGTACCTGTGTCATTTTGAGCTCCAGGTCTCTATCACCAATCTCTCCCACCTTGATGTCTTCTTCTTTAGGGAGTTCTTCTTGCCATAGGAAACTTGGTCCAGTGAACCAGTTTGACAATACAAGTTGTTTTGTGGTTAGTCCGCGAGAAGCATGGTCAGCTAGGTTATGTTCTGCACAAGCCTTGTTGTTTGGCAATTCTGGTGGCTCATCTTTAAAAGGTAATGGCATCTCATGGTGTCCATCTTGATTTTGTTTGATACCGTCTTTTAACGTTGCTAGAAACTGTAGATCTTGTGATATAGAGACTTCTTCATTATTACTTTCAACAAAGTCTGACTCAAAAACCTTCAGTATATCTGCTGAAGTGATGATTTCCTTTACTTTGTTCCTACACCCAAAGTAGACTTCAGACTTGATTTTGTGAACTGGGTCAACAGCTGGTAGAACTTGCTTCATAATAATCCTATGACTCACACCGATTTCATCTTCATAGCCACTGTCGGGGTTATTATATCCAATAATGCTCCAACCTAACACAGATCTCTGTGCAAATGGCTGGTCTTCGTTACCGCTGAGAACTTCTCTGGGCATTAAAGCTTGAGGACAGTTGTAGCCTATCAACAACCCTACTTCACAATCAAGTTCAGGAGACATTTCATCTGCAAGATGTTCTAGATGTGACCAATTCCTTGCGGTGTCACATGTGGGTATATGTGATCTATTGGTAGGTATGTAGTCCCTGGTATAAGTTGTTGGTAGATTGATTCTTATTTCAGACTTGATGCCTCTTACTTGTAGTCCATTCAATTTGTGGCTAGATACAACCTTTGTTTTAGACGTTATTGTAGAAATTTTGAGCTTGACTGGTTCTCTCTTAATATCAAGTATTTCAGCTGTGTCTTTTAAGATGAAGGTAGTGTCACTCTGGGTGTCTAGTAAGGCGTACACTAGGAGCTCTTTAGTTGGTTTGGCTATTGTTGAGATATATACTGGAATAACTGATGAAGTATGAGTGTTACTTCTTTCTTGAATAACTCTGTTGGATGTTACTTGCTTAGACTCTTGTATCCTCTGTAGTTCAGCTGTTCTTTCTGCAGGTCCTTGATTGATTTTTGACTGCTCTTGATCGGTTTTAACTCGTTGTTCCTGATCTTTATTCTGCCGATCTTGATGTAGGCATGTTGGGTGACGCCGTTCACATTTATCACACACACTTCTGGAGGTACAGTTTTTGGACTTATGACCGATTTTAAGGCAGCCAAAGCATAAGTTCTCTGACTGTACAAACTTCACTCTTTCTTCAACTGGTCTTTCCATAATCTTACGGCACTTTTGAAGAGTGTGGCCATGTCCCTTACAAAAGGCACACAGGACGCTAGTATTCTCCCTGGAACTTGTAGTGAATGTTTTGGCATTTGAGTTGCGAATGCGTTGAGAGTTAAAATAATCTTGATCGGTTTGCTTAGATCTTTCTTGTTCTGTGGGCTTTATCGCTTGCAGTGAGGTGATGGGGTTGCATGCAATTCTGGCTTCTTTATTAAGAAATTCAACAAAGTATTTGAAATCGGGGAATGCTTTGTGTTCATCTTGGAACTTTGTGACAGCTCTGTTCCAACGTGAACTCAACCACTCTGGTAGTTTTGCTGATATCCTTTGATTTTCAACACAGTCATTTAAAGCTTGTAAACCTTGAACAAAAGGCATGGCTGAGTCAACACTGCTCAGGAAATCTACAAATTCACGGAGATCTTTGCTGTCTTTGGTGGCAATCTTATGCCATGCTTGTATTTTGTCACGATATGACTTTCCAACTACAAACGGATTTCCAAATCTGTCATCAAGTATGTCCCAGGCAGCATAATAAGCGGTTTCTGTTCCAACCATGAAGTGTCCTTCAATAGCTCTTTTTGCCGGGCCACTTACATACTTGCGTAAAAAGAAAAGCTTTTCTTGGGTTGGTAAGTTCTTTCGGTCAATTAATGTCTGGAAAGACAACTTCCAGTCATTATACTTCAGAGGATCTCCAAAGAAAATAGCAGGTTCTGGAATTGGAATCCTATTGGCTGTAATTGCTTCAGCGAGTGCTTTCACAAGGTCATTAGAAGCATCATGAGAGGTAGTAAATATAGCTGATTGAGAAATAGGATCTTGGGTGAATTTAACCCTTTGAGGAGCATAAAGGGATTGGTTCAAAGGAGCCCTTGCTTGGGTGAGCAGGAATGGCTGAGGAAGAGAACTTGGATCGCTTGGTTGAGAAACATAACCTTCCTTTGTTTGCTGAGGAAGAGAAGCCAAAAGCTGTTCTTCATCTTCACTTTTGATACTTTCAGCATACACATGTAGCCTTGCTTGTGCTACATTGTGCCTTTTTAGTTCCTCCAGTCGTTCCACTTCTTTCTTCTTCCTTTCCAACTTAATTTTTATACTGCTGCTTTCTGAAATAAATAGAGCTCTTTTTCTTGCATTTTCAGCTTCTATTTCCCTTTCTTGAGCTTCTCTCTCAGCTGTTAACCTTGCATCCTCTGCCTCAAGTTTTCTAATTTCCTCCTCATATTGATGTTGTGTATTCATTATTTTAATTACCTCTTGCGTGGCTGCTACTTCCGCTGCTGCTTCTTGTTTCTTCTGCAGTGAAGACTGACTGGACATCTTAGAACCAGATCTTAGCTTACTGGAGGTTGTTGAGATCATGCTGGACACAGTGGTTTCAAAAACTGACTCTGAATCAGGCCAGGGTATGTCTTCCAGATCATTATTGAGAAAGCGTTGAGCCTTTTCATTTGCAGTGCTGGTGATTGCGTAGCACGTGTCATTTTTTCTCCGGATTTCAGGTTCAGGGCTAGAGATACTTCTTATGTCATCATAAATATGGTCGACCTCTGACTGAGTGGCATTAATGATGTTCACAACTTCAATAATCAATTCTGCATCATCACTATTCTTAATGGCTCTTTTCAACCCATTGATGTGATATTTCCATCTTCTATATTTCTGTTCAAAATCCTTTTTTAGATGATTTAATTTGATGTCTTGTAGAGCTTTACCTCTTTCGGTGAGTATGCGTGTACGTTGGCTTCTTCTAATGTCTAGGAGCTGTGTATTACCTGTGCTCACTTGAGGCTGTTGCATTTGTGCAGCCACTTCAGCTTGCTCATCTGTATCAGCCTGCTGTGTATTGACAATGTCTTGTGCAGTAGTATCTGCAGGGTTAACTTCACTTGCGTTTGACATGCTAAATCTGTTCAGTACTATGTAATGCAATTTTTCAAAGGTAAAGACGTTCTAGTGCAAGCAATGGTAGCAATGCAACATAACAATAAATGTCAACACACTTGAATGATATATGCAAAAATAAAAATACTCAAATGTTTAGCATTTAGTCTGTTCTAAACATACCATATGTACATTTACTTATCAATTTAGTCTTTATAGCGTCTTATAAAGCCATCCAGTGAAAGAAAAATGTCCACTGTTGTCCTTAGAATAAATATGAAATTCCAGCACAATTAAACTTCAGTAGCAGTTAACAAGTTCTTCTGCTAATTGCACTAACTTAAAGGTGCTTCCTTGTTTAGCCTTTACTTGCTCACTGGCTGCTTCAGTCATTTAACTGTGATCATTCCCAATGTTATACTTCCCTTAGCAAACATGTGGCACCTCTTGATGGCTGTCTTCTGCATGCAGCTTTATCATCTCAAGGCCTTCACTGATGCAGTGAAGTGTTCTACTATGCCGCCCTTAGTCACAATGAGAAGGCTGAGGTTCTTATCTCACAGATGTTTAATGCACATATCAGGTTCCAACTAAGACATTTACATCAACACCGTAGAACACTTTTGCCTGCTTGTGAACTAAGAGAGGGGTTTGTATCTTGAATTTTCTTAATCAGATGGCTTATGATTCTCAGAGATAACTTTATGACTTCTGATGACAAGACCATTCAATCCTTTTATGTAAGTGATTTGTAACAATGCATTATGGGAATAAAATACATTGACAATTATGCTCATAAGCGCCATCTAGTGGACACAGAAAACTTTGTGACTGCAAACACATATATATATATATGTGTGTGTGTGTGTGTGTATATATATGTTACACACACACATATATATATATACACACACATATATTATATATATATACAAACACATTCAAAAGTTTGGGGTCACTAAGAAATGCCCCATTTTTTTGTTGCAAGAAAAGCACATTTGGTCCATCAAATGACTATTGTAGATGAATAGATAAAAAAGGCTGACTTTTAATGCAATATCATCATATATATAAAGAGTCCCTTCAATTTTAATTTTAGGCTAATTGATACTTAGAAAAGCCTTTTGCGATTATGTTAGCATACGTCAAAGTAAACACATAATCAACAAATGTTGGCTGCTGTTCTGACTTCTGTTCCTGTGTCCAGGCTCACAATGCTCAACAACTACATGAGCGTATCCAGTCATCCAGCATGGACGCCAAGCTAGAAGCACTGAAGGATCTAGCGAAATTCTCAAGAGATATCACATTTGCACAGGAGTTTATAAACCTAGACGGCATCTACCTGCTCACACAGATGGTGGAGAGTGGCACAGAGTGAGTTAAATGAATTGAATCCTTTTGAGCCTTTTTGCAATTACAAATTACACTCGCACACGGTTAATATAGAATGACTCTTCACATTAGCGGATGATCAGCTACCTGCTTCCAGTAATCATTTTTCAAACAATTAATTTTGACTCATCGGCCACTCAGATTACAGAACCGTTCCATTTTTCCATTTGGATAGAATAATGTTAAAGACGAAGAGTTTTTTTTAATTTTTTTCCGACTATCTCATACCTGGGAAGTACAAATATGGTTGCGATGGATTGGGCCACACAGTTAAACCACAATTAAGTGGTATAAATAGAGCACTTTCCACTTGTGGATGGAGACCAAGTAAAGAAAAGTGAGCCTTCTATAAGAAGGACACAAGCCCAAACCCTCTAGGTGCATCCTCAAAACAATATATATTTCATGTCCTTCAGTTGTCTAGCTGTCACCAATGTTATGTACTTCAATGGTTAATAGAATAGTTTCCTTTTGATTGGAGCTTTTTTTGTGTCCAAAAGGTTTTTAATCTAAAAACTTAAATTTTTTTGCCATGTTTTTTTCTTAATCAACTGGAATCTATTGTTTGGTGTAGTGCACCATGTGAATTATTATGTACTGTTTTTCAGAATTAAGAGGGCATTCTGCAGACACTATGTTTAATCATTTTAATAAAAGATAGTAATATAACAAATATTAACTCATCTTTTTTTATGTAGAATAAATATTTAAAGGTAGATAAAAATAAACAAAAAAGTAAGTATTTATTGTCCTTTTAAAGAGACAGGCTCCCCCAGCACAAGCAGCTAAAGGAATACAACGTGTAGCTTCTTAAGGCTCAGGCGTCATCATAAAACGCAAGCCAGAACAAGAAAACACAAAAGTACCATAAACACCATGAGAGTAGTTCCGCTTTACGGCGATACAAAACTCCATCACACTTAGAAATAAAAAAAGTGCAATGCAGCCTTTTTGTTTGCAAAATGTACTATTATTGAGGAAACGCAAGTGAAAGAAATCTGATCTAAAGCCAAGTCATTTGCTACATTATACATGGAATATACACTTGAGACTGTACCTTGAGTTGTCTCCTCTTTACAGTTATGAGTCTTCTGGGGACAGTTAAAACTTTTTTTGCTTCTTTTAAGTAGTTAGAAAAATGTGCTACTTGTTAGAGCTGTTTCTAAAAAGTTTTTTTATTAATCAGAAGCAGTATCTGATAAAGCTTCTGTAATCTCATATTAAATCAGGTTATTTAGTTTGTGTTATAAGATGTAAGCATTTAAATAAAATCTTGTAGAAGAATATAACTATGTTGTAACATCTTTTAAAAAGATCCATCGCTATATTACATTATTACGTGTGCATTCAGCCACATTTAACAGTTATCACTGATCAATAACAAATGGATATTATAGAACTATATGTGGTACTATATTTTAGCTCGCTAGGGACACCTTGGCATTGTAAGGTTTTTTTGTTTTGTTTTTTTGTGTGGTGTAATATTCAGTGTTTGTTATTTCAGGTTATCATCATTTTTTTTAATCATCTCACCTGAGCCTGCCAACTCTGTATTAAATATTAGGGGCACCTACAAGCATTCACCCATATCCTACTGCGCCCCATGACCAAATAAATGCCCTACCAGCTTACTTTTTCCATCATAATGTTTTGGCTACGCGGACTATACTCGGTCATGTCATAACATGGTCCATTATGCTCGTTCATGTGCATTTTTGTTTACATGTTTATGGTATTGTTTACATAATACCATATTTTCTGTGCTACCAAAAGGTTCTTGTGTATCCTTTTTAGCACTCAATCAATTTTAGCTGGCAATTATCTCTTAAAGTGGAATCAAGTTGGGGGGTCTACAATATGTAGAGCTGCACCTTAAGAACCTTCCTTTTATTAGAAGATGGAGTAGATGTTTTGGTTTGCTTGTTTCTCTTTTTCCATCAGACGACTCCTATACCCATCTCCCAACACATTCTTTTTTCTTTTTAAGTTTGTAAATGTATACCTTTATTCATGTTTTTCCATTTTCAATGTAATCAAGATGTAACATTGTCTAGCTACTATTGTCCTACATAGGTATGCCCTTTAGCTTGGAATGTAACACATTTGCTCACGTTAAAGTTTTTTAATTTTTGCAGACGATATCAGAAATTGCAGAAGATAATGAAGCCCTGGTAAGGATCTGCATGCTAAATACAGCTCTTTGCGTGTTTACACCTAAAAATAAATACTGAAGAAATGATGCATCTTTTTACAATGCTTTGTTGCATGGCTTCTGGCGGGATGGGGTTTTTTTTTTTTTTTTTTTTTTACTTTGTTGTTTTTCAACAGCTGTCTTTTTCCCGCTACTCCCAATGCAGTCCTGCTTGCTTGCTATAGGGGTCTTACCACATAACAAGATGTTTTAAACTGTTCATGTATAACATTAAAAGTAACATATCTAATAAGGGTTTTCTGTCTATGTTAAACATAGTCCCCTGCGTTTTATGCACCCCTGTGGCACTCCGAAGGCTAAGCTCCAATACATCTGGTCCACAAGAGGCTTTTGGGTTCCTGCCATTGTAAGCTAACATGGAGGAGATGGGTTACTCCTTTATCAAATGCCACCTCTCCAAAGTACATGAGTGACGTTTGTTTTAAAGGAGTAGAAATCTTAGAACAAGAGATCATAAATCTAAAACTAGAGGCTACGATGTAATGTAAAGACATTTTTCTTTACTAAGAGGGCGGTATAGGATAAAGGCATAAATGACTTTTATGCCTTTATGCTTTATCCTGAATCTAAGATTTGAGTCCTTACATCAGGAAATATGGGCCGACTCGGTGGACAGAATGGTTCTTGTCTGCAGTTAAATTCTATGTCTGCAACAAATTTGAAGTAAATAGATCCCTAGTCCCTTATTTATTTTTTGTTTTTTTATATAACAGATCTAGTTAATTCTTGTTAGAAGCTATTGATTGTTAGCTGCAAAACTAGTGAAATGCTCAGTCCCATATTCAGTGCAGTAAACCGCCTTTTTATTTCTATATAATGTAATATGTAGTTAAACCGTACTCGGAGGACCACCTGTTGGTTGCCAGTACCACTCTTCAAAACCAAGTGAAATCTTTAAATTGAAAACATTGACCATTAACCACATTGAAATTCACCACATTTTTGTGACAACTACTATTGCGTTACCTCCTGCTCAAGATATACAAGGGAACATTCAGCGGGTAATTGATTGCTTAAACATTCTATACATAGACAAACCAAGAATGGTTGTCAAGGTAAGGTTATGTAATACATCTGATAAATCTTAGCTAGTGAATAAATACATTCACAGACATCTGGACGTTTCTCGCAAGAAAGTGCTTATTTTTTATTTTCTAAAAGTAAATATGAATTAACACTTGTTAATCTTGGGTTTGTTTAAGATCCATAACTTCTACCCCTGGTGAATTGGGGCGCTGACGGGTGGTGGCCGAGCTAGGGAGGTAGAGTGTCACTCAAACTTAAGGGGCTACTGCGCTTGCCCTTACGCGAATTGGGGTGCTGACGGCTGGTGGCCGAGCTGGGGAGGTAGAGTGGCACTGAAACTTAAGGCGCTTGCCCTTACTCATGCACAGTCGGCATTTGAGGTTGCGATTCCTAATCAGACTGTCCCGCCGAGCTCAGAGAAATAGAATGGCAACATCGGGACTGTCCCGCACAAAACATGAAGCTAGTTCAATTTATCAACTTTTTATGTGTGTATTTTATTATAGTCTTTATTATAGAATTTAATTTTTTTTAGCTCCACAGTGACACCTAGTGGCTGGAATAAAATCCATGTATTATTCACTTACTGCAGCAATTAAATTGAAAATAAAATAAAACATGGAAGGGCCCAGCTTTTTAATGTCAATTGACTTCTACAACTTAGGAGCTTATCATGTTAATAATGTAACAACTTTTAGCTCAGGTCCCCAGGTAGACACTTAAAAGATATGGGGATATTTTGCAATGTGAATTTTTTTGCAATGTAGCTTTTGGGCATTATATTATTTATTTTATGACTACTGGGAAGAAGCCTCTGTCCCTAAATTTCAATAAATCAGCTAAAGATGCTTTACCTGTTGGCAAGTGGAATTTTTGCCCAATGTGCCATGATTTTAATTGGCAAGCTTGCTGTAATATTACTGTGTTTCTCACTCAAAAACATTAAGTTGGTAAAGAATGAAGAACGTTATTCCATTAAAGATCAATCATCCCGGCCTGTGTGACCTGCTTTCTGAATGTTTTTATTGTAGCTGCATGGGATAATTTTTGTTAGCTCCCTTGACATGATTCAGTATTTTTTCTGTTCAAATTGTTAGTCTAAAGATTCTGGATTTACTTTAATCCAGTGCTGAAGAGATGTGAAACTCGTTGTTACACAATGTATTGACAGCTGTCTGGAATGCTAAGGTGCTGTAGAATATGATTGTGCTATATAAATCAATCAACTGCCTGTTCTTCAGTATTTAAACAAATATAGAAATATAAAAGTTTTACTGCTAACTCTTGTCACGTGACGCAAAAGCAGTCTGATAGAATGTTGTGATAGAAAGTAAAAACAAAAAAAAATCCTTAACCCCTTAATGACAAAGCCCGTTCATGTACGGGCTCAAAATGCATTGTTTCCAATGGGTTTAGGGACCGCCCATTGTCCTTAAGGGGTTATAACCTTACAAAAAAAAATATGTCAGATCTGCTAACGTATGCTTAACATGGTAGCGGGTGCAATTAGTATTTTAGTCTAAGTGGAACAGCCTTTAATGATTGTCCTATTGATTTACTTTTCATCTATGCTTAGGTTGTTTTTTTTTTTTATAAGATCAAGTAATTAGTAAGTGGGCGCAGCAATTTGGTTGTGTTTTCTGCTTAACTTTGGGGTTATTTGCATGTCCTTATTATACAATGATGAGTAGTCCTTTTTAAACATTGTTTAATTAGGATTTTCAATTTCTAAACGGAGCGTACCATTTCCTGTTTCCCTTTTAAGGTGTTGCTTGAAGCTTATAACATGGTGGCTTTTTACTAAAACCGCTCTCTTTCAGATTTTAGGGTGCTTGGGCTCATGGCTTTCTGCACACTTTCCAACGGCTCGCTTGCATTCTTTAATACCTGTCTGGTTTAAGCTTCTTCTGCATGTTTCTGTAGTCTGTGTTTAGCAAATTGTCAATTTTTTTTTTGCAGTTTTGGAGAAATGCTGTCCTTTACGTTGACTGCATTTGTTGAGTTGATGGATCATGGCATTGTATCATGGGACACCTTCTCTGTTCCTTTTATTAAAAAGGTAAGTGTGCCTCTTGTGGAACCAGGGCAATGTTCATTAAGAAAATAAATAATGTATGTTGGGTATTAAAGGGAAACTCCTGTCCTCAAGTGCATGCTAATTCATATGATACCGGAGGGGACCCTTTAGATGTTTGTGTTGTCTCCATGTGCAAATGCATTGGAGAATCCCCCCACATGCATTTTTCCTCGTCACTCAGCCTTTTCTGCCCGGGGGATTTGTTTGCCGGAACACATCTCCACGTGCGCCGTATACTCGCCCTATGCGCTTGTGTGACTAGCAGTCCCATTGATTTCATTAGAGAGCATTCCTGATTTGCTTCTTTAAAAAGCCAATCAGTGGCTAGAATCCTCAAACCACGGAGGAGGTCATCAGCAGCTCACTCTATCTGCGGTAGGTCTTTCGCTATGTTTTTTTTTTTTCTTTTCAATTTTGGACAATTTAATACACCTTCTTTTAGTGGAGGTGTCTGGGACAGTAAACTACCCCTTTGACATCACCCAATAAGTCATGGCCACCTTTGTATTGAATTCAGCGTAAGATATTGGAATGTTTATCACAACTGAAGTAATGTAGGACTAAACATTTCCAGGTATCCTTCATTTTCTTGAGTTATTTGCCATGTTTTTCATTGTATACTTTACTCTTTGAGAATCAGATGACTGAGAAACTCATTACAAAACCACATTCTTACCCAAGCTTGTTTGAAACGAAACATGTGCCCTCTAAATACAGAATTATTTTCTGTAAGCAATAAATGTTTGGCTAACCATCAAAGGACTGCTTCATTATCTCACAAATTCCAAAAATAATTTATTAAAATTCAGGTGATTTCTGCCAAGCAACTGCTGAATAGCTTAACTTCAGTGCAGAAGTAATTCTATACCCCCCCCCCCCGAGCTTCTGTATAACCCTTTGAGTTTTATATGGTAACACTGCAAAAGCATTTGGTTTTACAAAACATATTTGTATTGGCATTTGAAAAGCTGAAACCTATCCTGGTTACGTAATGCATACATTAAAAGAATAAAAAAAATTTCCAGAGAATGTTCTTATTTATGGTTTAAAATGAAAGCTGCTTAGGCAAAGAGTAGGCACTAGAATATAATGTGATATAATGGTAGTAGAGGGATGTAACATTGTGGATTAATTACTCTTGCACTCAAAGGGGTAAAGAGTTAAATAATTAAGGATGCTTATTAACAAACTATTTAAGTATCTCTACTTCTTGAATCGTGTTGGAACCAACTGGTTTACTGTACGGGGGATTTAAGTTGGTAAAAATGTAAAGGCTCATCTACCACAGAGCGTTAGTAATGTGGTGTTCCTTAGGGAGAGCATAGTTTAGTGAGGCAAGCCTATTTGGGGGTCTTATTGGGCTTTATTTATTAAAGCAGGAGAATACATGAGTATTACAGATTCAACAGCCAGACCCGTTATGGGTTATGGAAGGCCATCTTTGTCAAGAAGGGCTAGCGGTCATCTTATTGATTTAAAAGTGCTACAAGTTCTACATGATAAAGAAGTCCACTGGTGTTGGCTCTTCATAATGCACAGACGAGCCAGTAACTTGACACCGCAACTTTTCTGTAAACTGCTGCTTTTAGCAAACGCCACTTGGTGATTGGAGAAGTCTTGGAAAAAAAAATGTGATTTTCCCTTTCATTTTGGGACCTTAGATATTTCATTAGCATCTTATGTTTAAAAGAATATTTTTATGCATCATAATCACACAATTATTTTTTTCTAACAGATCGCCAGTTATGTGAACAAGTCTGCAATGGACATCTCCATCCTTCAGAGATCGTTGGCAATCCTTGAGTCCATGGTTCTTAATAGTCACGATTTGTATCAAAAAGTTGCACAGGAGATCACTATTGGGCAATTAATTCCACATCTTCAAGGGTATGTACAAAACATCATACCTTAAACCTGGCTGGACTATACATTTTTTTTACGATTTATAGAATATTGAAGTAGATGGTTTTTAGTCTGCACTGCAAAGACGATCAGCTGTTAATAACTGTAATCATTCTTAGAGCACTGTGGTTTACTTACAGCCTCTTTAACAATATTTTTGTTTATAGTCTGTAAAAAATCCTGCAATGGGTAAATACCCTGTGTGACAATGTGATGGCCACCTCATTTATTGATTCTTTAATGTGTTTTCAGCTATAACTTTACTCTCGCATTGTGGGATATTAATTGGTCAATAGCTTGGGGTATCCCTTCAGTTGGCATGGAGGATACTATTAAATGATAGTGCTATGTGATCAGGGAGATGGAGGTCTTGGCCTAAGGTTAGAGTGCATCAGTTCCATGCCTGACATCACGTCATTTCAGCATGGTCTCTTCAAGGTCAGCTGATGTTACCACTAACAATGCCCGTTATATGCATAAAAATGCCTGGTTTGCCGCTAGATGGGTGCTAGATGGGCGATGTATATTAGGAAACCTAAACAGAGAGTCATGAGTTGGCAAATCTTGAGTTCAATCAAAGAAACAGGATTGGAGCTATTTTGACATTAAAAAAACACTCATTGTGTTTACTGACAAAAAATAAATCCATAAAGCTGGAAAGGATTACAAAGTAATCTCAAAGAGTTTGCAGTTTATAAATGGAGACAATTTAGTACTGTGGCCCCAGAAGTGGGTGCCTAGCAAGGGCAGAATGCTCAATGAGGTAAAAAAGAACCCTAGAGTAACAGCTTAAGGCTTGAAGGAATCATTGGAACTGGTTAACTTCTCTGTTCATGAGTCTATCATATTCAAAACATTAAACAGACATGGAGTCCATGGCAGGACACCACGGTGGAAGCTGCTGATCTCCAAAAAAACAAAAACAAACATTGCTGTGCACCTGAAGTTTGATAAAAAGCACCTTGACTCTGCACAACACTACTGGGAAAATATTTTGTGGACTAAAGGTTGAATTGTTTGCGAAGAACACTCCGCACTATGTATGGCGTAAAAGGGCATATACCCACATGAAAACATCACCTCAACAGTGAAGTATGGAGGAGGGAGCTGCATTACTGCCTCGGGCCTGAACAACCTGCCATCATCAAGGGGAAAATGAATTCAAGGTATCATACAGGATGATGTCAGGAAAATTGTCCATCAGCTGAAGCTCAGTAGAAGCTGAATGATGCAGAAGGACTATGATCCTAAACGCCAAAGTAAATCTACTATAAAATGGCTTAAAACAAAAAGAAAAGAAACCCAGACCTTAACCCATTAGAGATACTGTGGAATGACCTCAAGAGAGCCGCTCACAAAAGACATCTTAAGAATATGGCTGAGCTTAAGCAGTTGTAATAAGAAGTCACCAAAAAATCTTCACATTCTCTCAAATATTTTTATAGTGTGTGTTTTGAAAGAACTTTTGAAACTTTTTTTTTATTCATGTAACAGGGACAGTACATATATATGTTTGATTTGTGGAAATTTCTGTTTTTAGAGTTTTAATATGCAAGTTTGACCTTGTAAGCACTGTGAGGTTGTTGACATGTAATCATGTTCTGTGTTACAAAATTAACTACTGTATAGTCACACATTAGTATGTGTGTATATTAAGACTTACGTACCCCTCGTGTTTTATGCAAACTAAGGTAACACTGCATTTAAATTTTTGTCACCTAGGACAGACCAGGAGATTCAGACCTACACAGTTGCTGTGATCAACGCACTTTTTCTGAAAGCCCCAGATGATAAGAGACAGGTAGGTGTTTAGGCAGTGAAACACTGATCAGAAGACGTTAGCATTTATGTCTTGTTTTAACAAAATCAGTCCTTTAACATAATAGCTGCCTCCATGAAAAATACATCTGTTTATTCTGTTTATTGTCTTGTAGTATAATACTTCTGTTATGATTGCCAGAAAATGTCTTCACGACTGCCTGCTTTCCAGCTGTTGGGAGAATCTCCTTCTCACTCTTTCTTACTTTTCAGTTTTCTTGGGGTTGAGATTTTTGTAGTTGATCCGAGGGAAGGATTGACAAGCCCACCTTGTGTGTTATCACATGACTATTTAGTAAAACTTCAACTCAGTTTTTCTATTTATACTTTTCCATTCATGTATACCAAATTCTAGTATTCTTATTATTTTATTTATAAAGTGATGGTAACGAAAGTGAAGGCAGAATGCAAGTGTATTAATATCATGAAGATGAGTGTGAAATATTAACAACAATGCATGTTACTATACGCTGGAAGAGAAGGTGAAGAGGGTCCTACTCTTGTGTGGTTGTTTTGTTCTTTTTAAAGTTATAGTTGAGAAAATTTTGCCCATATTTTTTTCTTCGTTTGGTGGGGGTGGGTAATGTTCCTAGTGATCCAAGAGATTGAAATGTAACTGATACAACCCATATATATATATATATATATATATATATATATATATATATATATATATATATATATATATATATATATATATATATATAGTGACAGCCTAAAAATTGGTTGAATATATCAAAATATAGCTGTTTTACCAGTACCATTTTTTCTAAATGTTTTATGTTCTGACAGCACCAAGTACTGATGGATTTGTGCCAGCTTAGTGCAGTAGGGTTTCCCTGTTGCTTGAAACTTTGCTGACATCATCAATTTCCATTGGATTCATTTGGTCTTTCTCCCTTAAAACCGCTTTTAGTCTCCAAACTAATACAGATGGTAGATTTTGAGGCATGTACTTTTTTTTAAAATAAATATGCAGAACAAATGAGGAGCAATCTGCAAATACAGTTATTGATTCTAAGAAATACGAGCCATTTGGTGATTGCAGAGAGAGAGAGAGAGAAAGATCCAGACAGGAAATGCTTCTGGATGCATTTGTTATTTCCATGAAGTATTTTATGTTTCATGTCTAGTTTCTGGAAAAATGGTTAATACCGGTATATTAGAACATAATGTTTAATATAGAACATTCTACATCTGGATTTACCCAAATTCTCAATAAAAGAAAAGTTAAAAATGGATGATATGTTAATCACAGAGAATGATGTGAATTTTATAAAAAAAATGCCAGTTTCCCCATTTTTTTCTTTGTTTTCTACTGCATTTTTTTTACGTCGATCTCCATGGAATAAGTTTTGAAAAAAAACAGTATCTTAACATCTTTAGGCTCTTCAGATTAGAATGGCTAATATGTTGTATATTATTTGTTATTAGAGTATAATATAGTTATTGTATAGTTATGTTTCACTATCCTGTCTTCTCTTGCTGCTGCCCATGGATGTCATCTGCTTAGCATTATATACAGGACAGTATTGATATCCTCAATTTTCCCTTAAGTGTAAGTTTTTGTGTGGTTGCGCTGACTGTTTTGCACATTGTAAGCTCTCAAGTGCCAGGAGCGTGTACGATACATTTCACAACCTCCTAGTACTTAATAAATTTGCATGTGTGGACGGGCTAATAATGTTTGCTGTGCTTTCTGTACTTTAAGCTATTTTTTCTGTGTATGTCAAATTCAATGGAGGTGTTTTTAGTAGTAATAATACCAAAAAAATTTTGGTAAGACACCGTTTCTGTATCAGGGAAGCCAAAATTGATCTTTTCAAGTTTCCTAATTTATTAGACCTAGATAATGCTTTAATACAATTCATTTCATTAAGCTGATCTACCCCTAAAGACTTTAGCCTGGCTAATTTGTGTGGTTTACCAGTTAGCCATCTGTTTTGAAATACAATATTTTTCCCATAACCTCAAACACATTTCACAGTTGTAAGTAAAACAGACCTGATTTGACATTAGATAGGTGATTTGCATACCTGGGAACTTCTGGGCTCCGGCTACCCGGAGCCTTCCCTTACGGGACGTGGCCAGGACTTCCCACTGATGTCAGGGGGCGGTCCCGTGATGTCGGCGGGAACTCCCACCGACGACATGGGACCGTGGGTGTTCCCACTGATGTAGGGGGCGTTCCTGCTGATGTCGGGGGCGTTCCTGCTGAGGGCAGCAGGAAAGACCCCTACTTTTAGGCAAAATGGGCGGGAAGCGGGGCGTGTCAAGACCCCGCGACCCGGAGGATTCTGGTCTTGACCCGGAGAAGCAGTGCTCACGCGGCAATCTCCAGGTCAAACGTGGAGAGTTCCCAGGTATGGTGATTTGGCTTCTTAGAAGTGGCACGGGAATATGTGCTCTGAGAACATTTCTGCTGAGTTGTCAGTATCTATGCATCAGAGGACACTGTGGCTACAAATTTTGTTCCACCGCTCCCCAAGTTTAATACCTTTTTTTTCATACTTTTGTCCTTAAGGAGAGATAATAAGCCTGTGGTCCCTAGTGGTCCTCCAGTGGCACATATTTCTTGTCATTTTATACGTTTCTTCTCAATGCATGTATATGTTTTTCGAGACCTGTTTATTGTCTCATACGTTAAATCCTGTTGGGCATTGTTTAACATTTAACCTAATACCCGTTTTCTGCCATGTTTTTCCCTAACAGGAAATGGCAAATATCTTGGCGCAGAAGCAACTCCGCTCGATCATCTTAACCGTAAGTATTACTTTAATTTTGTTCTGTAAAAATAAATGGAACATTTAGGTTGGTTATCAGGAATGCTAAAATTAAAAATCCTCCAATATTGTGGTGATTCAGGTCAGTGTTTAACCTTAAGGATGTTGGAATATTCTACCACCATCTGGAGGTACAACATCCATTATAATCATTCGGCCTTTTTGGCCGTGCCTGCAAACACCACCTTCTAGGAATAGGATGGACATATTGCTGCTAACATCCTGAAGCAGGAGCTGGGGGAGAATAGCTGTGACCTACTAAAAGATGATTCTAAAAGAAGCTAAGCATGTCACTTGGCTTACTTAAACAGAATGTAAATAGTCCTTATGGTCTCTTAGCTTTACTTGTGGACACAAGGCTTGCTTTGGCATCAAAACATCTGGGATAACATTACTGACAGACATAATGAAAATAAAGCTTGTACCCATAATTACCATTTATCTTTTGCAGCATGTCATCAGAGCACAGAGGGGCATCAATAACGAAATGGCCCACCAGCTATATGTATTACAAGTACTTACTTTCAACCTGTTGGAAGACAGAATGATGACTAAAATGGACCCTCAGGATCAGGTAACTACGTCTAACCTGAAAACATCCTAACCCGGTATAGGTAAATGTTTGTGCTCTTCCACAAACCGTAGCTCAATTGAGGTCCGGTTTGGTCTGTATTGTTGCCAATCCCATAAATATGCGTGAATAGCCATCCGATACTTTAGAACGCCTTAATAATTGGATTGCTTCTTCTGCCAGATGAATTGTGTTCTACAACAGCAGTGATTTACTGCCTAGAAAACATGATTTGTCAAACAATGACCCGTTTGGACTACTGAAGTGATCGGTTCAGCCTTCGCAGATTCGCGTTTTAGTTATGTTAGGTTGTCACCCTGCCTTGCAGCATAATTTAAATCCATTCTGATTTCCACTGCTATAAAAGTAGATACATTCCCTAATTGAAGCAAGGGCAAAAGCTATGTGTGTCATAAAGAGATGTAATTTTTTTTAATGTTATTTTATTTGTACTTGTATACCACCTTAATTATTTAATCTCTTCTCCATTTGCCGCTTGACTTGGGAGACAACAGAGCCCATTCATAAATAATCTTAATACGTCATTGCTAGCTTTGGTAATATATTTATTTAAATGTTGGCCTTTTCGACACATTCCAGGCACAAAGAGATATCATATTTGAGTTACGCAGAATCGCTTTTGATGTGGAGCCGGAACAAAACAATATTGGAGGCAGTATCGAGAAACGAAAATCCATGTACACCAGGGATTACAAAAAGCTTGGATTCACTGTGAGTAGTTTAATAGTTTTATGGTGTGACTAAAAGCTGTTGTTCCACAAGAATATAAACCTTAGCAGATCTGTCATTTTATATATTTATTTTCTATGAAGGTTACGTGACGTAAAGACAAAGCAGAAACTTTTAAGAAGCTTTTTTAGTTTTTATGGCAACAGCCTTTCAGTGACTACTTTTGTGTCACGTGACAATTGAGTGTTCCATGTAAATAATATGAATGAATCCACAATTTGGCTTGATTAAAGAATTATTTCTGGATGGTTTTGCTAATTCAGCATTACTAGAAAGTGTGTCCTAATAGACTCTAAGTCTATACCAATATATCTTAAAGTATGTTAATCCTGTTGTGAATTTTATACTTAAATGGTATCTTCACTATTGTAACAGCACCAAGGGATCTGTTGGGGCCTTATAAATAAATGTAATGTGTTTCTCACGCTGCATTTAGTTTACAAAATTAAGTTCAAAATCGTATGTAGTTAAGCACCTTTATATGTTCATGTTGATTACCCTACAACTAATTCCAATATTGTGGCACATGATATGTTTTAAGACTCTTAAGCATGGTGATTTTGTGCACAGCTTGGCTATGTGGGGTTTCCTTAAACCGATCTTTATGGCGCCAGAATACTTAATTATCTTGTCTTTGATTAAGGGTTTATGTACCATAGCTCTGAAAGGAACCCAATAGGCAAAGTTAGCAGAAATAGCAAACCAGGAAAAAAAATATAAAGGACCATGGTCCCATAGATGGATATACCATGTACAGAAAAAAGCAGGAGGATAGACACACAGTGCAAGAGTGTAATGAAAAATATAACAGATTTATTGCACAAAATTAACACATACAAGAGAAGCCAGTGCTCTTGAAATGGCTTATGGTGGGGGTTACCCAATATGAAATCCTGGCACAGAGGGTATTTGCAGATAAAGGATAGCTTCCCAGGAACCAACTCCCAGTACACTCTTCACGGCTGGATACAGGTGTTCTTAAATAGTTATACAGCAGCAAGGAAACCTGTGTTTCCAGTCCAACAAAAAATCAGTCCCATATATACAGTATATAGAGTCTCACTTTTCTATTCTCCCTTCTATTGTTTTGTAATGATTAGCGTTATTGCAGAAAGCATGCTTTTAGTTGACTTCCATAAACTTTGTAACGGGCACTGATGCCCCTAACGGACTCTTTTCGTCACCTACTGAGCACAGGATAGGTATGGTTAATTTGTCCAGTAAATTATAAAAGAGAAGACTAACCATGATTAGCTGGTAACACTAACAGTGTTGCATTTTAGAAATGAAGCACTGGCATAAAACTAAATAAGCCTGCCTGGCAGTCATACTTATTGCATTAAAAATATTTATAACCTCAATTTCCAGTTTTTCTGACTGTGGAAAGGGGCTTATGCTGTTTCTAGCTTATTCCAATCGCGATAGAGACATGAACACTTTTTCAGGGCCAACTGTGGCTCCCCAAGGCTTAGCTCAATTAGAGGTGTCACAGTCAAAACCAGTTCTAGGAATATGGCGGCGTGCGATATCATAGGACAGCTGCACGTATCCTGTATCCCGCTGAACTTGCCAGATGGATAGAAAAGTTGGCACCAGTCTCTTTAAACCCTGCTGGTTGTACAAACCAGGACTAAACACTTGAATGCATTTTTTTTCAGGTCCTTATCTAGAGCTGTTAAAAAAAAAAAAAGAAGCAGTTGTATGTATAGAATATAAATGTATATGCAGAATCTGTCTCCATGAAACTTCTGTGTATGTCATTTTGATATCTGCCACTAGGAGGCAGTACCTTAACAGGAAATGCCCATTTCAAATGTTTAAATCTAAAGATACAAAGCTTGATCCAGCCAGTAAAATATAGTAGCACCATGCCAAATAAGCGTAGTGATTTAATACGAGTCTGAGCCTTGTGATAAAATTATCCATCAAAATCAGGACTATCATACATTACACCAGCCAGCATTTCTCAATTAAATGAAAGTTTTATATCTTGTAGCCACTTTGAAGATCTGTCTAAAAGCCTTTAAGAGCAGAGAACATTTAATAAACCAAAACGTTTCTGCTTAGAACTAGCACTATGCTATATATATGTGTATATATATATATATATATGTATATATATGTGTGTGTAATATATATATATAATTAGTGTGTGTGTGTATCATCATCACAGTTTTACAACAAGCTACACTAGTACACAGTCTGCTGCCTTAACATTATATAATGTGTATTACACACACGTAATTCAAACCAAACATAGCAAAAAATGTCAGTATTGGAACACCTATGGCTATTTCTAGTAAAACATTAATAATGAAAATGGATCTGCATATGTTTACATTTCCATTCATCATGCTGCATTTCCTAATGGCAACTGGATGTGTGTCTATCATTGACAATGGCTGTCTCTGTGACAGTAATATATAATGTAAATAATGTTAATGTAATGCTAAAGGCATTGGTAGGTGGAAGAGGGAGGTGGTTCTGCCACTTTACAGATCTCCGGTCAGAGCTCGCCTAGAGTGTTGGTTACGGTTCTGAAGACCCCATTTCCAGTAGGATATTTAAACATTAGAGGGAATTCAGATAAGGGCTACTAAAGCCGTGAGTGGTTTGCAGGATAAAAATGATCCAAGAAATACTACGGGATGTATAGTTTGGAGGAAAGATGAGAAATGGCAGATGCGATAGAAATACTGAATGGTACCTGTTAAAATGTTTCTCCCACGTTGATCTTATGCATGTAACCGATGTTTTGGTAAATTAAGGTTTATTTATGCTCATGATCTTGAACTAGTCATTGTACGTATTGATTTTGCTATTGGGCAGACGCATTATATGATAAATAATGCATTTTCCCCTCCAGGGAACTATTTTAACATGACACGTGGTTTGCAGAGGTAATTATTTTAGAACCGGTGGCAATGTTGGGATTAAAAACGGTGTTCTCTTTAACACAAGTCTATTACTTTCACAAATTGTATTATTTACAATTCACTACACGTAGTCTGAGGTGTACTGTAGGAATCCCCTACGGTGTGAGTGTAGCGGGTCCTTGGTCTGAGACGTCTGCTTAAGGCTTCTTGGTGAACAAGCAAAGCCTTTTAATGTTCTCCATAAATGCGAACTTAGAATTTTATTTCCAAATCAAGTAATTAATCCAAGCCAACCGAAATAATTTAATGTCGTTATATTGCCAAATAATGGCTATTAAATAATGATCTCATATAAGCTAAGCTTACATGAAATCCCTAGCTTGTCCAATGTGCTTTGTGTTTACAACAAAGCTGATTAAATGTCATTTAATTATACTCTGAGTGATTTGGAGTAGCTGGATGGATTGTTTGCAGTTTGCAGAGTCACCCTAGGGCTCTGTGACCTGTTAAAACGAGCAGCGACACCCTTGATTTCCAGTTTGCAGACAGTTTAGACGGATAAAGATGCTTTTTAGTTTTGTTGTTGCATTTTCTTTGTCAGTACCAATTCTCTATATAAAAGTTTTTAGTCTAGATATCAGCGATGTATAGCAACATGACCTACCTGGGTGAGCGTTCACATCATCGCGTCTACACAAAAGGACGGTAGGGGAGACAAACACACGTGGGATAGGCATTAAGAGGTGACCTCTTGTTGTAATTGAAGAGGTCAGGCCTTTTTATTATTATACTTATTATCTTTTATTCATATAGTGCCAACCATTTTACCTGGCGCCTCCTATAATATTGAAAGACAAACCAAGACAAAACCAATAGATTAGGTAAAGAGGTCCCTAATCGCAAGCTTATACTCTTCCATGATATGTCATTGGGTTGTGAAAGATTTGTAGCTGGTTTGATTTTTATTTTTTGACATTGGTAATGCTTCTTTTTCTTTTATATTTGTAATTATAATTGTTTTGGTGATATGTTATAAGAGAGAGAATGAAGAAAGAAGATGTTCCAGATGTATAACACTATTTGAAACAAAGTTATGCCTCTTGGATGTCTTGGAAACATTTAGAAATACGTTTCTATATTTATGGTTTCCCAGGAAGATCATATAATGATCCTGGTGTAATTGTATCTTTTTTCTTTTCTTGAAATGAATAGTTTTATAATATTTGATCAAAGTGACTTTGGCTATGATGGATAAACAGTACATTGTGTGAGTCCTTAGAACATTAATCAAGATCAGATAAATGTGTTAGCTTAAAAGCAGCTAGTAGGTAATAAAACCTCTATAACTGCTACATAATGTATAGAGATTCACATAAGATGCCCCTTCATCTGGAGACCCTTATGGAAACTGTATATTGCAGGGTTTCATTTAAATTTATGCTGGATCATACATATTTTTAAAAGTCTATGGCAAATGTATCTATATGGCAAATGTAGCTATAACTGTGTCCAAGGACTCCATTAGTAATACTGATTTACACCCTCATTGATGGGTGAACATCTGAACAGTTTTTGTTATGGGGGGAGGGATCCCATTATTCATGGGATTACATTATACATTATAAATTATAATGCCCTGTATCAGATTTTTGTTTCCATCAGCAAAAAAGAAACGGGTGCCAGCGTAATGTTCTGTAGGCATATTTCATCATTATTAAATCGTAGAGCGTAGGAAACCAGAGCTTGCCGTATTAAAATGGAGAAAGCTGCTGTTCGGGGACTCTGGGGACCTCGAGTTGCTAAGTCAAGGAAAGAATGACAGTCGGATCTGATTTACTATTGCTGGATTTTGACAGCTGCTGTTTGTGTCTTCCAGGCCAGATGATTAATCCAGATGGATGATAAATCCTCAATTGAAGTAGTCACGGGCCCATGCTGATTACATGTCTACTAGCTTTTGTTTGGACAGATGTAATCGAAACCATTATTTTTGTCCTCATGATAAAAGACCTAAGTCGAGCCATTTTTTTTTTTTTTTAAAATGTGGATGATGTAACTTCACTGAAAAACTGCTTGTTTGTATACTCAGTACTTATCAACACAGGGAAATTATGCTAAATTATGTTCTTTTCACCTTTTTCCAATTTTTAAAAGCAGTGCACAAAGAGGTATATGCCAGCCACTTTGAATCAGTGACAGTCGGCAAGATTAACATGCTATGTATCTGTACGCACAGAACATTAAGGGGCTTTCCATTATATGTACGACACTCTATATTACTGCACTTAAGTTTTATTGTGATAAATCACAATACACACTGTTTGCAGGGGTTTGGCCTCCTGCTTTCCCTAGAAAAATAGCTGGTGAGACGTGCAAAGCTGAACCTGAGCACTAAGCGACATTAAGACTGGGATTCATGGAACAAAATAGCTTTAACACACAACCCAGCTGGCATTCTCATTGTAAAACAGACAGGATTGCTCATTCATAAAGGTACTGTATAAACCACTTCTACTGGAAAGCTGTTTCGCTTATTTACCACCCTCTCCCTAAACGAACAAAAAGCCTGCTAGACAGATTGCCTTCCCTGAGCTTGGAAAAGAGGATTTGACGTAAAACATGTTAGAATTGCTTGTTCTAATTGGCACTCAAACTGTTAAAGTATTTTAGTGGGGCTGAAGAAGCCTTTCAATATATATATTTTTAACCTTTTGGCTTCCCCTTTAGCACTATCTCTATGATTTAAATATACTGCCTTGTTATTTTAAATCAGCTATCCCAATCAATAACTGCACAGTCGCCAACACGCCAGAGAGAGCAAGCTACTCTGTATTAAAAGATCAATAATTTATCAACTTTACTAGTTTGAACTGAGGCTGACCCAGCTTTGCGTTGTTCAAGAGCTTACAGGAAATAATATATACACTTATTCTGAAGGCACAACAGATGATTCCACTTATTGTTGAAGTACCTGCTGAAGAAGGTCTGCCCCAAGCTTTGAAATTTGTTAGAATAGGGTTTTTCAGAGTACTCCATTAGCAACAACAGTAGCTGGGGGTGATCGATCATACACTATATAACACTCAGTGGACACCTGACCATCACACCTATATGAGCTTGTTGAACTTCCAATTCCAAAAGCATAGACATTAATATGGAGCTTGCTCTCCCTCTGTGCGTATGACAGACTCCACTTTTCTGGGAAGGCTTTCCACAAGATTTAGAGTGTTTATGTGGGAATTTTTGCTCATTCATCAAGAAGCCCTGGCTCGCAATCTCCATTCCAGTTCACCCCAAAGGTGTTTGATGGGGTTGAGGTCAGGGATCTGTGCGGGCCAGTCGAGTTCCTCCACACCAAACTCATCCAACCATGTCTTTATGAACCATGCTCTTTGCACTGGGGCATAGTCCTGCTTAAACAGGGAAAGGCCTTCCCCAAACTGGTGCCACAAAGTGATTTTCCAGCATTTCCAGCTTCTCTGTTACAATGTCTACCTACCTTTAAATCCTCTGGAAGAATTACCCCTAAATCCCTTTCCTCAAATGTTGAGGTTAGGACTAAATAACATTTTCTGTACTCTGCCTTTATGCCCTACGTTCGTTATCTTGCACTTATCCACATTAAACATCAGTTGCCACAGCTCTGATCATTTTTCTAATTTACCTAAATCATTTGTCATTTGGCTTATCCCTCCAGGAACATCAACCCTATTGCAATTCTTTGTGTCAGCAAAAAGACATGCCTTACCATCAAGATCTTCTGCTATATCACTAATACAAATATTAAACAGAATGGGTCCAAGAACAAATCCCTGAGGTACCCCACTGGTAACAAGACCTTGCTCTGAATATACTCCATTGACTACAACCCTCTGTTGTCTGTCACTCAGCCACTCCCTAATCCATTCAACAACATTGGGATCTAAACTCACAGATTACAGTTTATTGATAAATCTTCTATGTGGGACAGAGTCACAAGCCTTCCTGAAATCCAGATACCCAATGTCTACTGCACCAACTTGATCAACTTTAGTCACCCAATCAAAACAATCAATAAGATTAGTTTGGCATGATCTTTCTTAAGTAAACCCCTGTTGTTTCTGATCTTCAAATCCATGTGGTGATCAACAATTCTATCCTTTAAAATAGTTTCCATTAATTAACCCACTACTGATGTAAGACTCACAGGCCTATAGTGCCCAGCTCTTCCCTACTACCTCTATTGTGAATGGGCACACCATTTACTAATTTCCAATCTTCTGGGACTACTCCCATTAACAATGAATATGCATAAATGTCTCTCTGGGTTGGAGAGTAAGGAAGAGATGGCCTTCAACTGTAGTTTGTCACCAAGCATATACTTTTGGTATAAAGTGTTCTACCTCTTCTGTCACATGAAGCTTATTGAAATAATATACTACAGGATTGTATTAAAAATCCCCTCTGCCATATGTGATGCATTTTCCAAACCCTGGTTTTAGAAGTCTCCTGGTCACCATACCCTAAGAGCAACAAGATTGTCCTCCTGGTGTGACATCCGAGGAAATCAGCATTGCCTCTGTCCTTTCAGCTTTATCTAGTGCACACCAGATAAGTGATCGATAATATATTTTGGCTTACTATAAATTTACATTTGTTTTCCATTTGTTTTATGAAAGATTTAATAAATGTAAAAGTGAAATATACCCAGAAAAAAAGATTTTCTGTTAGCTTTAAATATAGGTAGAGATTATATATTCATGATACTTTTAATACGCATAGGATTAGAAATAGTATTTTGTTTACAACTGAAATCTTATAAAGCATTAATTGATATTAATCACATCATCAAAATTAATTTGTGTCATCTTATTTAGTTTTTAATGCCCTCATACATAATGCAAATGTGTATGATCTTTGGATACATGTATAAACTATGCTTGCGCTAAAACCTAACAATCCACGAATAATATCCATTAAAAGCCCAACCGTAAATGCTCTAGACATACATTTGCATATTCCTCTCTCCTCTGTCAGTATGCTGGAAAGAATCATTTATCAACTTTAGTAGAATGAACTGAAGCTGACCCATCATTAGTAATACTGAACCACCATGATACTACTTTGGTTAGTTTAAAGGGCTTAAAAAAAAAAAAAAAAACAACTGTTGTGATGGCAATCCAAAGTAATCTCTGTAATGATGTATGGCCAAGACACTGTACATATACACATAAACCTAATTTTATTTTAATTGTTTACATATATTATCATGATCAGAGCTGGAAAATGAGATTAAGCTCATGGTTAAAACATTCTACTGGTCTCAAGAGATTAAAAGATCAAGGGTTATACAGTAGCAAGAAAAAGTAAATGAACCCTTGCCAATTATTTGGATTATTTTTTCATTCATTGTTCATAAAATGTATCTGATCTACATCTAAGTAATTGTCCTGCTTCTTTAGCCAACTTCTACTGTGCTTCAGTGTCCCCTCGATGATGGACTCCATGCATCTTCAATGTTTTGCATATGATAGACTAATGAACAGAGATGTTAACCAGTTTCTAATGGTTCCTTCAAATCTTTTGCTGTTGCACGACGGTTCTTTTTTTTTAATCTCATTGAGCATTCTACATTGTGCCCTTGTAGTCATCTTGGTTGGGCACCCACTTCTAGGGAGAATAGCCACAGTACTAAATTGTGTCCATTTACAAACCATTTGTCTTACTATAGTGGGATGAATATGTAACATTTTTGAGATTACTTTGAAACCCTTTCCAGCTTTATACAAATCAACAATTCTGGACTAGAGGTCTTTTTTGTGTGGTATGGATCAGCAGATGATTCTTGAGAATAGCAAACTCAAAATGCTTGAGTGTTTTAGTCAAGTCAAGGTAGCTCAGAAACCAAACTCCTGACTCCAATTAGCTTTTGTTGAAGTGATTAGCCCAGAAGTTCACATACTTTTTCCAACCCACACTGTGAATTATGTATTCAATATGGACAAGAACAATACAGGGGGGCAGTGTTTGGCCACGCCATACCCTACCCAATTTCCCAGATAGCCTTGTCCAGCTTTCACAGGCAATCCACAATTTTCATGTGGCTGGTCCCACACTTGTCTTACTGTCTAGCAAAGCCACTCAGTTATACATCGTTATTGATAATGCCCATGTCTACCCATTATACCACGCTATGTAATATGATGGTGTTATATAAAACAAAAAGTAATACCGTATTGGCTCGGATATAGGCCGCACCCTAAAAGTTTGGTGCTTTTTTAAAGAAAAGGTTTTTTTCTTTAAAAAAGCACCAAAAAAACATGCTGCCACTCGTCCTCCCCCCCCCGAGATATGCTGCCACTGTCCTCCCTCCCCGAGATTTGCTACCACTGTCCTCCCTCCCCGAGATTTGCTACCACTGTCCTCCCTCCCCGAGATATGCTACCACTGTCCTCCCTCCTCGAGATATACTACCACTGTCCTCCCTCCCCGAGATATGCTACCACTGTCCTCCTCTGCCCCTCCCCCGACTTACCGGAGCAGACTCCCGGGTGTCTTGCGGGGCCGGCGGGGGACATCTACGCAATACAACTTCCGGTGCCGGCACTGGATGTGCCGGCACCGGAAGTTGTATACGCGTATTGCGTAGATGTCCCCCGCCCGCTTAGACAACCTCCCGTGCCGGCACCGAACCCCCCCCACGTGGGAAGTGCTGGCAGGGGAGGCTGTCTGAGCGTATTGGGGAGTAGGATGCAGGTCCCCTGCACCGCTGCGGGGGATCTGTATCTTAACCCCGCTACCTGCCCGGCGCCCGGGACTGCATGTCCTGGGCGTCGGGCGCTAGCCCCCGAATATAGGCCGCGAAAAAAGTGCGGCCTATATTCGAGCCAATATGGTAATAATAATGGTAATCATGGTGTCCAGTGGTATGATATGTGAAATGAGAAACTTCCAGATTGGCTATGGAAATGTTAAGATATGGTAGGGCCACGTGTGTCCCTATAGCTGGTCCTGGTATTTGCAGTAAGTTCATTTAGATAAAATTGTTGTGCTTCAGGATGAAATCTATCAATTGTAGTATAGTATTGTTAGGGAGATGCACATTTATGTGGAGGATCTTTAATATTGTTAAAGTTTGTGGATGGGCAGTCAGCAAGAAGGGAACGCATGTTGTTCTGAATGTCTGTATGGGAATATGACCATCTTAATTATATTTAGTTACAAAACACCTAAATGGGTAAATGTTTATATAATATTTTAAACTAGACACAGGAATTTCAACTGGCTTAAATATTAAATTGGCAGTAATTACCTCCTCTTGCTTTTTTGCAAAAAAAATACATTTAGTCGTTACAGCATCATTGTTTAGCTTTACTGCAGTAATGTGTAATGCCTGACCCATAGACTACAGATATATTTATTATGGATACATGGGTATTCCAGATTCCCCATTATGTGCAGAGGTTGTGGGGGTTAGCGAAGCAGTTAGGCATCCTCCGCCTTGTTCACAGCTGTATTCTTGGTAACTCATATCATTTTTATTACCCATTGATTGTTAAAGGCTTTTAATCAATGAGCACAGACAATAAAAGATGGTGAATAGTAGGAGAAGTAGCCTCAGCTTACATCCATAAGCCTCCTGGTTAATAGAAGCCATGGAATCCTTTGCCATGTTTTATTAAATGAACTGCTTATGTGCGTAATAATCACACATATAATCTTTGCTAGCCATGTACACTTAAAATGGATTGTTCCCAAAAGCAATATGGAGACATAAGCTGACAGACATATAAGGGAAATGTATGAAGGAAATTCTTTAAATTGGGCCATGTCACTTTTATATGGAAGATTAATTTTAATTGGTCACAAAACGGGAAACTGCATAGGTATCAACGGTATTAGATTATGAAATGTGACATTTATGATAAATTACATTTATGATGAATGACATTTAGTGAGTTTAACATTTCTTTTTAATTTGTACTGTCCTCATGTGTTTACCTTTTTTGTTATTAGAAACGTATATTGTATAATGGGACTTGTAAAGCCTATTGTTGACTGCTTCTATTAATTGCCCTTTTGTCTTTGCTTCTTGCAGAATAATGTAAATCCTGCCCTGGATTTTACCCAGACTCCTCCAGGAATGCTGGCCCTTGACAACATGCTGTACTTTGCCAAGCATCACCAGGATGCCTATATCAGGGTAAGGATGCTTAGAGTTTATAAGTTTTTATACAATTTTACTTTAACATCTAAAAGTCTCTTTAGTGGTGCATCCAGTGACAAATACTGGCATTGGTCTGGAGCAGCAGGCCCCTTGCTGCATAACAGGGAGCCAATCAATAGGGAGATTGGACTCCTTGTAGCGCCACAGCTCAACCTGTCAATTAAAATGGAGGTCACTGAGCTCCCCAATTGACCCATTAATACTATGGAGGGCTGTGCCAAATCAGCACAGTCCTCCGTGGGAAAGACTTGTGGTGCTTTCCTGGGTTAGACCTAGAGCATCGCTGAAGATAAATATGCCATTGGGTGGATCTTTACCTTGTTCAAAACTTGTAATATACATACAGTATATATATAGTTTGCAGTACAAAAAATCTATGATTATATTTTTTAGAAATCATTTTTGGAGTTACAGATTGTTCAATTCAAATTAGGGGAGGAGACCATTGTGGAAGACTTCAGAATAGTGAATTAACCTGTTTTACTCTGTTTGAGGGATCAGCATTTAGCTTGCCCAACACCTTTCACATGGCTAGCCCTGCCTTACACGAAGCCACTTCTGCAGAAGAGAGAAGGTCACGTCACGCCAGTGCTCATAGCAGCCCCAGAGGAAGTGTCGGGTAGCATCGGAGGTTGTTTGCGCGCATCGTACGTCCACCGACTGCCGGAGAGGAGGATCCAGGTCTCCTGCAGCGTTGCGGGGGATCCCCCTCTCTGGCAGCCAGTAAATGTCTGCGCGTAGACAACCTCAACTGTTGCTGGCCGGTACTTCCGCCTGTGCTTCTGTGGTGGAGCACCGGAAAGTCATTTCACGCCGGCGCTCCATCATAGAAGCCCCGGCAGAAGTGCCAGCGGCAGCAGAGGTTGTCTGCGGGCATCGCACAGATGTCCACCGGCTGCCAGAGAGGAGGATCTTAGTCTCACAGTCAGACCTCTATTTGAGGTCGTATTATAAGATGACCTTGAATATAAGCATTTGCTCTGAAAAAACTGTCTTATAATCGAGCAAATACGGCATGTGACATTTATTCTAACTCTATAGTGTGAAAAGTTGTAAAACAAAGGGTGCCTAATCTTGACTTAATGTTCATCTGTCGGAACGCATAAAAATAATTCATAATCAGGAGTGCTGGAATTTTATTTAACGGTCACCATGATCAGGATTTGGTTGCGGAGCTTCATGTATTTGATCCAGCATTATAAGCTCCTCGACAGATCGTTCTGATCTCACCATTGGAAAGATGACCTCAGGGAAAACTGCATTTTATGTTCAGGGATAGTGTGATCTACAAATGCTGACTGGATGCGATATCCATGCCAAGAAGCTGTCGGCATTTATTAAAGGTGCTGTTCCACTTTGACAAAACATTAATTGTACTCTGTAGTATGTTAAACAAATACACTTTTGCAGAGATGTCATTTATTCTTTCCTTTGCAGGTTTATTACACAAAAAACAACATAAACATGTTTAAAAAGCGTTCTCATTTTCTAAGGCAACAGCGTATCCATGTCTATTTTTGTGCACCATGGCAACAAATTATAAATTAGGCAATATTTTTGCGATCAAAGAATTATTTCTGGAAGGTTTACTGCATTCAACAGCTTTAGGAATTGCATTTCTTAAATTCAGAAGTGTAGGTGGAACGGCACCTTTAACATACTCGGTTTCCCATAAAGGTCTATTTTAAGCATGCCATCAGGATGACTGAAATAAGCAGTATTGTTCTTTAATTACTTAATGGGACCTGCTCATTGAATATACAGAAATGTTTCATAATTTTTCCCCTCTAGCTGCCGTTGAACTCCCGCAGATCCCTTTCCGTCTAAGTGAAGCTTTAGGAACAGAAATCCTAGAGGGTGCTTTTATAGCTGAATAGAATCCATAAAAAGCAGGCTGCATTCAGCCGACTGAAGATGACTGAAGAATGCCACATACAAAAGATCTCTTTGAATCTAATAATAGCAAGCCTGTAAACTGCACCAGAGGATGTGTATTTTTACTGCGATAAAAAGCGTGAATATATATATATATATATGTGTATATATATATATATATGTGTATATATATATATATATATATATATATATATATATATATATATATATTCTCTACAAGCAATATATACAGCCAGATTCACTTAACATTTTCAAAACAACATATTGCAGTTCCCTGCAAAATTCATATATTACATTTATACATATTTTTTATCTTATCTCTTCTTCTTCATGTTGTCTACAAGCAATAAAAAAAGGATAGTGCCATAAATACATTTAAAAAACCGTTAGCAATAAATATGTGGAGTTAAGCAATCCAATATATATCCTAAAAGGGATAAGAGTGCTTTAATATCAAAAGTGGTATGTTAGCTAGTGAATATACAAATGAAATCTAGTTTCCGAATGGATGTTCTATTGTATTTTATACTGAATATGAATATCTTTGCACATGTTTTCTAATATGAGGCATTCATATAATATGTACATTCATACCTTGGTGTTCACCTCTAATTGCTAGATATCGGAAAAATTGCCCTCCTCTCGGCACCAGGCAGTCTAGCCCATTCCCTATACAAGTCAGCCACTTTGTATCCGCTTATTTGACTGTATTTTGCCAGCTGGACCAAGGTCTTATATTGAGTCAAGGAGTGCTCTGGGGCATTGATTTAGCAATACTATTATGCATCCCTACATATTTGCTGTTATCTAAAGCAGTTCCCTCCAATTTGTAGGCCCAATACCCATGGGTTTGTTGGCAGGTAGTTTCTTATGAGTTCCTGTGGGCTTAATGCAAAATGCAAGTGCTCACAGGGCACCATCATTTGTGGTGTGGTGGTCTTTAGAACATTTTGAGTTTATTAATGAACATTTTTTTTTTCTTGTGGATGCCATTGGTCCAGAGGTTATAACATGTCACCATTATGTGAATGTTCAAAAGCAATACAATGCTTGTAAATAATGAGAAGAGGGAGGGATAGAAGAATCTAACTTCAAAAGGAATACGTTTGCCATAGTTGATCATTCTAATGATTTTATGTCCAAATCATTTAGTCATTTTGGGCTTTGGTGAATTTAGCGACAACAGTCAGTTATTTGGCTAGGATTCCCCCATCTAAAACAGTCTATTAAGAAGCCATCGATAATCAGGAGTAATAAGGCAATGTACTTTTCAACGTAACAAAGCCACAGCAAAGTTAAGAATAAAGATTTCTCTGGTCTCATGCCAACGATGAGCCTTCTAAGCCAGTCTTGCAGGATTGTACCAGTCGGGGACAGCCATTTGCCACACCGCTGCTGCCTGGTTAAGAGCGCCACACACTCACCCGATCTGTGGCTTCAGTCCCGCAGTTTGCAGCCACCATAGCTGGATATGCCTGGCTGTGTGATTACATTCCAATTCTGTTAATTGAAAGTGAACCCACAGTGTCTGGTACAACATAACCTAACAATGACAAAGCTGACATAAATTCAATTGGGCAATTCTAGCATTGTGATTAGAAAATGACATAGTTAAATATATTAACATACAAGCAGGCCTTGTCCATGTTGGGACAGTACCGAATACTACATTTACAGTGCACACTTTGGTTGAACAATGGATATGTTAAGTTCCATCAAGTTTCAATGTAGCCAAAAGTGAACATTGCTTTACTGATCCCTGGAAAAATAAATCTGAGTAATAACGGTCCCTTAGGTGTACAGTAAATAAGTGGTGGCAGATCCTATCCTGGATATCTAAAGGATAGGTATGACTGCCCTGTAAATGAACTTGAAGTATTGTTGTGATTGTGTCTAAATGGTTCTTTATGAGCTGTTTTTAATTCCAGATTGTCCTGGAAAATAGCAGTCGAGAAGATAAACATGAGTGTCCTTTTGGTCGAAGTAGTATTGAGCTTACCAAGATGCTGTGTGAAATCCTCAAAGTCGGAGAGCTGCGTAAGTTTACATTAATATTTGTTCTCTGACATTTATATGCTTATCCGCTTGACTCTTTTATTTCTGCCCATATTCCCTTTTTGGTCTTGTAACTTGGGATGTCCTATGTTTATATAAGTTAAATATAGTTTTTTAACCATTCTCATTTAAAAACCTAGAAACCTAATCTAAAAGCATATAAGAACCATTCTGTCCATCTAGTCTTGCTGTAAAAACCTCAAATTATATGATCTTTGGTCTTTTCTTATTAAAAAGCCACCACTTTACTAACCTGTACCACTTCAGTACAAGTACTTTTTTTGTTATATCAAATCTATATAGCACAGATTCTAATATATACAGTGGATATAAAAAGTCTACACACCCCTGTTAAAATGCTAGGTTCGTGTGATGTTAAAGAATGAGACAAAGATAAATCCTGTCAGAACTTTTTCCACCTTTAATGTGACCTATAACATGAACAATTCAATTGCAAAACAAGCTGAAATCTTTGGGGGAGGGGGGTTATAAAAACTCATAATAACCTGGTTGCATAAGTGGGCACACCCTCTTAGAACTGGGGCTGTGGCTGTGTTCAGAATTAACCAATCACATTCAAACTCATGTTAAATTGAAGTCATTACACAAAAGCACGTGGGAAAATGTGTTATGGTCTGATGAAACCAAGGTTGAACTTTTTGGCCATAATTCCAAAAGGTATGTTTGGCGCAAAAACTACACTTCACCCAAAGAACACCATACCCAGAGTGAAGCATGGTGGTAGCAGCATCATGCTTTGGGGCTGTTTTTCTTCAGCTGGAACCAGGGCCTTAGGGTTGAAGGAATTATGAACCGTTCCAAATACCAGGCAATTTTGGCGCAAAACCTTCAGGCGTCCGTTAGGAAGTTGAAGTTGAAGAGGAAGTTTACCTTTCAGCACAACGACCCAAAGAACAAATCCAAATGGCTTCACCAGAAGAAGATTAACATTTTGGAATGGCCCAGACCTGAATCCAATTGAACATCTGTGGGGTAATTTGAAGAGGCCTATGCACAGGAGATGTCCTCGCAATCTGACAGATTTGGAGCGCTTTTGCAAAGAAGAGTGGGCATATATTGCTATGTCAAGATGTGCCATGCTAATAGTCTCCTACCCAAAAAGATTGCTGTAATAAAATCAAAAGGTGCTTCAACAAAGTAATGGTTTAAGGGTGTGCACACTTATGCAACCAGGTTCACGTTATAGGTCACATTAAAGGTGGAAAAAGTTCTGACATGATTTATCTTCTCATTCTTTAAAATCACAAGAACCCGGCATTTTAACAGGGGTTTGTAGACTTTTTATATCCACTGTGTGTGTGTGTATGTATGTATGTATGTATGTATATATGTGTGTGTATATATATATATACTTTGTTTTGTAAATTATTCAACCGTGCATATGAGCCACAAGCTCCAAGAAACATCACAGAAACAAAAACGATTTTAAATGAATTAATTTATACATTAAAGACTGCTAAATCCCTACTAATCAAATCATTGTTGAAGCTGGTGAGAATAATGCGAATGTATTTTGGGTATTGTGTTCTCTTTTATTAGGTTTCTGGTCCATTAACTATTGTTGGTAATAAGTCATATGTATATGCTACCTGTTGAATTTCTTTAGTGCCTCAACAGTTTTGAGAGTTACTCTTAAATGCCTTGGGCTGCTTCAGTTAATCGGATATTCAATAGTTGAATTAATTTAATAATGCCTTAAGAAAGCTGTGATCTTCATGAAACTATTACTTATCCTTGTTCTAGAAGAATATAATATTTAGGCTGCAAATGTTATCATTTTTATAGTGCACTGAAGTACGACGACAATAATAGAAATTGAAACTATAATGTCCACTCTACCTGTAGTCCCACTACTTTAAAACTCCTTATGAATCAGAGGTTCTGGAATTTAGTGACTAGTTGCGTGAAACTAAAATGAACTTGGTAAAGCTTAAGGACTGTGCGAACTGCAAAACTGTTATTTGTGTTCTTTTTATGTTCCCAATTTAGATATATTTTTACACAGATGTATTTCTTGCAAAAATAACACGTTGTTTATAGTCGGGATGTATTGATCAGTAAAGTTATAGAAAGAACGCTCACACTTGAGAGTTTAAATTTGGGACAATAAAATATTTATTAAGCTTAAAGGGAAAGTTTGGTCCTCAAATTTGTTTTTGTGTAGACGCCATTGATTTTTACTACATTAATTTCATTGCATGCATCTTTAAGATATTGGTGTTAGAAAATGAGACTTCTGTCTTTATTGAAATCAGAAAGAATGCTTCCTGTACACGCACCGCAGTGCTCCCACTGAAGTACATGAGAGCTGAGCTTCAAAGCCAGTAGCAGGATATAATTGCATGTATGATATCTCACCCCTTGACCTACGGCTCTAAGTCGTGGTACTTGCCGGTTTCATCCTCTTTGCTATCCCTTTCTACTCCCCTGCTTCAACCCTTACCTTCTGCTGCCTGATGTCCATTCAAGACCTCATTTGCAGATGGAGACAAGGGAGGTTCCAAATGAGCTGAATTATAGATGTGTTCTCTAGTCACATTAAGCAGGGTGCTTCGGGTACATGGCACCCAGGTAACCGAGACCTAGACAGGCCCCAAAACGAGAGTTCCTCTTATCCAAAATGTGCACCCAGGCACCACTAGCCCTAATCTTACCCCTGTCTCTAGACTAGGGAGTTTTACTAACTGAGAGGGCGTTGGATAAGTGGAACAGAATTTTATGTTTTGTAACATTTTATACATATAGAAAATATTTACCATTTTGTGGAATGATGTTGGGTGTTCTGCGCTCAATGAGTATAAGTGTAACACAAAGACCACGGAAGCATTTCTAGAAAATATCACAGATTGCTGTGTTTTGTCTGCGCTTCCTAATTAAGCATGCCTTAGAATGCACTGTGAATTTAAGCATATAATTGAGATTGTTTGCAAACAGAATCCGTTTAGCTTGTGTTTTGTGTATGTTTTCCCTTTGCCAGTTATCCAAAATGTTTGTTTTTTTATTTTAATTATGTTTTAATTTGGTTGCCATTTTGAGAATATACTTATATAGCTTAAAACAAGATATCGTTTCGTCATCTGCTCATCAAGCAAACTTCTCCCTAACATCTGAGGCATTTTGAATTGAGCAAGCATACAATGGAATTAGTATGTGCCAATAAACTAATTTAGCGTAGGAATATTTTATGCAATTTGCTTTTTACATGATGTACATATGAATTTATTATTTTATAGTCTATATAGTAAAAATGTATTTGCTAGAATTAAGACCACTGTAGAGTTGTGGTTAGCGTTTACAAAGTTAAAATCCAATTTCCATTGGCATTGCTATGCAATTTTTGTTTATCTATCTATTATAGACTCCAGATGGGAAAAGGGGTTTTAACGAAGACTTGCTAGAAATATGAAATAACTACATATTTAAAAATGCAAGTTAAATGTTGCAGAAGTACAGAGAAAACTGCTTTAATCATCTTATGCTGAAATTTGCATGTTAATCAGGAATTTGAGGAAGTATTATGCAAATTGCATCTGGTGCAGGATGGAATATTAATTCCTACATCCTCCAAGGATAATGACAGGAAGCCGCTATGTAAACTAGGAAGGTGTGCTTTTAGCTCGTGATTTAAAGGTTCATAATTTCCACTTACTTGACATGTTTGAGCTCAATTGCTGAGTAAGTATGGGAGTTTTTAATGAAGTCTCCGGGGTCCTCAAATAAGGCTGTAGCACGTTGTAGTTTTGCAAAAAGAATTGGTAAACTACTGTTCCTTATCTCTGTCCACGCTCTAGTATCTATTTATAGAAACCGGTATAAGGGCTTCTAATTAAGATATGCCAGAAGACATGCTGAAATGACATTGCACAGAATCATAATGCTATGCATGTTTTAGAATTTTTGCCTCTCCTGATGTTTAAAGAGAGTTATCTCTACCTGTTATGGGGGATTATTTTTCCATTTTGAGATGTTTTATGAGAGATCCCTTTAAATGATCACGGTGCCAACGTTGCAAATGCATTGAAGGTTCAGCAGTACACATCTCCTGCCTTGTTATATACTCCCATTTAGCTCCAGCTGGCTTGGTGAATGAAGCTGGAGGGGTCTAATGAGACCCCTGCATGTCTGAAGAGTGTTGCCATTGGCAACCTAGTGGTTTCCCACAACTTTGAGGAGGAGGGGAGCTGCAGCTACTCCCTAAGGTGAGCATTATTATTATTTTTTTTTTTAATAATGCACACAAAGTAATTTACATTCTCCTTTTTGATGAGGCTTTAAGAGTGCTTTAAAAAAGACATATTAATATTTTATTTTTATCATTTAACAAAATGCAAAATGAGTGAACAGAACCAAAAAATTAAATCAAATAAATATTTGACGTGACCACGCTTTGGCTTCAAAACAGCATCAATTCTTCTAGGCACACTTGCACAAAAGTCAGGGATTTTGTATGTATGATTAAACAGGTTATACTAACCAGGTGCTTATAATCATTAATTTAATGTGTAGGTTGAAACACAATCATTAACTGAAACAGAAACAGCTGTGTAGGAGGAATAAAACTGGGTGAGGAACTTGCTCACAGGGTGAGGTTTAATGTCAAAAGTCATACTCCTTGGGAAGACTGAGCACAAGAAGACGCAATGTAGTTATACTGCATCAGCAAGGTTCTCAGGTAGAAATTGCAAGGCACAAGGAAGCAGGCGGTGTTGAGGAACGTAGATGGAGTGGTTGGCCAAGGAAACTTAGTGCAGTAGATGAAATACACATCATGCTTACTTCCCTTGCAATTCAGAAGATGTCCAGCAGTGCCATCAGCTCAGCATTGGCAGAAAATAGTGGCACCATGGTTCACCCATCTACTGTCAAAGAATTCTGGTCAGAAATAGTCTTCATGGAAGACTTGCACCCAAAAATCCAAACCTCCGATGAAGAAATAAGGCCAGTCGACTTAACTATACACGAAAACACAGGAACTGGGCTGTGGACTATAAGTCATAATTTTAAATATTTGGCTTTAGCAGAAGGCATTTTGTTGGCCAAAGTGATGGAGTGCAGTACAAGGATGTTTTCAGGCAACAATGAAGCATGGTGGAGGTTCCTTGCATGTTTGGGTCTGCATTTCTGCAAATAAAGTTTGCGATTCAGTCAGAATTAATGGTTTCCACTTAGGGGTGTACTCTCTTTTGTTGCCAAGGTTTAGACATTAATGGAAGTGTGTTAAGTTATATTTGAGGGGACAGCAAATTTACAAGTTATACAGGCTGTACACTCACTACTTTACTTCTTTCTTCAGTGTTGTCACATGAAAAGATATAATAATATATTTACAAAAATGTGAGGGGTGTACTCACTTTTGTGAGATACTGTGTGTGTGTGTGTATATATATATATATATATATATATATATATAATATTATATAATGTGTGTGTATATACATATATTTGTTACAAAATACTAAGTGAATCCACCCCTGTGCCTCCCACTCCTTGCGGATCTCTTTCTTTAGACATATTCTTCAAAGGAGACAAGTCAGTAAAAATTCACTGTATTTCCCGCCACTGTTTAGCTGTCTGAATAAAAGATTCAAGGTAGAAGCTTCCAGCGGCTGATGCAGTGTCATTGAAACGCAGCTAATGACGCATCCTCTGTATGGAGACAAAAAGTAATGGTTGTTTGGTTGCCAAGAGTATTGATAGGTTAGAAAAGTGTTTCTTACACGCCTTCATTTACTGGTTCATTCTTTGTTAATTTAGGAGCAGTATTTTAAACCACATCTAATCTGGCAACATATGCAATGGTTATTACAAAGTTTTTGTTTTTTAAATTCTCCGCATAAACGTTTCTTTTATTTGTGGGAGCTACAAGCTGATACGTACGCATTCTGTGCTATTTTTACACATAGCGGCTGCGGTTCTTCCTTAACTTATTTTTGTTCCTACTGAGTAAACTCACCTTATAATGACAGCGTTCCATCCCATTAAAGTACTAAGTGTGGTTGTTCCGCTCTGTACCCCAGTGAAATCGCCTACAACCTGCCAGTCATTAGTATTCAGTGGTATTTGTACAGTATGAACAATGCCATAATTAGAATAAAGTGCTGGAAGCTTAGTTTGCTGTCCAGAAAACAACAGCAAATACATTTCTTGTGTTAACTGCTTGAGACTGAGAAGGCAGAACCAGCTACTTGTATTACAAGCCCTCTTGGTATATACGATGATAAACCTTGGATCTTTTTAATTAAATCCCCTTTTGATCTGAACAGCTTCTGATGGGAAGGGTCAAGTCTTCATATGGTGGAGCAAAGTGCTTCTTCACAGGTCAATTCTGTAATGTCAAGGTCGTGTCCCTGCCACTGTATTTGAGGAATTGCTTAAAATCACTTTGAAGAGCTCTATGGCCTCTTATCGGCGCCAGACATTCAATCCCATTTCATCCCTCTGTATTCAAAGTAGTTTCTTCATTGGTCTTGTGGTAGCCAATTAATCATGTTGGATAAGTACCGAATACAAGCTCCATTCAGTAAGGACTTTGTATTATCCTTTGCATATTAACATTAATGGATTTTATCATTGTTATTATTTTTACCACCTTCTGATGTAGTAACAAACAGTGTGGGTTATTATGAATCTTTTACTGGCATGGTTGATTATTTTTGGTTGTCACTCCGTAAGCATAGTGACTTGGGTTCAAATGTATTTCTGGATTTCTTTAAGCTGTTTTTTCTTTTTCTTTTATTAAAAACATCGACTAGCAAAATTTTGAAGTAATGACACAGCAACCGTTACGAAGGTATAGGTATGATGAAATAATTTCGATTTATATAGCACAATCCTATTCGTACAATGGGTAAACAGTATATTACAAGTAGTGCATCACTTACCAGTTTGGATTTACAGAAACAAGAGCAAAGGGCTCCACAGAACCAAGCTAATAATCTAAAGGTGGCACAATAATATTACTATGCCTTAACATCAACCTTTCTGCTAAGTTCACGCAGATCAAGGAAGGCCCACAGTCTTTTCAGCCCAATCTGTTCATAAACGGTATGCTCAAATCTATTTGGTGAAATTCCTGGGTCCAGCAGGAGGTGACCTTGCTATTTTTAAATATGTGCAAGATACGTTAAGTCAGCATGGGAACTTCCCATGGTAGGCTACCTGGAGCTATCCCCTGTCTCGGTGAGTGGCTTTTTGAGGGGTGAGGCTAGCCCCACATGATATTAAGTGGGCAGGGGGGAGGAAAGCAACTTGGCAGGTAATGGACATGGCCAAACCCCGCTCCCCTGCCTGGTGGGACAAAAGTGACACAGGAAAGCAATGTTTTCCCCTGGAGACTCCAGGTCCATCTCAGAGGTATCCAAGTTATCTGCTTCTAGCCACACCTTGATGGCCTCAAGCAGGCCAGGGATTCTCTGTATCTTCACATGAAAATGAGTAATGTAACCAATTAGGATGCCTGTGTTCAAGCTGCAGTATCCAAAAATAAAAAAACAGCAACATTTTTTCAGTACAACACCAGTAACTAGAATGAAACAAAGGCAACATGACCATATGATGGTTGCAGGAATGCAATAAGTATTGCATGTTATACTTGCAGCTGTTGCTATGCTTTAATCATCACTTTTTCAATTCCATTAAGTGTTTTTTTTTCTCTTAGAAGAACTGAAGAACAGAGATTATTTATTGTAGTTTTGTCTGATCCTTTCAAAAACATCTAGTTACTCACTTAATAAAGTAACCTTCCTTGATTTTAGGTTTCAAAAACACTACTCAAAAGGACAACCTGAGAGGCCCCTTAGAAACAAAAAAATATATTCCTGTGAGGACTTGTGTACTGGGCTTAGAGGTAAGGCCCGGACTAGCCATCTGGCATACTGGGCAAATTCAGTGTGCGCCCAGTTGCTGGATATGCCCTGCCACAGGCTACGTGGACCTACAAATGCTTAAGAGTTCCGGGGCTACCTTGTGATCGCCAGTCCAGCCTTGCTAGAGATCTTACTATTATGTAATGAAGCTATATAATCCCAATTAAGAGGTTTGACAAAGGTTGCTTCCAGGTATTAGAAAGTCCTCTTTTTTTACACTTTACATCACATAAATTATTGCATTTCTGGATTTCAGCATACCTGTTCATTTTTTATTCTTACTACATTATTTTTGTGTGTCATTTTATTGCACATCCCGCCATGGTCATCTTCCGGTGGTAATAAACATTTCAGCTACTGATATGCTATTACGAGATTGTGTAGCGCAACGCAATAAATTGAAAAGTGTTATGACTGTCACCTCAGTAGTTTAAGAACTTGCTGTGTAGGTGTTATTTTATCTTGAGGCTTTTTTTTTTCTAAACACAGGTTTTTGTGCTACATCCAAAGCACATACTGATTTTAGAGCATTATATAGAAACACCAAGGGGTCAGTTCAGATTTGAAGAACAAATACATTATTTATTTTCTTTGCATTCACTAACTCTACTAAAAGACAAATAAACCCAGGATATCAAAGGAAAAATAAAAACGTATTAGGTCCTGCGTGTCAGAAAACAGGTCTCTAATAATAATAATAATCCCTTTCCCATTAGAAAATGAAAACCCAGGAAAAAAGTAGAAATTTCTTATTTACGTATGTGTACCTCCTACCCTGCTGAATTTGAACACTTACATAAAATAATTCAGCATTAAAAACATCATTTCTAGTACTGTTCAATGTCCAAACTCTTAACAGAATTATTTAGATTAGATTTTCAGATTCAGTGTTTTGTATCCCAAAATGAATTATCATTTTTTTGCCAACATAATCAATTGTATTAAATGTTTCTTAAATTATGAATCGGTTTTATTTTTTGCTTCATACAATACAGCAGATGAGAACGTGTTGCTCATCACAAGTCAAGTTTGTCTTAAATTGGCATCATCAAGGCTAAAATAACCTCCATCCTGCTAAGGAATACAAGGTATTTTTAAATAAATCCATGACTCCCACACCAAAATTCTTTGACATACATTCATTATTTTTATTCGTTTGAAAATAGCTTTGATAGTGGATCTCAGCAGGGAATGCGTGGTAATGGTTCCCAAACCACCATCTGAAATTTGAATGCACTTAACTGCAGGATACTGCAATTAATTAAGTTTAGTTCTGCAGAAGCCTGATGAACCTGGAAATACTTCCCTTACTTATGCCTCGACTGGTTAATGGACAGACCAGTCAAATAACCAGAGGGCTGTTGCCCGATAGCACCTCATGTATGTGGTTTTATCGGTCACTAGCCTTAAAATGCCATTGCTGATTTTTTTGTCCCCTGTCTGGTTTGGATTCCAATATCATGTGATTGGGTGTATGATTTACATTATACTACATATCTATAACTAGTTTACTTTGACTTCAGAAAGATAAGTGATAAGGGGAGATGGTAAAAAACAAATGAAGAAAATGCTATAGGGGATAGATAGAGAGAAGGGAATGATAATGAGAAACAGGAGAGATGGGGAGAAAATGGAGAGATGGTTAAAAAAATAAATGGAGAAAGTGGGATATAATCAAAGAAAGAAATGGGGAAAAGAGGGAACAATATTGAAGGGGGGATAAAAATAAAGGGAGATATAGAGAGAAAGAGGGAGATATTGAGGAGGAGAAATCGGGACAAAGGGATAAAGAGGTAGTGATAAAGAGGGTGAGATTGAGAAAAAGGAGAGAGGGTAAAAAGGGTGAGTGATGAAGTGAAATATAAGGAAAGAGAATGTGAAATGGAAGAGATGAGATACAGAAAAAGAGGAGAGATAATGAAAAAAGGAGAAAGAAAGAGGAAGATAAACAAGGGTGAGGAGATAGAGACCTGAGGATAACAAAAAGGGGGGTGAAAGGAGAAAAAAAGAGGAGAGATAATGAGAAAGTAGAGCAAAGGGAAGTGGGAGAACTGAAGAGAAAAAGGAGAGATAGAGAAAATAGAGAGAGAAATAGAGTATGAGAGATAAAGAGAACGAGGGGAGATCATGAGAAGGAGGAGGATCAAAGAGAATGGCGATAAAGGGGGTAATGAGAAAGGGGAGAAACTGGCAGAAAAGGGAGAGTAGAAATTGTGAGAAAGGGGGGAGATGGTGTGTTTTGAAAGTGTTGGTGTTTCAGAGCAAGCAAGTGTGTGCATGGAAGGACAAGTGAAAGCCAGGATGTTTATGTGTAGGGGCCAGTGTGAAAATGCATGTATATGTATGTGTTTATGCTCAGGCATTTGTACGGATAGTGTATATATATAGCTATTCATTACTGTTTTGAGCCTAAATAATGTAGAATGAATAAATGGTGTATCTGAGCCAGGTCTAGAGTAGGACTGAGAGTAGACATCTGTGGGTGCAGTTTGGGTGCTCTGTAAATCCTGTATGTGCAATCAGAGTGCTGGGGCAAATCTTGTGGGCTCAATCTGGTTGCTGAGGAAATTCCTTGTGTGCAGTCTTGGTACAAGGGCAAGTTGTTATGTGTGCAATCTGGGTTCTAGTGCAGTTCTTTGTGGGCAATCTGGGGGCTGGGCGAGTCCTGTGGATGCAATCTAGGGGCTGGGCAATTCATATGTGCCATGTCTGGCTTTTGGAGTGTGCAACCAGTGATCTATGTCTGCAATTTGGCCGGGGGAGTCATGTGTATGATGTGTTCACATGACTCCATCCTCAAAAATCACACAATAAAACCACAAGAGAAAATCTACAAGAGAAAAACCACTATTATGGGAGATCAAATCAGTTTCTTCTTGTACTACGTTCCCACTTCAGCCCAATATTATGCACACAATCTTGCAAAGTAAAGGTCCTAATTATCATCCTTCGTTTTATTGCAGTCTGTGGGATTTGAAAACATTTATACCAGAAATTATCCCTATTAAAACATGAAAAGTGCAAGTTATAGGTCATTTTAACAAATAGTCCACCTAGTATCAAGTTATATTCTTGTAGCTTTGATGGGATTCCACATATCTGTGTAGATCCCTTGCTGTTTTGAGAAGTGTAATGAAGAAATCTATAATGAGGATATTTGAGACTTTTCTTGTTTCAGTAACGTAGCTAAAATCTGGATAGTATTATATTTTATCGCCTATCCCTCTTGACACTCCATTGATGGATGCAATGTGACAAATTGCCAGCACTAATGTCTTCATTTTCCCTCCACACTTCAATTGCCAGCAGGCAAATTCAAGGTCAGGTGTGAAACGTTTTCACATTGCTCTCGTAGCTCATCATTCTCTGTGGCTACAGGGGATCCCATAGGTGCAAATGTCAGGAGAAATGCCCTGTTTTCTCAATGAAAACGAATGGGCTAGCTGTTCATAGCTGACAGGCGGTAACGACCATTGGTGCAGAGTGTCTATATATACGATATTTGTGCCGTTAAGGTATGTTTACTAGCAATGTATTGAATAATTGCATTTTGTGTTTTAGCACTTTCTTTCCTGCACAAAAGATAATGCGTTCAATTAGTCACAAAATATTGAGCCCCTGGGATCAATGAGGTAAGATGCGTTGGTAAAAATGAATTCCTGAGTGACTCGTATCCCTTTATTAGGTTGTGTTTTTATTATATTATGGATATTAGTAAACAATAAACACGCATCCTTTGTTTACTCCCAGCAACTTAGTCAATGTGAAATCATTGTTAACGACAAGATACGTTTATGCAATTACAGTGTAAGGAATTAAACATTGCTTGAAGTATTTTATTTGACATATTTCCAATTTGCATACCTGGGAACTTCTGGGCTCCGGCTACCCGGAGCCTTCCCTTGCGGGACGCGGCCAGGACTGCACACTGATGTCGGCAGGCGGTCCCGCCGGCATTCCTTGCTCGTTCCTTGATATTTCTTGCAAGTATTCCATAAAACATTGTCAAATAAGCCAACATAGAGATGAAAACTACAATTATGGCTACTGGGAGGGCTGGGGCTGCACCCACCCACAATTCTTAACATTGTCACAGAATACTGTGTGTACTATTGTTTGTTCACCATTCTGGAAGGCTATAGGGGTGAACATGCTTAGTTTCCTGCAGTAGACCCTGTCATTTATGGGTTTTGTTTTTTTTTGAATAATGGTTCAAGTTTAAGCGCAGGGCTCTGTGCAGGACAGCCGTCACCATTGATTATCCCTTTGCGATGAATTGGACCACTGATCTGGAGCTGGGCCTAACCATAATACCTGGAAACTTTCTAAATAAGCTCTCCATGAGACCCTTTAAGTGTTAATCCTTTTAATAGCTCATCGGGAAGCTTCTCTGCATTTACTTGCCTAATTAATTAATCTAATTTAATGTAATTCCAGTCCACGTTAAAACCTTATTTAAAGGTACTCTTAGTGGGGTAACCTCCATTCAATCAATTATAGTAACAATAACATACTAGTAGCATAAGCACAATTTAGGAGCCTTATACAGTACGTGATTACAGCAGTGTAGAATAGTAAGAAATCGGTTCTAGGTTTTGTGACCCGGAAAACCTGCATCTTTAGCCTGAGACCCTGGGGCAGAATCCTGTGAAATCCCAGCTTATGGCCTGACATCAGTATCTGACTTTACTAATGCCTTTGTGGCTGAAATAAAGCAAATCACAGCAATGTTCCAACATCTAGTTGAAAGCCAGCCCAAAAGCATGGAGAAGAGCAGCAAAGGGAGGACCAACTCTATGTTAATGCTGTGATTTTGGAATGAGATGTTCGACAAACAGGTGTCCACATTCTTTTGGCAGTGAAGTGTATATAAATGAATAAAACAGACCAGAAATGTGCCGTTTTTTGTAGCCATGTGTTAAATTTTATATGCCCATGTTCTGTGTAGTCATGCAGAACAAATTGTATATCTCTTCGTATGAACCTTTTTCAAAGGCAGAGCTACCTGGCAAATGACAGAATTGCGAAAATTTTACCATTTTTTAGCATTTTTACCATTTTTGATTTTTTCAAATAATCGGATCAAAAAATAAATGTTAATTTTTCATTTATTTTAAATAATTTAATAAACAAACAGGATGTTAAAACAAACGGCAGAATAAAAAAAAAAGTTGAGAAAAATTTCTGCACGCCAGTTATGCACATTTGAGCCCAGGCTTGCCACACTGCCTCCCAGATATGCCACTGTGCCCTCCCCACATATGCCTTATACCCCCAGATATGCCACTCGGCCCTTCCGACATATGGCTTATATACCTATATGCCTTATACCCCCTGATATGCCACTGTGCCCCTGATATACCTTAAGCTGCCACTGTGCCCCCTGATATGCCTTATACCCCAATATGCCACTCTCCCCCCCAGATATGCCTTATATCCCCAGAAATGCCACTCTGCCCACCCCCAGATATGCTTTATACCCCCCCATATGCCATAGTGCCCCCAGATATGCCTTATACCCCTTATATGCCCCTCTGCTCCGGGTCTCTTGCAGCGCTGCGGCGGATCCTCCTCTCTGGCAGCCAGCAAACGTTGCGCAATGTGCGCAGACCACCTCCGCTGTGCTGGCTTCTATGCGCGCATCGCCCAGACACCCCTCACCAGCTGTCAGAGAGGAGGATCCGGGTCTCCTGCAGCGCTGCGGAGGATCTGGATCTTCGTGTTATTATCCGACCTCTATTTGAGGTCTGATTATAAAACGAGGGGTATTTTTCAGAGCATTTGCTCTGAAAAAACCCTCATCTTATAATCGATAAAATCGATTCAACTAATCAATAATGAAATTCGTTGGCATTGATTTTCATTATCGATTATTATGGATTAGTTGTTGCAGCCCTAGACCCATTATTATTTTTCACTATATGCACTTCTCATAAATGTAGATATATATATATATATATATATATAACAATACTTTAAAAAGTATTTGCCCTTTACCAGTTTCTTCTTCTTTTGCTTGTTTGTCAAATTTAAATGTTTCAGATTTTTGATAGTCTTTGATATAAGACTAAGACTACAGCAGTAAACAAATGCCACTTTTAAATAATAATTTATTAAAAAATCCTATATCACCCATGTGTAATTGCCCCCTAAACCTAATAACTAGCTGTGCCACCCTTGGCAGCTACACATTTTTAAGTCTTTCACATCTCTGTGGATAAATTTTGGCAAACTCATCCTGGAAGATATCCTTTAATTCAACCACATTGGAGGATCTCTAGCATGAACTGCATTTTTAAAGGCCATGTCACAGCATCTCAGTCGGATTCAGGTTAGGACTTTGACTGGGCCACTGCAAAACCTTTTTATATTGTTGCATATGTGCAAGGTGGACTTGCTTGTGTGCTTCAGACCATTGTCGTGCTGCATAACCCAACTGAGCTTGAGCTTTAGGTCATGAGCTAGTGGCTGGACATGCACCTTCAGAGCAGAAGAGAGCAGAATTCATGGTTCCATCAATTATGGCAAGCCACGCAGGTCCTTAAGCAGCAATCATCACACTACCACTATTGTGTTTGACTGTTAGATGTTTTTTAGTGTGAAATGCTGTATAAGCTTTACCCCAGATGTAATGGGACTCATGTCTTCCAAAAAAGTTCCACTTTTGACTCATCAGTCCATAGGATATTCCATCAGGCACAGAGAAGGCCTGGCTCACAATCTCTATTCCGGTTCATCCTAAAGGTGTTTGATGGGGATAAGGTCAGAGTGGTATGTGTATGTAATATACTGTATATATTAAAGCACCTGAAGAAAAAGAAAAACAGCATTTATTTCCCTTGTGGCTGATTTCTAGCTTTATAATAATAATAATAATAATAATAAAAAAACCTTACTTTTAGGAAATACTCTTATTAATTGTATTAGGGCAGACAGACCAACAATAAATACTTGTTAGCTACTTCTTTCTTGTATCGACTGTTTTATGTAAGAAATAAAGTTTTATCTTTAGCTTACTAAAACTAAACTCGACCCTTGGCGCAGCCGAATTAAAATCACACAAACTTTTGAAGTTTTTAAAGCTCTAATAAAAAAATATTTATACTTTTTTTTTCCTATTTTCCAATCAGTTTGATTAGTGAATACAAGTAAAATACCTTTTTTATTTAATGTTTTCCCTATAATCCTATAGTAGATTTACGATGTTTGTCGTCATATATTGTTCATTCTTATATGAAGTTATTTGCATACCTGGGAACTTTCTGGTTTTGACCCACAGAATTCCAGGAGAAGCACCACTTCTCCGGTTCTCCAGGTCAACACCCAAATTCTCTGGGTCACAGGAGATTTCCCCTTTAAATGGGGATGTTTCCCGTGATGTCAGTGACCACTATGCGCGGTCCTGGCCATGTCCCGCAAGGGTTGGCTCCGTGTAGCCAGACACCAGAAATTCCCAGGCATGGTTATTTGTAATTTATACACTTTTTTTTTTTTTTCAAACTTCAAAAATGTCATTCAGAGCTCTTAAAGGGGCGCCCCACTGTCCCATGCACCCTCACCAACAAGAATGCATGTTAAAATACTTTGTGGGGAAGAGGCAAATGCAGAATCCCTTCGTGCATTTGTGAGTGGACCACATAAAAATCTAAAAGGGACATTCAATAATCATATGTATTATCATATTTATTAAACTGTGTATATGATATGATATATACTCTTTAAGTATATTCACAGAAAAAATATAGTTTGATAACAGATAAGAACCCATCTAGCCTGCCCATTATTTCTCCTGTAAATACTCCTTAACAGGTCCTCAGTCTTGACTTATATAGGAAAAACATATCAAAACTAGTCTTGGCACAGGGCATCCCTGGCAGCTGTCTGGGGTGTCTGAAACATAAGGCCCCCAGGCAGTGCCATATTATTCCTTAGGAGACATGTTTAAAGTGGTGGCACAGACTTTACTACTAGCAAATTGCCAAATTGGACCAAAATTCCATGTGCCCTTCTTCCTCTACAATGCCCCTACTTTCGAAGAGATCAGAATGTTTTTTAATTGTTAAAACCATAATGCTATCTAATGAAATAAATAAATACATTTGGGTCGGTTGCACCAAAGACCATTCTTTCCTGAGGCATCGTTTGATGTATGTTTTTGACAAACCCAGAGGAATTATCTGGTGGTGATGGAAGTGTCAAATCTGTACTGGTCTGAGCCTGTGAACAATAAAGCTTAATATGTATATGCGTGTGTCTATCAAATAAATATATTAACAAACCCTGTATGGGAAAAAAAAGTTAGTATAAAACAGATGGAACGCATTTTTATTGTAACAATGGGGACTCTCTCAGTTATACTCTGCAATCTGTCAAGAGACTGAGATTTACAAAATATTGGGCTAATAGGACATAAGGTCATGGAATTCCTGTTTATAACAATCAGTTCCTAGTGTATCTTCCTCCACTTCTCCAAGTTTGAATTAATATTGTTTGTTATTTGCATAGGCAGTATTATGGTTCTGGTATGGATTTTTTTTCCATTTTTATATGACTAGAAATCACTGCAGCATATTTGCTAAGGTGGCTTTATAAAGCTTGAAGGAAATTCTCAGGGCCGCCAGTTAAATTACCAGCGGAACACCGGTGATTTATTTGCTGGTGCACAAAACAAAAAATATTCTCAAAACAAAATCTTAAAAATAATGCCCAGCTCCAAAATGGAACCCTCTCTGACTGACCAGCCTAACTACAAACTATACTTCCCTGCCAGAACCCAGGCTCTGGAAACCTCCCCCCAAACACATTTAGCTTGAAGGTCGCTGTCTCCTGACCCTGGGAGCACACTGGGAACTTCCTCTGCCCACAACAGTATCTCTGATTTTCAGGCTCCAAGGGTTTCTAATGTCCACCACCAGTGCCTGATGCAAGCCTCATAGTCCTGGTCCAGATCATGTAAACCCAGCTTTTGGCATCCAGTCTACATCATTACTGGAGTAGGAGAATTGGCCACACGGTTTTCCAAATGCTCCTCCCCAGTGACCCAGGAGGCGAGTGGGATAATTCTTTCCCCTATACACTGTTTATTAACTAATGACCAGATCTTTTAAAAAGTTTTAGAAGCCTGAGGTATTTTATGTTTCTCCTCATCATGTGGAGATGATGACAGGTGATCCAAAGTCAGGGCTGCAGTGGGAACCGGATCTTCTTCTTATGGAGCTGCAGTCTCATTGTAGGGATATGCAGCCCCTCCCTCCATTTCATGGCTTGGAAAGGACTGTGTCTTCTAGGACCCCCCTAAAGTCTTTAAGGAAGGGTAGCAGCCAAAAGGCAAGTCTTTGGAAACCTGGCTCCAGTTCAGCATTGCCAGTGCAAAAAAGTGAATTCAAAATATAGCATGTACCCCAAAACTATGAAAGGAGTGCTAGTGAGCATGTGAATAAAACATTAGTCCTGTACTAGGCCCCAGCCCCTGTCAGCTGTTATAAAAATAACCCACCAGCCATAGGCTAGAGCGTTGATGGGCAAAAAAATACGGGCATTAGAGTCCTGGATAGTAATTGACGGTGTGAATTCTGTGCTCATTTATAATGTCCACTTGAATAGTTATGGAGTGAGGCCAACACAGGTTGAGAGTTCTTTCCATAATTCAATGAAGAACTAGATTGGTTTTCCTACCATATTCTGTAATATCATATCAAAAGCAGCTTTTTTTTAGCATAGCAAAAGCGAGACATCGTGTATATCAGGCACATTTAGCATTTCAATGGCAACATTACCAATATGGCTGCTATCTCTGTACTGAAGGGGTTAGTGCCTACGATTAGCTTCCTCATGCACAGCTTTTATCAACTCTTCCTTTTGAAATCCTTCAGTAATACCTCACCTCAGACCTTTCCACTACTCTTACAGCACCATAATTATATTCATTACAGATAAAATCTTTGTTCACTCTCTGCTTTCTTTTGCTGAAATGTCAAGACTGATCACATGCTAATTATTAAAGGTGCATTTATCTGCAACCATTACTCTGTGGTTTCATATGCACTATGAGACCCATTGTCAACCCTAGACGTTTTGTATGTCACATTCTCATCTTTACAGTGGAATATAGCACCAGAAAATTAGTGTCTAAAGTAGGTAATAACTTTTTATGGGCTCACTGCATTGAAACAGCATGTTTCTTAACCTCCCGACATTCACAGAGGTTGTTGGTTAACATACCAGTCTATGTGGTGTCCTTTAGATGAATAGTTCATTTGAGTGAAGGTGGCCCACTGGTTAATTCGGCCACGGTAATACTCGTTATAGCTGCTTCACGAGCCAACAAAGAATTGTAGGACTGTTTTAAGAAAATTTGTTCTCATTCTCCATTTTGTGGTTATGCTAAAGCCTGGCATTTGCATGGCAGACCTGGTGAATATGTGACTGCTCAAGGTCACAAGATTCGGAATCTTGAATCACTGTCCTCATCCCTGGTACCATCAAGGTCACTGTTCATTATGCATGCTTTAAAAACCCTCCTCACAATATAAAGAGGAGCATCTTAGCATCAGGATGAAAATAATTACCATGCTTTCATTTGATTATGGAGATCCTATCACATTATCTATTACTAAAGAACAGTGATTGCTTTAACCTATACATAATTCAGTTATGTTGTAGCCTTCTAATGTTAATGCATTGCTAAGGAAAAGTTAAATAAATTACTTGGACAGCACTTACTTCTATGCAGCCAGCTTTCTTTTACCTATGGTGGCAGGGATTGTGAAAATGTATGTTCCTTTAAAAATTATGAGGGGTTCAGATCCACCTTTACAAAATCCAAGTTGACACATCATTAATTGCACTCTCTATCTAATATGTTAACCAAGTGAACTGTAACAGGTCCTTCATTTTATATTTTGTATGTTTTAGCTACCTGGGGTACTTGTCTGTTATCCTCCTTGAATAGTTTTAAAACGCCAAGTAATTTTTGGCCCTTGTTAATGTACAGCTTATCATAAGAGTCATTTCTGTGTTGGACTGTAGCCATCTCAAACATTCAGCAGGTGTTCTTCACATTATCAGTGCTTGCGTAGACATTTAGAAGCTGAATAATTTAGCACCTGCACACTCAGGCATGTACTTACAGACTAGGTTACGAGGTTTTTAACGTTGATTTCAGTGCCTTATTTAATAATCTAATGGGAAACCAGTATTTACCTTACAGAAAAATAGGTGACTGTCTTCAAATAAGCTGTTAACGGTCTTCAGTAAGTCCACTGTAACCCAGTGGTGAATTACTAGCTATACCACTTGAGACACCATCAGGATGATTGATGTCCATATATCAAACAGAATCACCAGTCACAACTTTTTTTTGGTAGGTTGAGTGATCAAAGTGGATGTTCTGACTAATCCATCTACAATATAAACCGCTACATTTACCTGATGTTGATAGTGATGTTGTAAGAGGGTAAGAAAATGTTAAGAAATTTTAAAACAAGAGCTTATCTCAAACTAGACGATCATGTAACAAAGTTTTAGGTTACCAAGAGGGTAGTACTCAAGTAGAACTGCCTCCCTACAGAAGTGTCAGAGTCTAATACATTGGGGAAATTTAAATGAGTTTTAAGCATAGGATACTCGTATGGCCATCCTGAATCTAAGACAAGACCAAGGACTGATGAAGGACTGAGTCTTCGTATCAGGGGAAATGGAGATACTAGATGGGTTGATGGGTTCACCTTTGTTGTTAAATTCTTTGTTTCTGTAAATTGGACAGATTGTACGCCATGTGCACAGGGGATTATATCACTTTGTCAAGCATCTATTATTATAGTAAAATGTTAATATTTTATCTTCAATAGTTTCTACTAAGTGCACGAAAAGTGTACGAAAAGCCACTTTTGTTTCCTAGCTGTTCTGAATACATACATTTATACCTTTTTTATTGCGAGTATGATTATTACTGTAGTTACGTGCACTAAACATCCCGCATGTGCAACGGAGAGTTGAGCACTTAGCGAACAAACCCAGAATGGGTCTCGTGATACCTATAATATAGACCGCTATAAATATTGTCTTGCATTCCCTACTGTTTTCTTTTGTGAAGAATAAGCAAATGATACTGTTTATGCAAAAAAAAAAAAAAAAAATGTGTGCTAGAGTTTTAGGACTTGACATGTAATCAGTTAACATTGAGCGTCACCCACTCTTGCTCTAAATGCCTGATTGAGGCTCATAATCTACTAGGATAATATGCTGGTGCAACTTTTTCCTTTTAGCAGGGCTTATAGATCACACACAATTTTTATTTCTTATAATGTTTTTTTTTAAAGATGATGTATGACATAGATGCAGTATGTTAATCCATATGTTAAATAAGAATGAATGATAAGAAACTCTGTTTCAATATTGGAATGGTTTATTGTAGCTATAGTTTCACTGGACACTGGAAAATTGTTTTACTTTTTATTTTTTTTGCTTTTTTATTCGATAAAATAAGTGTCAGTGATTTGTTTCTATAATCGTATTTCTGTAAAAACAATTTTCTATAATCTATTTCCCCCATGGAAATATCTCAAGCAAAATGGGTAATTATTATACAGTCCATCTAGCATTAGATAACGTCTTATTGATATAAAAATAAATAGAAATAGGTTATTAGAATTCCAATGGCTCCTTTTAAGGTTCAGCTTTGTCAGTATAGCTAAAGTTAGGAGCCGCAAGGTTAAACCAGACATTGCCTGATCAGAGTTTGTGACGGCCAAAGTTGAAATGAGGTCTTCTGTTAATAGATGTGAATTTGAAAAGCCTCAGGTGTTTGAATGATGTGAACACAGACCTTTTCCGCTAATCAATTGCTTCTGAGCCGCATGGAAGCCTAACAGATTGCACCTTCTTTCCTTTAGGCCTTTCAAATGCCTTATGTTTATTCATCTTTATGTGCTTTTACGCCATGGATTCCTGCTCTGAGGAGATTACAATTTAAAGCTACAGTGTGTTGGAATATGGGCCAAGTGGAAATAAATCTGTTTGGCTGCTTACAAACTAAAAACATAAACTTAAAATGGTGGTAGAAGTTAGTAAATGTGTCTAATGTCTGATGTAATCATCTATGATTATTTGTCACTGCTACCCAATCTTCTTAATAACCTTTTTTATGAATTCTCTGAATTTATTCATGGTCCACTGACTTAAAATGGCTTCTGATATATTGTGCATTGGCCATTTAAAATATTGGAATGTGTTATATTGTATTTGCGGCTTGTGTGTCTTAGATTTGTTTATATATCTGAATCTACTAAACGTAATTATCACAGATGCTTCCCCTTCAGAAAACAGAGTCCGTATTAATGGAATACCCCAATGTTCACAAGCAGGGCTCTCTCCCCCTAATGTGTCTGTTTGTCTTAGTCTGTCAATTCTTGTCTTGTCATACCCCTTGAATTTATGTATTGTATTAAGCGCTGTGTAAACTGTTGGCGCTATATAAATAAAAGATAATAAATAATAATAATGTTCAGCACATGACCAAGTCCAGTGAAATGGCCAGGCCAACACAGAGGCCAAAACTATAGGTGGGAACTTCAGTGTTAGCGTGGACCGTGGACCTTTCCATCTTGTCATTCGTACGTAGAACATAATGTATAAATGCTGAGTAGATATACTCTGAATGCCCCACAAGCAGCAATAGACAGATCAATTACTGCAAAACTGCATTCCTTGATGTCCCTCAATTACAAAAATATTTTTTTATTATTATTTTTTTTTTTTATGTAGAAAAATTTGAAAAAAATTGCTCACAGCCAAACATGGGTTCATCCAGTAACTTTCTAAGTATATTTGTCTGGATAAGAATAAAGTTATGATTAGTCTCTAGTCTTCTAGTTGAACGCATGCCAAGGCTAGAAATTAACATACGTTATAGGAAATCAGTGTGAAAAATCAAATAAGTAAGAATGTTATTAGAGAAGCATTATTGGCGTGAAGGCTGGCAGCATTACTTCAGTTTTTATCTAGTCGCATTAAACGGCTTATATTTTAGAAACAGTTTTACGACCTATGTAAATAGAATCAGCTAATAAGAACCGGTAGAACTCACTTTTTTATATATACACATATATATATCAAATTTGGTTATTTAAAAAAATCAGGAATATTAGTGAAAGTGCCATTTCTAATCAAATTGTAAAAAATGAACTAATAACACTTTACATATATCAATTAGCCAATGTCAAAATCTAAATATTAAGTTTTAGGGGGAGCATTTGCTTGTTTTCTTCTTTGATATTCATGATTTTTGATAATTAATATATATATATATATATATATATATATATATATATATATATATATATATATATATATATATAATGTCAGGTTCTGACAAGTAGTAATCTTGAGTATGTTATGTGTAAAATCGAACATTACATTTAGGGGTGGGTGCGGTTATGGGATGATTGACAACAATCATTATCACACCTGGGAACATCCAGGCTCTAACTGCCTGGAGCCCGCTATCTTCTGTGTGTGGGCGGATGGGTTTGTCTACATCAATGAGTGGGTCCGTCAACGTCCAATATTTTTTTGCAGTAATCCAGTGGATTAAAAAGCAAAGCAGACTGCCATGGAGGGAGGAAAAATATGGAATGTCTTGAGTAATACTGGGCTAATGAGAGGTGAAACTTTTGGGAGGCCCACAAAGACTTGCTCAAGGCCACATTAACATTAAAGATAGCCCAGGTTAGGTTCAGCCAAGGTATCGTAATGATGCCAAGCAAACGTATAAAATAAAGTTTACCTTGAGAACTATACCTACAAACCATATCCTGTAGAGTGCCCGTCACCTAGATTGTCACCTTGATAGTAGGACGGATAGAAACATTTAAATACCTAGAGTAAACGAAGTACAGGATGAAAGTTTATTTCAAAGGAGGACAAATGCTAGAACAGGCGGTTATAATCTACAACTAGAGGGTCAGAGGTTTAGATATTGTTTAAGGGATTTTTACTTTATTGATAGGGTGGTAGATAAATGGAACAGGCTCCCATCAGAAGTGGTAGATGCATGAGATAGGCATAAAGTTACCCTCAATGGGCAGATCAGATGGGTTGAATGGTTCTTCTCTGCTGTCAAACTATATATTTATATGTGTGGAATGTGAGCATTATTACTTAAGGCAGTCTAATGTTACAGATATATTTATACTACATGCTGGTATTAACTTTCTGTTTTTAATGCAAGGTTTCTCTCACTTTGTCTGACTTCAGCTAGTGAAACCTGTAACGATTTTCACCCAATGTTCTTCACCCACGACCGAGCCTTTGAGGAGTTTTTTTGTATCTGCATCCAGCTGCTGAACAAGACCTGGAAGGAAATGAGAGCAACGTCTGAAGACTTCAACAAAGTAAGAGAATAGAGAAAAGATTACATTTTGTGAATATAATGTTAAAAAAAAACACCTGATCCACGTTGAGAAATAAAAATTGATTTATTTGTTGGTGTACCAGAACCACGAGCATACTCCTTGTCTCGAGAAAACTAGGGTATGTATTGTAACTAGCCTTAAGACAGGAATACAATTTAGAAACAAAAAATAAAAATGTAATCAAGTACTAAAAACATGTTGCAAAAAAATAAATTACTTTAAAAAAAATATATATTTTCACAGTAGCCCTATTTTTATTACTAATAAGTTGCTCTCATTAAAGAAAATGCTGGAGACCTAAGGTCTAAATGGAATAAGACAAGACAAGTAAAAAAGAAGCTGAGAGCGAGCTAGCTAATGCTGTAGGTCAAAATCTGCAAACCATGTTGACTAGATAGAGCAGGAATACAGATATCTTTTTCACGTAGTATTATTTTAACTCACATGCCCCCTTTAACTATGCCACACTCACACTATTCCTCCATTGTGCTTCTTATGAGCTCTGGCTCCATACATACACAATTAAAATATGTTGTTATAATACAACCAGAAACCTGTACAATGACTCCATACTTTGACTTGAAGGTCACATTGGGCTGCAATCCAAGAGGGTGATTGCATGGTGTCAATTATACCTTCATAGTTACTACTTTCACATGGCACTTTGGTTTTTTTTTTCTGAAAAATACCCATCGGAGGTGAGCTACTTGTCACTTTAAGACATGTTGGTCGATGTGGGATGCCTTCGAAGCTTGGGGACAAGGAAATGCTCCATGTTGTCCCTTTTAGCTTGGTGGTGCCAAGCAAAGGAGAAACGTCCAGCTGCCCTTCAATCTCATGACAACAGTTCTTTAACGTAGTTCTCTGTTAGGGCTTGTATAAATGAAATCATCTGCATTTTTGCAGCAAGTAAACCAGTATATTATTCATATATTATTCCCCGCATCTACTTGAAGTAGTTTAGATAGGAGGGCCAAGCCTGTGAAAGACATGGCCCTCCAAGGGGGCAAATTTCAAGACATATTACGAAGTTGTTTTTCTCTCCGGATAGAGTTTATTTTACCTTACTAGTATTTAAATAATATATAGTAATATTTTGTCCATTAAGCCAAATTTAACAAACTCTCATTTAGATAACAGGCTTGAATGATTTAAAACACGTTCTTATCTGCAGCTCCCTTTAACACACTGTTCTTTACTGCTCTCCTGATTTTCTTCTAAGGCAGCAAAGTATTATTACTGGCCAATTTTTTCCATTAGGCTTTTCTTTCGTTTAATCTTGCAGAATGGAGGTAGGTAAAGTACAGATATGCGCTGTATGTATTTAGAATAATAGCGCCTTAGGTTCAATGTAATAGGCATCTTTTAAAAAAAAATAAAAAAAAAAAAAATCCCAATGACTCAAAATTAAATACCATAGAAAACACACCTAATGTGAGATGAAAGAAGTTACCAGGAGACTATTACTAACTCCTTGTGTCCTAGGAGTCCTCTTCCCTTTGGGTTTTATGCACAAATTGAACTTCATGTCAAGCTACAGAATCATTTAGCTGGTTTTCGGTTGTATTTTTGTGTTTCCCTGTTGCGCAACAGCTCATGAGATAAAAGCCATTGAACGCAGGATGTATATGGAGCTTGACCAGACATGGAAGCAACATATATAAAATGGGTGTATATAAATGAGGAAGACATACCTAACATTACCCATCATTTCTTTTGTAGTCAAGTGTGCCCATCAGGACCATGACAATTTTTGTATTTTTCTTTAAATCTACTTCTGCTCTTTTTCATTTAGTATACTGGCTTTTGTCCTTCAAGTATATATATAATATAATATACATACATACACACACACACACACTTGGGGGGGGGGTCTAGTGCACCCTCTTTGAATTCAGTTCAACCATAGATGAACAATAACAAATGACATATTACACCGTGCCACGATTTATTCAACAAAAATAAAGCCAAAAAGGAGAAGTCATGTGTGAAAAACTAAGTACACCTTATGATTCAATAGCTTGTAGAACCACCTTTAGCAGCAATAACTTGAAGTAATTGTTTTCTGTATGACTCTATTAGTCTTCTACATTGTTGCAGAGAAATTATAGCCCACTCTTTTTTTACAATGTTGTTTCAGTTCGTTGAGGTTTGTGGTCATTTATTTCTGCACAGCTCTCTTAAGGTCCTGCCACAGCCTATTTTTTTCAGCCATTTTGTTGTAGATTTGCTTGTGTGCTTGGTATCATTGTCATGTTGCATGCCCGATTTCGGCCAAGCTTTAGCTGTTGGAGAGATGGCCCCACATTTGGCTCTAGAATACCTTGATATACAGAGGAGTTCATGGTTCAGTCAATGACTGTAAGGTTCCCAGGTCCTGTGGCTGGAAAACAAGCCCAAATCATCACCCCACCACCACAGTGTTTGATAGTTGGTATGCCGTGGTTTTTGCATGACGTTGTGCATGACGTTGTGCACTATGGCCAAACATGTCTACCTTGGTCTTGTCTGTCCAAAGAACATTGTTTCAGAAGTCTTGTGGTTTGTTCAGATGCAACTTGGCAAACGTAAGCCATGCTGCCATGCTCTTTTTAGAGAGAAGAGACTTTCTCCTGGCAACTCTTCCAAACCAACCGTATGTGTCCAGTCTTTTTCTCATTGTACATTTAACATGCTAACTGAGGCCTGAAGAGTTTTATAGTAACTCTTGTGTTTTTTTTTTAATTTCTCTGAGAATTGGGATGAATTTACTGGGACATTGACTCCTGGGAAGATTGCCAACTGTCTTGAATGTTTTCTACTTTTGAATAATCTTTTTTGCTGTAGAATGATGGACTTTAAATTGTTTGGAAATGTCCTTATAACCCTTCCCAGATTGATGGGCAGCACTCACCTGAATGCTCCAGACCAGCAAACTGCTAAAAGTTTGACTATTATAGGTAGTCACACTTGCTGATAATCAATTAATCAAGGGCATTTGATTAGCAGCACTTGTTTGCTTCTTAGCAGTAAAGGTGTACTTGTTTTTCCACACATGGCTTCTCCATTTTGGCTTTATTTTTGTTGAATAAATTATGACATGGTATAATTTGTTATGTGGTGGTGTTCATCTGAGGTTGTATTTACCTCAATTTCAGACCTGCTAAAGAACAGATGATTGTTATTTATGTGTTATTATGATTATTATTGTTATGTGTTATTATGTCCTGATATATGTAAAACCATAAAAAACCATAAAAAAGAGGCTGTGCTTTTTTTACACCACTGTATATATGTGTATATACCATCAGCCATAGCTGATTTTAACCCATTGTATACCAGAAAATGTCATTGTTCATCTGGGGCCATTTTTTTTGTGACATACTTGGTAAGCCATCAGTGGCCAAAAAAATTTGGTGTGTGAAATAGGCCAATTTAATGAAGGGTATCTGTATTTATGTCTTTAAATAGATAGATTTAACCTTGTCTATATAATTTTTGTTTCTATTTATACTGTAATGTTCTATAGAAATAGTCATTTCAGGGAAACGATGCACTCCAAGTGTGGTGAATCAGAGAGATATACTGATGGAAGCTGTTTTCTGTAGAAGCATTACTGTGTTTAATTGCAGAAAATAAATTAACACTTACCGGTATTATTGCTTGACCTATGTACCAAGTTGCGTGTGACGCCATACTTGCTTGTAGTATTTGGGGCTATGGATACACAGAAATTCAAGCACAAAGTTGTACAGCTGATGCAGTCACCATATCACCTAAGGGTATGTTTCTGCTGAGTGCTATACAATTACGACTTTGCATTAGGATTGCTAATTACACATAAACCTTTGTTATTTTTCCAAAAACTGGCAAATGATTATTAGTATAGTGACATTTGCCATCTCTTTCCTATTAGAGTAATATTAAAATTGCTGGATTATACTATTTGGTCTGGATTTGATATCACTGTGCCAGGTAGTTCTTAGTAGACTTCTGTGAGCAATTTTAAGCCAACTGTGGGAGTCTGGTTCTCTCAAAGCTTGACTGACAACAGCTGAATCAATTTTATTGTTCTCGTCTGTCTTCCAGGTCTCGTAATTTTAAGTTGCCTAGTAGCGCTGCGCGGCCTTAAAAAAGACAAACATGGGCTGTTCACTTGTGCCTCATTGTTTTCAATTTCCAGACTGTTCATTAAATTAGTTGGCCTGGAAACAATTTGTCTAACGTAAACATTTTTCTTGGTCACAGAGTTTAATAAACATAAAATAAATTACTGTCTCCTTACAGCTGGCATTCACATATGTCTTTTAAATGAGCAGACTGATAGCTTCCAGGCACAATCAGATCATGGCAGGGTGGTATCTTCCATGGGGCAAGAAGGACAGCCACGCCAGATGCTGTATACTTGAGCTACCTGGTGTCAAAGCCCCTGTACCCCTTAGGCTTTCTCCCACTTGCAGATATTATGTTGGTGTGGGGTGGAATCTCTGACCCAGCCCCATGCTCCAGGAGCCCAAGTTTTTGGTTGTGGGCCCCTTGAGTCCAAACTTTTTACATTGTATCTAAGGGGTACATACATATGGTTTTGCCTGCTAACAAAGACATGATCGGTCTATAATTTTAATGGTAGGCTTATTTGAACAGTGAGAGACAGAATAACAACAAAAACATCCAGAATAACTCATTTCACATATAAATAAACCTACCATTAAAATTATAGACTGATCATGTCTTTGTCAGTGGGCAAATGTACAAAATCAGCAGGGGAACAAATAATGTTTTCCTTCACTGTACCTACGTGCTGTAGTAGTCAGCAGTGTTGGCTCTTGCTAAAGCACTTTGCGCTGAAGTGCATGAGATATGACAAGAGTAGACACCAAACACTCACCACCTAGAGATTGCTTCAAAATAATATATATTGTTGTTCTCACTATGAAATGTATGTCTGGTAATAAAAGGAGTTGGCTTCAGATATAGGCAGCTCTGATCTCCAAAAGGGACCCAAGTGTCGTCATGAGGTGACCCTGCTGAAATCACCAGTTGCACCCTGGGATGCACTGATTTACAGAGTTCTAAGTAACCATTACACTTTTTAACTACATTTTCCACTAGATAATCTTCTAGTACTTGATCGTTTCAGTGTTCTTTCTGTGAACATTATATTTGTGAAGCCTGTGGGCCGCATGAGCCTTTAGACCCCTGCGTGAAAGTGCCATGTTGATGTGAAAGCTTCCCAACTTACTACGCATCCCCTAATAACATTTTAGTGTCCTCGTGTTAATTCCATGACTCATCGGAACAATATATGATGAGCAGATCTTGATCAGCCATTGAGTCTGGTTGCAAATACACGAAACGTTTAAGAAATGACACACTGTGATGGGAAGACACAGGTGGGCAGCTGTAAAGCTCAAAGTCTCACGCTGGGGAAATTATTGGATTCATGGCGGTTGCTCCTAGGGTGCATTGCTTCTGACTTTTTTTCTTCCATAACTCTTTATTAGCAGTTGGAAAAAACCTGATTCTGCCAAACATCTTCTACTCACATATTGTTATTCCTCTGTGCTACATGTTTTCCTAGCAGAGTATAATCAGAGGTGCATGGCATATTGCTTTTTAGTGCTTGAGTAGCTGCTGATGAAAATGTCAGTGGGCATAATGCCAAATTTCCACTCGCTGATTCAGACCCATTACCTATTCATATGATATAGATGAGCAGTTTCTAGATTACAGGACTTATTCTTATGATGTGAAATATAGTGTTATTCGCACAATTATTAGTGTGCCCAGTTGATGGATGGTTGATAATGCCAGTTCAACAAATATACTGCCATCCTGGCACGGAAAAATTGCTATTGTTACTCATCTGAAGAGAACTGTTAGCAGTAGGTGGCAACTAATGAAATCCTTTACCTTTTAGCACCTCAACTTTATGATGACTTGTTTTAGAATTTGGGGCAGCTATTCATAGATACACTATATGACCAAGTATGTGGACACCTGACCATCACATCTATGCGAGGTTGTTGGACGTCCCATTCCAAAACCATAGGCAATAATATGGAGTTGTACCCTTTGCGGCTGTAACACCCCCCAATCTTCTGGAAAGGCTTTGCACAAGATTTTGGAGTGTGCGTGTATGAAAATGTGTCCCCATTCATGGTATAACATTAATATTAACCTTCACTGGAACTAGGGTCCCTAGTCCAAACCCAAACCATTATCCCTATGTCACTAAACTGTACAGTATGCATTTTTATTTATTTTTTCCAAAAGATTCGGATTTAACAGAACAGGCTGGTATACTATACAAAATAATAATGTTTTTGGCATAATTCTGCATAGTTTTCCTTTGCATAATTCCAAACACATGACCCTGGAGCTCTGTAAATGTTAACTCAAGAACCTTGATTTTTGCAAGCAAACGCTGCTATTTCCCTTTCTTTCCATTAAGAGGGATTAGCAAAAATGAAGGTCTGAGTGATTGTAGAGGATTATTACCATATGAGAGCGTAAAATCAGAACCGAGCTTCACTCTTTATACTTCTGTATGTAAACCAGTAGACAATCAGTCGGCTACTAGGTTTACTTTTGTGAAAGAGCATGCCCCAGTAAGTCAATAAGTCCCCAACTTTAGGAGGGACAGTCCCTCCTTAGACCATAGTCCCACTGTCGCTCTTTCCTCCAACCAAAATGCCATTATCATTTGTATATGTGGGGGTATATATATAGGGCAAAATGTGTTTTTCATGAAATCGTTGTTTTAAATACTAAACACAATCATATAAATAACTATTGCGTCTCGATTATCTCACCTGAAGATAGAATCTTGATATACTTGGAAGCTGTCTTCTCCTTCCTCTCTAGAAATGGCTAAATGTCTCTTAAGCACATGCCTATGCATTTCCCATTGTTAAAGTAGTCATGGAACTTGTATTGTTTTTCACTGACACTTTAAACCATTAAAAGGCTAGCATGCCTCTGACATCTACAAATCTTCTTCACGGGACTCCCACACTGGTAAAGACTCTATTGGGGGGGACTGGGAAACTTCTTACTATGTATAATGTCACTAATATGACTGGTGTCTATTAAAACTAACGGAGCCACTAATATATACATTTTATACAGTAATATATACATTGATATGACCGTACCTTGATTAGTGCTTGTAATTGGAAATTATTCTAGTCTTGATGCCCGAATAATTGTAATTTTAATAAAGACAGGAGGCGAGTATTTTGCATTACTTCCTTTACTGACACCAACAGCAGCAAAGAAAGAGTTAAGAAACAAACGTCAACAACCAATAGAAACACAGCATAAGGCAGGTATATAAGCCCTCAGCAAACCCCCTTCTTCCTCTTCATTGCCTGCGAACCAGGAACCAGGAACCAATAACAGCCGTAAGACAACAGCAACATAGCACCCAACCGGAGCAGGAACCAGAACGGGACTCCAGACTCAGGGACTCTCCAACAGGAAAACGCGTCCCAAAGAGATCATCCGGACGGAGACCGCCAGAAGCAGAATTCACGCTGAAAGAAAAAGAGACACATGACAGCAAACCACAGCAAAATCCGGAGGGGCAAAACCCGTACAAGGAAAGGTCTCAAAGGTAATATACCGTAAACAGGGGGGAACACAACCACAAAGACAAAATATCAGAACCTATCAATACTCACCCAAGAAGAACCTAAAAGGGATAGGGCGAGGAGGGAAAATACTCGCCTCCTGTCTTTATTAAAATTACAATTATTCGGGCATCAAGACTAGAATAATTTCCAATTTTAAGGCAAGACAGGAGGCTCCTATTTTGCAGTTTTAACGCCAGATACTAGCGCAACCGCCGCCGAAGATACGGGCCGAAAATAAAATGCCCTGAAGGTAGAGGCCCGGGACCAATCTGCCGCCCTCAAAATATCCCCCAAAGACCCCCCAGCACGGAGAGCACCAGAGGCTGCCGCCCCCCTAACGGAATGGGCCCCGAAAGAGGACTCGACCCCAGCCGAGGAGAGGAGCCAGCGAACCCATCTGGCCAACGTAGGAGAAGAAACCGCACGAAACGGTTTCACGTAAGAGATAAGAAGTTGGGAGACCGAAGGTGGACGAACAGAAGCAGTGCGAGAAAGATAAGAGCGGACGCACCTGGCCACACAAAGCCGAGGATCATCTAAGCGGTAAGGGTAAGACACGGAGGAGGATAACGACTTAGTCCGCTGAAACACCCGGAACGAAACACCCTCAGGGGAAAACGAAACGTGATGCGAATCAAACGCCCGCACATCGGACACCCTGCGAAACGACAAGAGGCACAAGAGGGGATCGAGAACCGACATTTCCAGCAGAGCTGGAAACCACGGCTGCGAGTGCCAAAGAGGAGTCACCAGGACCACAGAGGTCCCTGCCCGACGAAGATGGAGAATGACTTGAGGAATGAGAGCGAAGGGAGGAAACGCGTAGGCACCGGAGATCGGCCAGCGTTGAGAGAACGCGTCCGTCGCCAGGGCCTCTGGATCCGGGAGCCAGCTGAAGAAGGCCTCCGTCTGGCGGTTCGTGCGAGATGCGAAAAGGTCCAGATGAAAGGGACCCCGAAAATGCTGGAGCGTATGAAAGACCTGGCGGTCGAGACGCCAATCGCTCGCGTCCCTCCAGTGTCTGGAGAACCAGTCCGCCAGGAGATTCTCCGAACCCGGAAGATATTCCGCCTGCAATGAGATATTGCGGGCCAGACAGAAGTCGAAAATCTCCTTTGTCACCTCGGTAAGGAATTTGGAGCGCACGCCCCCCAACCGGTTGATGTACCGGACCGCCGAGACGTTGTCCATGCGGAGAAGGAGACAACAATTTGAACGATCCCTGGCCAAGCTTTTGATCGCGAAAGAGCCAGCGATCAGCTCCAGACAATTGATATGGAGGCCCCGCTCTTCGCAAGACCAGAGACCTCCGGTAGCCGCCGAAACGGACGCTGCCCCCCAGCCGAACAGACTGGCGTCGGACTCGAGAACAAAGTCCGGCTGAGAGCCGAAAATCGCCCGACCGTTCCACGCCTCCATGTGACGAAGCCACCACAGGAGTTCCTGGCGAACCTCGGGAGTCAACCGAACCGACTGATCGTAGGACGGGAGCCTGCGAAGATGACGCGCCTTGAGGCGCTGCAGGGCCCGGTAGTGCAGGGGAGCCGGGAAAATCGCCTGGATAGATGCCGACAGGAGACCTACCACCCGCGCAAGGAGACGAAGGGAACAGGAGTCTTTTCGGAGGAGAGAACGAATCTCCTTCCGAATGGCCACGATCTTGGACCTGGGGAGTCGAAGAACGGCCTCCCTGGAATCTATCTCGAACCCCAAGAAAATAATGCGTTGGGACGGAAACAGCTCGGACTTGAGCGTGTTTACAATGAAGCCTAGCTGGTGAAGGGTATGGACAGCGAAGTCCGTGTGAGAAAGAAGAGTCTCCCTGCAGTTGGAGAAAAGGAGGATGTTGTCGAGGTAGACGATACACCGGATGCCCCTGGAGCAAAAAAGAGCCATCACCGGTTTCAGCAACCAAGGGGCTGAACTGAGGCCGAAAGGCAGAGCCTTGAACTGCCAGACGCTTCTGTCCCAGCGAAACTGAAGGAAGCGCCGGTAAGCTGGGTGGATAGGAACGGACAGGTAAGCGTCCGTGAGTTCCAGTCTGGTGAACCAGTCGCCCTCCGTCATGAGATCCCGGAGGAGATGGATGCCCTCCATTTTGAAGTGGCGGTAGACCACAAAAGCGTTGAGGGCCCGGAGATTGATAACCGGGCGAAACTCTCCGGAGCGCTTGCGCACCAGAAAGATAGAACTGAGGAAGCCGATGGGACCCCGCGCCCTTTGGATAGCCCCCTTGTCTCGCAAACGCGCGAAGCTCCCTTTCCACTAAGGCCTGATCGGCCGCGGACCTGCGACACGGAAGCGGAATGCGGGATTGAACGGGGGGACACACGAAATCGATCTGAAAACCCCGGACCATCTGAAGGATCCACGGGTCTGAAGAAATCCACCCCCAATTGTGGGAAAAAAGGGAGATCCGGCCCCCGACCCGAGGAGGGAAAGAAGGGTAAACAGAAATCTGACTTACCGAACCCGGAGCGTCCTCTGGAATATCCGGAAGTGCCTCTGCCTCTCGGGGCTCCTCGTTGGACGAAGGGCCTCTGCTGGAAGGGGTTCCGGAAGGACGAATGGCCTTGGTAAAACTGGCGGGAGCCTTGGGAGGAGGAACGGCTGGCGACCCGGCCCCGCGGTCGTCCAGCTCTGCCAGAAAAACGAGGTCCCGCTTGGAAAACTTTCCGCATAGACAACTTGGCTTTGTTCCAAGAAGTTAGGAGGGACACATGACGATTCAACTCCTTCACAAAAGTGTCCCCGAAGAGTAAGCCGTTCTCGGCGGCTCCGAGATCCGTGGGGCCGAGCTCTGCCAATCGAGGATCCATACGGAGCAAGGCTGCTTTACGTCGTTCCGTCGCGATGGCGACATTGGCATTACCCAAGAGACACACCACTCTAAGCGCCCAGTCTCTAATGGTCTTAGGATCCAGAGGAGTAGACTGGAGAAAAGCCTTGTCCGCAAGCGACAGGATCTGAGTAACCGGACCGACCAGATCCAACAGTTTATCCTGGGCTGTTTTTAAACCCTGTTCTAGACCCTTTCTAGGGTCTCTCTTATTAGCCGCCAGTAACGCGACCACCTTAGGGTCGAACTCCGGGGTAAGCGCGACTTTGTCCGGGATGGAAGGACGTGGGCACTCGGCCCTGAGTTTGTTGCGCGCTTCTTTGGGAAGAGGTTTACGCAACCATTTGTGTATATACAGTGCAATATGTTCGGGAGGGGTCCATTCGGTGGTCCTGGGATGGCGCATGGAGTTGGGATCGAAAAGAGAGGATCCAGTAGGATCCAAAACCGGAAGATCCGTGGCCAAGGATGCCGTGTGTTGGGAAACACCTGAGGTGTGCTGGAGGTCGGTCAGGTGGGGCTCATCCACCAGGTACTCACGAATGAAGCGTGAGTCTAGATCTCTGGACGAACCCAGATTCAAAGAGGCATCAGATTCATTAGAAGAATCAGCCCGCCATTCGTCAAGAATGGATAACGGCTCCTGCCGTGCACTATCCTCCCCAGGTAGTCGGAGGCCAGAGGTATGGGGAGCCTCAGATAATTTTGGGCGCTTGGCCGGGGCTTTGCCTTTACCAGCGGACACGCTGTTGCCCTTCCAAGGGCGTTTTACATTGGCCTGTTCCTCCTCTGACCTATCAGAGTCAGAATCCGAGGGAACTGTCACCGGGTCAGCGGACACAGGAGCAGGCCCTTGGGGGAAATTAGCCGCCATTTTTGACATAAATGCGTCCATGGAACTAGAGAATTTAGTCTCCAACCAGGCCATAAAAGTCTCATGCGAAGGGAGATTATCCTGAGACATGGTATTGCACTGATAAAATGACCGCCCAGCAAACAAGAAATACACCTAGAGTATGATAAAGTCTAAATATATAATCCAAGGAACTCAGGCAGAGTATGGTAGACAATATCACAGGGACTCAGCCTGGTAAAATAATAAGGTAATTGACAGGGGCTCAGCCTGTAAATGATAGCAATCGGTAATACAGGGGCTCAGCCTGTAAATGGAAGCAACTGGTACAGCACAAAAGCTCAGGCAGATAGCAGGAGATTAAATCCTGACCATAACCCCAAAAGCAGGGATCAATCAGATCTCACCGAGATATAACAGGAGAAAACGAGCGTGCGCGCCGGCAGGAACACAGAAGCGAACTGAGAAGTGCCGGGAAAAAACTAAAATGGCGACGAGACCACGAGCGAACACTGGCAACACGCGAAATCTGGGCGCCAAACCAAAGATGGCCGCCGAGCGCGCGAAACGGAACCAACAAAATGGCGGCGAGATCTCGCGAGGCGGGATCTCGCCGCCCAGACAAGAAGACCGCACGGGAGACTATGGAACAAAGAGAAGCAGCCGGACCGCCGCCGGACGCGGGAGGGAAGACCGCGAGACTGGCAGCCGCCGGTAAGAAGGAAACCGGCAATGCCAAAAGGTAAGGAGTCGATAAGGTAAAGAATACCCTCCCCCCAAAGGGGAGGGAAGACGTAGGCCGGGAAATAGAACCGGTCCTCACAAAGGGAGAAAAACGCCAAGGGAAACAAAGAGGCAATAAAACACATGCATAGGGCGGCAGATAAACGGAATTAAAAATAAATAAACGGAATTAAAAATAAATACACTAGAAACCAATAAATCAGGGAGAAGAGAACTCCCAATTAAAGGTACACTGACCTGAACAGCCGTTGGTGAGCAGCAAAGAAAGAGGAAGAAGGGGGTTTGCTGAGGGCTTATATACCTGCCTTATGCTGTGTTTCTATTGGTTGTTGACGTTTGTTTCTTAACTCTTTCTTTGCTGCTGTTGGTGTCAGTAAAGGAAGTAATGCAAAATAGGAGCCTCCTGTCTTGCCTTAAAATTCATCTAGGCGTGCGCCACTATCCGTCGTTCAGCTCCCTAACAAAGGTCGCCTTGCATTTACGTTGGCTATTTTACAGCTGCAAATCTGAGTATTTACAGAATAATAATGTCATACATGAATAATATCCTATTACTAGGAATTTTGTCAGAAAGGGGACACTATACCAAGAATAAAGCGTTTTTCCTGCTAGATGGGTTGAGATATGGAGCGCCCGCGAGCTGCCAGTTGCTGTTATCATGTAATGCATTATCTCTTGTGCACAGCTGCCCTGATTAGAAGCCTCCTGCTAGAAGTTCAGAATGCTCTGTAATAAAAGCAATGCTTATTCTGACCACGGCTTCTGGACTGCTCCAAGCCATAGTTGCCTTCCGCATACATAACTAGGTACATAACACAATCCGTGCTATAAAATCTGTGCTAAATCTGTTTGCCTTTATTTTTCGGGATTATGGAAATTATGAAAATACCAGAAATAAATCTTTTCTGTTCAGTTACTATGTTTGATTAAAACTGGAGGAAGGATTTTCCATGGTTTATATTATGGTCTATCCCAAGTAGATAAGGAGAGACTTTCCATTAGATGTACCCCAATGAGTTATTGTGCATGGTTGTGTGTATGTATATATATATATATATATATATATATATATATATATATAATGTGTGTGTATATATACAATGTGTATGTAATTAAATACATATCTTGTGTAGTATATGTGTTCTTACTGTGTCTTCTCTGTGCACCTAATTCCATGTGTACCCCCTGGCTGCCATTATTGCTATTTAGAAGATTGACTTAAGTTATTCACTTCATAGAAGTGATTTTGTTTATACAAATTACAATGATAGATCAGAAAAAATCATTTGTGGATATATATATATATATATAATTTTTTATTTTTTTTTATTATTATTTTTATTTTTTTTACTCTTTCCAGTAGTCCAAATTTAGTTGAAACAGTCCAGACTGAAATTTTTGTCCTGATTGCCAGCTGTCCTACCCAGACCATTAGTGTACATAATTGTGCTCCGGTTGGGACATTACTGGTACATTGGTTGGGGCAGAATGATAGCAATTATGGTAACGTTGTTTAATGTTTATGGGTTGGTAACTGTTTTTACAGGGAGACAGGGCTGATATGCAACTATAACTAGGACCTTTAGAGTAAAGATATACGTGATAATGAAGTAGTGCTCTGTGCATCATCTCTGGTGCCTGGATGGTTTATATTAGAGTAGAAAGCCCATGAAAGGCATCCATTAGCTGGAAGGAAGCATTGCAGGGACGTGACAATCTTGACGAAATGAGGTAGAACACAGAATGTAAGAACTGGAGCGTGTGCTGTGAATTTGAAGTAGATCTTTTTAAGTGCCTGGATGTGCTTTCTAGACGCAAATTCATACTGTGCCTAACATATTGGGAATAAAAAAGAGAGAGAATATATATATTATAATCTACATCTATACGCTAACGTTCAAAAGTTTGGGGTCACTTCGAAATGTCCTTTGTTTTTGAAAGAAAAGCACATTTTGTCCACTGAAATAACACCAAATGGGTCAGCAACATACTGTAGATGTTGTAAATGACTATTGTAGCTGCAAACAGCTACAGTATGTATGGCACATTGTTTAAGTGAATTTAAGTTTAAATCATTTGAAATCCCTTATATACAGTAATTATGTTGCCATAGCTAGCTGTTTTACATGGAAAACAAGAAAAATATATGTGAAAGCAAACTTTTGAACGCTAGTGTGTGTATATGTGTGTGTGTATTTGTGTATACGTGTGTGTGTATGTATACACAGCAATTCAACATGTACCTTTTAGTTTTCTTTAGTACCTTTATATAAGATGCAAGCGACATCTTTGACTGGAAATTGATCCACATAGCCAAGGGACATTAAAAATTAATAAAGACCTTGTTCTGATTACATGCATGTTGTGCGAAAGTAAGCATTAATTGAATATAAACCGTATGTTATAAGTTTCGCTATGGCAACAAATACTTTGAAGTAGTAAGTAGACTAAATTGCAAATTTAACAAAACTTTCAGATTTGTGAATTCATATGAATCTCCAAAAAATTAGACCAGACCCCCACAAAAGGCATGAAAACTAAGCAGAACGTTTTTAACTCACACTCTCTCATCCACACTCTCTCATCCACACTCTCTCATCCACACTCTCTCATCCACACTCTCTCATCCACACTCTCTCATCCGCATTCACTCTCTCTCTTCCATATTAAGCATTCCTTGAGAAAATGTTAGTGGTGAAAACTTGAAACATGATTAAGGAATCATTTTTATACAGGGTCTTTTATTTAGAAAGCACCAACAATTTATGCAGCGCTTCCTACAGAACACATATTCAAAAGTTATGACAAAACTAGAACGGATAGAATAAGATAGCTGATATATTTGGTAAAGAATGCCCAGTTCTCCTATTTGCTAGCACAACAATTTTTCTTCCTGCCCTACATAGTCTTTTTTTCTTTTTCTTTTTCTTTCCATGACACGTGCAAATGTTCTGATAACTTCAGTAATGAACCCAAGAGGCAGTGGTCATGCATCTTTAATCAGCATTTATAATTCATTATATATTCATACTACTTCCTAAAAACATAAAGACCGGTATGAAGTGTCCAACTGTAATTCCATCCATTAGTACTAATGAACTCAAAACCGCGGTGCCGAAAAACCTGGTGCTTCGAGGTCTGTTTATTACAGTATAAAGTCATTATGGGTAATTAAGAGCCATTTAAGGGAGTATCTGTTAATGATTTGTAATTGCTGTCACACTTGAAAGAATAGATGCCACTGACCCAATGGAACAAGTGATTAAATAAAATGTCTCTCTCTAACGGCAAGCCTTAATACCTTGGCTAGCTGAGGTTTTTGGATAGAACCGTGCGTCTGGTCGTAAAAGCAATTTTTCATGGGGGAACATAGAATGATTCGGGTCCAAAAGACAGACTTTCTTCTAAAGTGGATCACATTGGAGGTACGCTCTACTTCTTGATTAGTTGGTTAAGAGCATGCAATAACTTTTATTAGGAACTAAAGTAATTGCCTTATATGCTGGCATTCCATCTCTGAGCCTTAAAGATGCTTTATGGTAAATTCTAGTACAATATAGAATATGTCCAGTATTTGAGGCCTTGTGGCTGTACCTGGTATAATTAAAGGAAACGGTGGTGTGTGTAAGATAAAAGAAATTGACGGCCAACCGTTGAATAATGTGTTTGGTTTGAATCTTTGAAACCTAACGCTTCTGTAAATATTTGTAAACACTTTCTCGGTGCCGGTGCATTTTACTTGCTGACATTAGGTTGTGATTTGCTGTTACTTTCTTAGCTTGTGTAAGGGACATGTTGTGGATCGGAATTGATGGATTTGCTCTGCCTATGACTGTGCTTCTCCTTGAATATTTACATGAATATCCCAACCTGTAAAATGATTTAGATGCATTTCCATGAACAAATAACCTTTAAGTTTAGTTAGGCTTGCTGATTGCATATCTTACACCAGGGAAAACTTGCAGGTAGGTCAGCTGCAGTGTAGGTATAAATCATTTTCTGTCCAGCCAGCGTTGTACAAGACAAGAATGCCATGAGCCACAAGTCCTTTTTCTGTAATATATAAGTACTGTATGTTACATTAGCCTTAAAAAACTTATTTTACTTATTCAGTAAGCATCTAAGACTTTTTATGATGGATTTGGTGTCTTATCTTTCCACCTTTTGAATATTTTTTTTTACTGTACATTATTATTATCTTTTATTTGTATAGCGCCAACAATTTATGTAGCGCTTCTTCCAATACATACATTCAAAGGCTATGACAAAACTACAACTGCCATTCTAGGACCAGCAATATGTATTTCCTACATGCATCTGTTGGAGCCTCTGTTCTGTGTGATATCCTACGTGTTCGGAACTAGGTTAAAATCAACACGTACAAAAAATGAAATATATTTACCCATATCCTTTTACGTCTAAAATGTTTAAATTTCTCACCAATTGCGTGATCATGGAATGCTTTGGACGTTCTGTCTAAGGCCTAGGCTATTTGTTTCCTACGCAAAGGATCTTTGATGTGATCTCACCAGGGAGATTGTATGATTATATTGGCTGGTGGTAGCCTTGTTGTCATTGAGACCAGAAGCATCCTTGGTGTTTGCCTGTATGGCTGTGTGTGTGATCTAGAATTGAATATATCGAATCTGTGTGTGTAAGCTGGAATGGAATATAGATTTGTCTAGCTATTTGATGCCTTTAGTGCCTTAAATCTACACAGTCATTTCACAAATCGATAGATACATTTTATCAAATATGTTAGAGCAATTTTTGAACAAATAATAATATTGTTAAGTCATTAATAATTGTAGGTATTGAGAAAAGAGCACACTCTTTGAGTAAACGTAGATGATTTAATATAACCTAGATTTAAAAAAAATGATTTGAGCATAACTATTAATCACAAAATACTAAAGATATTCTCGCTGTCAGATTAATATTATGAATATGAAATAACTGGGGTAAAGTATGATTTTTTTTTTTTAATTCTGTTTAGCTGTCACTTGTGCTGAGCTGGATAAAGCTGCCTTCTATGATTAATGTTCAGACAATTTCTGTTGCTTAGACTTTTAGAGAGAAGATACATGACCTTCTTTAAATCTTTCAGAGTTTACATTTAATTCATCTTCAGCTTAGTGCACTTGCTCCAAAGCAGTTTTTGTTTTAAACCCACTGAAAGCTTAGCTGGCATCACAGAGGTTAATTTAAAGCCCATTAAGTGGTACTAAGCAATACAATACATTATAAATAAGTTAAAGGACACTCTAGCTCTATATATATATATATATATATATATATATATATATATATATATATATATATATATATATATAAATATATAAATTGGTGCATCCCTTGCAGATGAGCGGGGCACTTCTCCAGAATCCCCCCCCCCCATATGTATTTGTCTCTTCCCAATCCCCCTATTTGCCATGCAGGAGATGAGTTTGATCAAACACATCTCTTGTCACATGATTTACTTACCGCCAGTTTACCGCCGTGATTTCCTGCCACTGATTGGCTGCTTCAAGCAAATTGTAAGACCATGGAGGAGCTGGGAAGTTGCAGCTCTGGTCTGTTGCTTCTCCCTAAAGGGAATAATTTATTTATTGCTTTAAACATTTTAAAGAATGCGTACTGATAGAACAGTTTAATATGGATGATTCTTTGGGGAAAAAGACCTATTGTAAATTTTTACAAAAAAAATATTTTGTAGAATTTTAGTTTTTAGGACATTGAAATTAGTTCTAAAAGCGTCATGTATGGGATTTTGCTTGTATTCAAAAGTATATAGACATAATTATTCTCCTACTGATCAGTGTTCTTATCCTACTCCTCTTATACCAAATCTGTAGACAGGTTTACTTATTCTTCCTATCCATAGGAACTCAGTTTTCAACTTATCTCGAGTTGTACACGTTGTATTGCACCCCAGTTTACCGCATTTCTAGCGTATTGTATACGCTGCAGTGTAGGTATAAATCATTTTATGTCCTGCCAGCATTGTACAAGACAAGAAGGCCATGAGCCACAAGTCCTTTTTCTGTAATATATAAGTACTGTATGTTACATTAGCCTTAAAAAACTTATTTTACTTATTGAGTAAGCATCTAAGACTTTTTATGATGGATTTGGTGTCTTATCTTTCCACCTTTTGAATATTTTTTTATTTTTACTGTACATTATTATTATCTTTTATTTGTATAGCGCCAACAATTTATGCAGCGCTTCTTCCAATACATACATTCAAAGGCTATGACAAAACTACAACTGCCATTCTAGGACCAGCAATATGTATTTCCTACATGCATCTGTTGGAGCCTCTGTTCTGTGTGATATCCTACGTGTTCGGAACTAGGTTAAAATCAACACGTACAAAAAATGAAATATATTTACCCATATCCTTTTACGTCTAAAATGTTTAAATTTCTCACCAATTGCGTGATCATGGAATGCTTTGGACGTTCTGTCTAAGGCCTAGGCTATTTGTTTCCTACGCAAAGGATCTTTGATGTGATCTCACCAGGGAGATTGTATGATTATATTGGCTGGTGGTAGCCTTGTTGTCATTGAGACCAGAAGCATCCTTGGTGTTTGCCTGTATGGCTGTGTGTGTGATCTAGAATTGAATATATCGAATCTGTGTGTGTAAGCTGGAATGGAATATAGATTTGTCTAGCTATTTGATGCCTTTAGTGCCTTAAATCTACACAGTCATTTCACAAATCGATAGATACATTTTATCAAATATGTTAGAGCAATTTTTGAACAAATAATAATATTGTTAAGTCATTAATAATTGTAGGTATTGAGAAAAGAGCACACTCTTTGAGTAAACGTAGATGATTTAATATAACCTAGATTTAAAAAAAATGATTTGAGCATAACTATTAATCACAAAATACTAAAGATATTCTCGCTGTCAGATTAATATTATGAATATGAAATAACTGGGGTAAAGTATGATTTTTTTTTTTTAATTCTGTTTAGCTGTCACTTGTGCTGAGCTGGATAAAGCTGCCTTCTATGATTAATGTTCAGACAATTTCTGTTGCTTAGACTTTTAGAGAGAAGATACATGACCTTCTTTAAATCTTTCAGAGTTTACATTTAATTCATCTTCAGCTTAGTGCACTTGCTCCAAAGCAGTTTTTGTTTTAAACCCACTGAAAGCTTAGCTGGCATCACAGAGGTTAATTTAAAGCCCATTAAGTGGTACTAAGCAATACAATACATTATAAATAAGTTAAAGGACACTCTAGCTCTATATATATATATATATATATATATATATATATATATAAATATATAAATTGGTGCATCCCTTGCAGATGAGCGGGGCACTTCTCCAGAATCCCCCCCCCCCATATGTATTTGTCTCTTCCCAATCCCCCTATTTGCCATGCAGGAGATGAGTTTGATCAAACACATCTCTTGTCACATGATTTACTTACCGCCAGTTTACCGCCGTGATTTCCTGCCACTGATTGGCTGCTTCAAGCAAATTGTAAGACCATGGAGGAGCTGGGAAGTTGCAGCTCTGGTCTGTTGCTTCTCCCTAAAGGGAATAATTTATTTATTGCTTTAAACATTTTAAAGAATGCGTACTGATAGAACAGTTTAATATGGATGATTCTTTGGGGAAAAAGACCTATTGTAAATTTTTACAAAAAAAATATTTTGTAGAATTTTAGTTTTTAGGACATTGAAATTAGTTCTAAAAGCGTCATGTATGGGATTTTGCTTGTATTCAAAAGTATATAGACATAATTATTCTCCTACTGATCAGTGTTCTTATCCTACTCCTCTTATACCAAATCTGTAGACAGGTTTACTTATTCTTCCTATCCATAGGAACTCAGTTTTCAACTTATCTCGAGTTGTACACGTTGTATTGCACCCCAGTTTACCGCATTTCTAGCGTATTGTATAAAGTTACATATCGCATGAAATCCCACTCTAGTTTGCATTGCCTTCATATGGTGGTGCCTTTCTAATAATATATGTAGCCAAACAACTATACATGTATTTGATTTCAGTGTGCCGAACTAACGTGACAACTTTTAATTCCGTTGCCCCATAGTCCTGTCTTCTCTGCGTCAACTCATAAAGAGCCCAAGGCCACAATGAACTACTGTATCCTACTATCCGTATACTTTGGGGGTTACCTATTCAAAGTGTTCTTATCACAATGGCAAGCAATGGATATTCCTGCTGATTGGATCATTTCATTGATTTCTATTATAATAAGATCATTTTTCAAATATTTCCCTGGAATTGTGTATATTTAAACACAGGGGTAAGCAGAACCCTCAGTGATTTTAATGATACGTTCTTATGCGGACCATAGGCTGTGGCGACATACATTCCCACACCTTCTCCTATATTGTCTACTCATCTACAGTACATCTTAATGCATTCTATGAAAGCATTGTGAAAACGTTTGAGCCATAAAGATGCAAGGGAGCTGTTTCCATCAAACATATTGACTAAACTTAGTTCCTAACTTTGTATTCTTAACACATAGTTACTAATCTATACAATGTTATTCTCATCATTGATCTCAGTATTATTTGATGGTATTTTATTGTGCCCTGGTACCCATACATTCCGCCTTATGATCTGGCAGCATAAATAATGTTTGATTTGCAGAAATGTATTTATCCATTTTTATTCAGCTGTTCCCAGACACCAGCTGAGTCTAACTTTTAGGTGAATACAAATGTACAATACGCCAATAGGCACATGAGTCAAAGCTCTCTATGGACGTTTCTGTGGATTGTCATAAGCAGAAAGTGAACAAACTTTCCGCTTAAACCACTTTTTACTTCGACCAAAAAGTTGAGACTTTATTTTAAAACTATTTTTTTTTCTTTCTTTCCTTGGCAATAATAATAATGCTCTCTGCTTCATCAAACATAATAGCAATCAGGAGCTGACAGCATGAACCAATCTCGGAGTATAAAAGTTTAAAGAGATTGCAGGAAATATTGGCACTTAGTGTCTTCAGAAAAATAATAGACATCACAGTTTAAAAGCACGGACTTACGCTGCATTTACTGGCCTTTGTTGCATATTACATTTTGTTTTAATAAGGATTTATATTATTTAGTTGTTTTTTTTTGTTGTGTATTGTAAAATATTTTTATTTTTTTAAGGATTAAGCTGTCACAATTGGACTCCAGCAGATTGATATCTCAAAGAGCCACTTGGCAAACGTTTCAGAGTTTGGCAATCTAAGGAAAGCAATGTCTTTGTGTATTAAGGGTCATTATGTTTAGTACGCTCAATAAGGCAAGAAGAAATTATAATGGCATCGTTGGTGTAAAACATGAGATGACATCTAGATTGTCTAATTTATAGATCCAAACAGGATCATGTGCGGCCAAGGCTCATTGGTGCAAGGGGGTGGGGTGAAGACTTTTTTTTGACCGTGTGGTCAAATCCAACAGATGAGGTGCTGTAGCTCAAATTGCTGAAAAAGTTAATGCTGGTTTTGATAGAAAGGTGTCAGAACACACAGTGCATTAGTTTGTTGCGTATGGGGCTGCATAGCCGCAGACCAGGGAGGGCACGCATGCTGACCCTTGTCCACTGCTGAAAGCGCCTACATTGGGCACGTGAACATAAGAACTGGACCACGAGCAATGAAAGAATGTGGCCTGGTCTGATGAATCACATTTTCTTTTATATCACGTTGAAGGCCGGGTGCGTCACTTACCCGGAGAATGCATGGCACCATCCCGGTGCATCCATGGAGGCCCCACCAACTTACAGGACTTAAAAGATCTGCTGCTAACGTCTTGGTGCCAGATACCACAGCACACCTTCAGGTGTAGTGGAGTCCATGTCTCGATGGGTCAGGGCTGTTTTGGCAGCCAAACGGGGACCTACGCAATATTACGCAGGTGGTGATAATGTTATGGCTGATTGGTGTATATTTTGAAGTGAAATTTTAAGTGGAATGTTTTAAAGTTATTTTAAAATTAGGAGTCTGACGCTGAATTGCACTTTTGCATTATGGCAGATAGCTTCAGAAATCCGGCACTATGCAGTGTGGAAGTGCGTGAAAAGAGGTGGAGGAACACCTGTTATTTATGATTTGGCTGGGGTCCTTGGACCAACCTTTAAAACATCACTGCCTCCAGTAACCTCAGCTAGATATTGAGTTCTTTTTACGAAAGGGTGAGTTTAAGAGAGTTTGCAGGAAAGTTGACCTTTTAACGCTCACTTCACATTTTTACTGGTCTGGTTTAATGCATATATGCAGTCGGTGAAGTGGAGGAATTTTACTGATTTAACTATGCATTATAGGGGGCCAGTCAAGCTCTTCCTGCAGGAAGAAGCTCACTAGAGTTGGCCCTTAATGTATAATTAAGTCAATGAGTTGGAACCACAATTCTTCTGCAAACTCCCATGTCAACTCTTCTTTTGGTGAATAGATCTCCTTATCTTAACAAATGTCACGTTGCCTGTGTTTAAAAACATTAGAAATACTTTCTTTGTCGGTGTTCTGTTTCGCTTGTGTTGCTGCATAATATGTTTTTTCTAGGCTACATATTTTGTGCAATGTTTGTTATTTGCTATATGGTGTATAGTGCCGTAGCTATGTAGTTGTTTATATATTTTGCCTGTTGGCAACTCTCCATGTGGCGAAGTAATTAGATGTTGAAAGGCATCAACAAACACCAGTACTCGGTTCACGTGTTTAGTACATCTCCACATGGTATGGATAAATGAGTTGGTCAAAATGCTAAACTAGTATTGTCCCCAAAACCCCCTGATGGGCAGAACATTGATTGATTGTTCCATTTGTCAGCCTATGAAGAGCAGCTATTAAAAAAAGGTGCTATGTCCCCATGCCATGCATAATTTTGTTAGAACACTTGTTTTTCAGATGTAACTATAACCTCATTGGACATATTACTCTTCATCACAAATTGTTTCCGGACTTCGCTCAGCGTGAAGCATCAACCGTGCAAATTGGAACTATAATGGAGGTGCTGGTAGTACAAATGTGAACCAAGGTTTGAATGATCACAGAGATTTTAGAAAAATAAACTTTAAACTGATTATTTTTAAACAATGTACCATAATAATTGTTTAAATAGTTTACTTATTATGGTGCATATGCCCCACTATGTACCCCTGGGCATAGTTCTTACTTGATTGAATTGTAATTGAAATATCTTTAATAACAATTAACCAGTAAAAAACTGAAACATGATATTGTGGCAAATTAAGTCTTGTTTATTAACAACAAAGAAAAAATGGGTTACTGAGTCCCCAAACTAATGCAGCATTTCCTTTCCCTGAGGACAGCTGCTGAGTTACCGTGCATTTGGCGTCCAGATCATCCTGCATCTGGCAGGCTAGGAGCTCAACTAGCCACCCACCCCTCCTGAAGAGAGAGATAGAGAGCTTGGGACACTTCACCCAGCTTTTACTGCGGAGGTTCGCCTGGGCATTTTCAAAATGGCCCTCCCCATCTGCACCCTGGCATACCTCTGGCAAAAGCCCCATTCAGTCCGCAATTCTGGTTCGAACCTTAAATAATTTTCATTTTTCGATTAATCGGATAAAAAAAGAATATGCACATTTTTCATTTATTTAACATAATTTAATGAACAAACTGGGTGCTAAAAACAAACAGTAGAATAGAAAACTTAGAATGACACACGTTTATGTCAATTTTATCTCATTATCACAATGGCATTTCTCTAATCACCTTCCTATTTTACTGACATAATAATAATAAAAGCTATATTTTAAGAACCCAAACATATCACTTTATACCCCCAGCTAGCCCTTATGCCTCCTATATGCCCCTGTGCCCCCTGATTTGCCTTATACCCGCCCCCCTGATATGCCCCTGTGCCCCCTGATATGCCTTATACCTCCTGATATGCCACATGCCCTGCTATATGCCATTCTGCCACTATCCCCTGTATTCCAGACTCCCTGGTGGCCTTTGCTGGTGGCTGGCACTTTCGCTATCACTGAGCACCGGAAGGTCATGTGACGCTGGTGCTCCATCATAGAAGCCCCGGCGGAAGTGTCTGGTAGCAGCGGAGGTTGTCTGTGCAAATCGAACAGATGCCCACCGGCTGCCAGAGAAAAGGATCCAGGTCTGCTGTAGCGCTGCGTGGGATCCTCCTATCTGGCAGCCGGCAAACGTCTGCGCGATGTGCTCCCGCGTGACATGACCTTCTGATGCTATCATAGAAGCCCTAGCAGAAGTGCCAGCAGCAGCGGAGGTTGTCATCCACCGGCTGCCAGAGGATCCAGGTCCCCTGCAGCATTTGCTCTGAAAAACCCTAATCTTATATTCAATAAAATTGATTCAACTAATTGATAATGAAAATCGTTGACAGCAATTTTCATTATCGATTTTGATTAGTTGTTGCAGCCCTAGTTTGCTGGCAACCTTGGGAGGAGGGAAGGCTGCATTACTGCTGACAAACGAGTCATCTAGAGCATTTGGTGAAGATTGAGACTTCTCTGGTGTTCTTCTTGGTCGCCCTCTGGTGTTCCACCTATCACAATGGGATAGCCCTGTAGTTTACCTAATCCCTTTTTGCCCCAAATGTCCTTTGTTCTTTGTAGAGGAAATTGCATGCTGGACCAGCTTGGACACCATTTTCGGTATACTTGGGGGCAAAACACCTTAAATGAGTCCCTTGCTTGTTTATTAACATAGCATTTAAGCTATGCCTCACTGTGTGATCAGAGACCTTGCTTACTCTGCAGAAGACATACTGTTAAAGATAAATTGTATGATTTATCAGTGACATGTTTCCAAAAGGTATTCATTTTCCAATGAGTAGCTTCTCCATTGCAAGTGCAAATCAGGACCCTTTTATCTATTTGTTTCATTTAAATCCCAACAACACTTTTCCTATTTGGGACGTGGTTTTAAGAAGCCAATGGCCTATTGGCACTATTTCATTAAATTGGCTACTTGCTAATGGCCAATACGTAGTACAGGGATGGACTTTTTTTCTGTAAAAAATAGGAGCCAACCCGACAAATCTAGCAAGGAAAAGATCAGTATAAAATGACACTAAGTTTTGAACCATATTATGAATCTCAGAGCTATGGCTACCTGCTTCAGAGTATTTGCCATCTCCTGAGGTAGTAATGTAGATATCATTAATGCAAGAAAGCTTCCTTACAGCTGCCAGGTGCTCCGGCGGCTTCACAAGTAGGCCTTTTCAAGCTGACACTAATGGCATCTTCTGCTAATGATGTCTGTAATTATTAGTTACTAGGAACACACAAGGTATTTGTTACCACATCACTGGCTTGTATTTGTGCAGACTGGCACCTTGTATTTAGTTGCTTCATATTGCAAACACATACACACTTGACTACCAACTTCACACGTGGACAATGACACATTTAACAGCTTCTGGATTGCCTTCCAAGGGGCCAATTGGCCTCCCTAATGCACCTCAGCTCTGAATTGTCCAGATGGGGAATTCCGTCCATTTACACTATGGGAGGTCCATGTAAACCTCTACAGTATATTTTCACTGTTTTCCTAGCAGCACCAGAATATATCCTGGCGCTCCGGACAAAGCAGGTGTGCAGTGGAGATATACATAATTTAGGACTGGTGGCAAGTGGGGGTGCTGCCTTGGTTCAAACTAATGGCAAGGACCATCATAAATATATCACTGCGTACATGGAGCAGACAGTTTTTTGGGGAGGCTTAGCTTTTTTAATTAAATTAGTATGGAAAGTTTAAGAATAACATAAGACTCCTGGTTATTCAAGGTACACACTTCTTCGGATGCAGGGCTCTAGCCTGTAGTAAAAACAGGAGATGAATAAAGGGGAGCAAAATACCTCATATTATTCTGTTAACTGCCCCTTTCTAACAAAGTGTGACAAAGCAATATATGCTCCCAAGAAAAATATATTGATCCTTGAGCATAAAATACAGTTCTGTATACAAAAATGTAGATTAACATTGACATTTGTGTGTTTATCTGATGATCTGTTGGCCGCCATTGCCACTGTTGGTTGTGACTTTCCCTGCACAAACACCATAAAGAGTTGCTTTTTTATGGCAGCGCTAATAGTCAGCCTGGGTGGTTAAGACTGAGCTGTTATGTTATTTACACGGTCAGCATGATAAGTGTGTCTGTCTAATAGATTGGGCTATGATAAGAGATACAAATTGCTAATATGTGTCTGACAGCATTACATTATAAAAAACTAGAACTGATGCGATTGAGAAAAAAAAGCATCTTGTTTTATAATAATTTCCTATAAATTACATGGTTTAAAGCAAAAATAATATTTAAGCAAAATGACATGTGTAAATAACACTGGTTATATATTCGGTATATGAAATATATTTTAATGGAGACAATGCTTTTAAAAGGAACACAGCCATGAAGGAAAACAGTTTGTACGTACAAAAGAGTAGTATGCCTAAAATCCATCAAAATACATAAAAAAGACACAAACACCCCCCCAAAAAAACAGATTACAATAATTTAAATTAGATAAATCAATTCCACTACTGCAACGAAAAGTATATATGGGGATAGGCTCATCCCATACATAGTTACAGCAATCTGTCTTTCTCCTATCAAATATTTATAGTTTATATATGAAAATACTATATATTGTTAGTATAATCCTCCTAAATTTGTGATAAAAATCCTCAAATTATATATCTATTATATGTGTGTGTATATATCTATAATAAATATTATATATATGTATTAAATATATATATATATATATATATATATATATTTATAATTTATATATAATATTTATTTTCCCTTAAGGAATCAGGATTTTAATTCACGTACATTAGCCTGTATACCAGTGAAATCCCACTAATTCTTTTCCCTGGGCAATTTTTCCTTTGCTTTGAGAATATCAGATTCCTGGAGGTCGATCCACAAAGAGATACATTCATTCCACTCATTTGCATGTTTGTCTCTCGAGGGGATAAGGAAAGCATGTATCGTTCTTCATGTTTTATAATGATGTGCGCTGATATTGCAAAAATCAGTGCGCTGTTTTTGTGTTTCTATTCTTGGGGGAATAGGAAGGGTGCTGATGTAGTGAAGTACCTCTATTTTAAAGCGTATGTCATGTGTTTAAGGAAATATATTGATTTGTTTATATACATATACTTTAAATTATTGATGTGGGTGGTTAGAAATGCGAGAACACCCAGGTTGTCCTCGAAAGTGTTCTACATGCTGTAGAGGCTGGAAGCCACGGTAGGGAAACCAGACTCGCCACATCAAATTTAAGTAATGAGGGGAGGGGAAAGATGAGATTGTAGTTGATTATGAATCTGGCAGCAGATGTTCTATACAAATCCAGCTCACTACATCCCGTCTGTTTCTATGGTAACAGAATAAGTAATTATTGAGCCCAGACGCTCCTGCTCCCCCCCCCCCCCCCGCTTCCCAACAAGGTGAAAGCTGGAAATGAATTTGAACTCTCCCTTTCTGAGCAGTTGTATATGTCAGGAGGGAGGAGGGGGAGAAAAGCAGAGTAGATGGACAAAATGTAATTTAGCGCTTTGTGATCCTGGGAAAAAAAAAGGTTTTTCTATAGGTTCTAGAGGGGAAAATTATCTCTAAGGATGCTTAACAAATAGACAGGAATTTCCCTGTAATGGAAATTGCCTGTGATTGGCCAGTGTAAGCTTCCCCCTGCCTATCAGATCACAGCTGGTTCGACAGTAAAATAAACATAAGCAAAGCTACACGCTTAACACTTTGGAATTGAACGGTGGTACAGCAGCAAGGACCGGTCTTACATCGCAAGAAGTTATTGTGGATACAGATTTTTTTTTTCCTAGTGTCTTTATCAAGGATGTTACACTGATCGTAGTAGTGCATTTAGAACAAGCCGACTACTGTAGCAGAGTACAATGGATCTGCGTGATACGTGTAAGTACTACACATCTGATTCTTCATTTCTGAGCCACTGTTTAAGTAAACCGATCACATTGTTTGCGCAGGAGAGATTTAATGTGTGATTAAGCAGTGAGGTTTCGGACTGCGTCCTGGCTAAAATAACACATGTACCGTGTACTGAAATCATACAGGATTTGTTCTAGTCGGTCTCAGATTCTTCTTTATTGTGTTGTATACTCTGAAACTACTGGTAGAAGTTTTGGTAAACATGAGATTGGAAGGGACTTCATAAACTTTAGCAAAGTCGCACGTTTTCAAGACAAGAGCAAGAAGAACAGCGATGAATATTGTCCTAAAACACAAAAGGAGGTTGGACACTGGAATCAATGGAGACTCTAAAAGTTTCTCCAGCTTTTTTTCGTATCCATGTTATACTCAAAGATTTCCAATGAAACCTAATTTTCTAGCAAATAAGTCCTCACGATGCCATAATTCAGAATGATGATAAATCATCTGCTGTGTGTTTTGAATGTTACATATCAGTGATAATTTTAATATTTGGTTTTAATAAGTAAACTAGAACAGATTGTGTCAGAAGAAGACACAGCACTTGTACCAAAAGCCAACGTTTGTACTTCGAATGCCAGATCTGTTGTGTGCCAGAAAATTACTCAACACCCGGAATTTGCTGTTCACTGTGTGAACATCAAGGGGATGTGAACGTTCTAATTGTCAATGTATTTATCCATAATTCTGTTATCCTGTTTAAATAAAATCTGTGATTACTTTTTTTTTTTTAACCACTCTACCAATGAATCTAATAGAACAATCCAGGGCAGACACTCTTCTTTGTCTTGTCTCATTCACTCAATGCAGTGTTATGTTTGTATGGTTCTGGTGATTGCTGCGCTGTTTATTTCTTTGAGGTTGATTTATATGGTTATAATTACACAATACACCTTATGTTAATATTTGTGAAGCTGGAAGGGTTAAAAGAGCACATACTCAAATTGTAGCCTTAATGCAAACTCGAGTCTTTTTTATTGTGGTTATGGTAATACTAATTGTGCTAATTGTGGATTTTGGTATAGCCTTCCAAACCTATACAAGCAAGTAGAGATGGGAGTGTTTGTGGTATGCTTCTAGTTTCTTCATCTGAACCACTTTGTGGTTGTAACAGTTGTATTTGAAGCATCCTTCAGTTGGATTTTGGAGCGCACACTGTGTGTGTGTTGCTTTGGCGAGTCCTGCATTAAGAAGTTGGCTTTGAGCTAGCTTTATAGCAAAGCACAGATAAAGGTTTATAGAAGTATTTGCTCCTCATAGACTTGCGAAGACCTCTGCTACCTTAGCACTGTATTCTTGGCCATTGCTGCACTGGCAAAGGTTTTTTTTCTGTTGAGTTGGGTTGACCTTCCTCCCTGAAGCATGGAGTGGTGTAGATCCCAAACAAGGTTTTATAGAGAGCTTTGTTCATTATGGGACCCCTGCTGGGTTAGTGTGCATCCTGGGTGTCAATGTATTTCAGTGCCTTCGAGTGCAGGGTGTGTATTTAAGAGGATTATGGAAGAGATTGATGTTTGGTGGCACGTAAAGGCATGCATTTCTAATCCAGCCCTGTACACCAGCATCGATGGGTACTGTGGGTTCTGAAAGCAGCCTATGAAATAGTAAAAGGAGCAATCTGTTTAAAAGGTAGCAGTATTTCAATAGTGTAATTATTTAAAGCATCCTTGATTTAAAATACTTGAGAATCACTAAAGTCCACCAGACAAAAATAGGTTTGGTGAAATAACCATTAATCAACTGATTTACACCTAAATCTAATAAATGAATCAAGTCTACAAAATAGGCAAGGGTTTATTGTAGCAGGTCGTTTTATGTTGTCTGTTTTTATTTGGCCTTATAATGATCGAATCAATCTGTTTCAGTGAAGTCATTAGCCAGTGAAAACTCTAGTGTAGGGGATGAAACTATCCCCTTCCTTGTTAAAATCGTTGGTTTTGAAGCATAAATGATGGTTTTGATGATTTGACATTGTTTTGAAAATATCAATTCATTATTTAATGTATTTTTTAATCAAGTTAACCAACTTCTTTAACCAGGTTTACATAACTGTTTCATTGTTCCAACTGTATTAATTGTTTGGTTGGACATCCATTACGTATTGCAGCTTAAATAAATGTCACTGACTGAGCAATGTAATCATAGTGGATCAGTTTGTACAGAATGTACAAAATAAGATTAAAGCTACAACTGAGATTGTGAACCATCAAAGGAGCCTTGGGGATTACTCATATTTCTTAAGAAGTCATTGGTCGTGTAGTAGGAAGAAGCACAGCAGGGTATGAGGAAATAAGGCACTGTTTACCTCTTTTAAGTAAAATCCATCATTAGGAAATGGACGATCGCTGGTATACTAACACCACCACCAGCAATTGTGCAGGAAGGTGACCGTTTTAGGACATTGCTTTGGTAGATCTGTAAATGTTCATGTTTAGGTGCTGGTCTTGAAGAAAGAAGAAGCTTTTTCCTAGAAATACTGGGCACTATATAGGGGTTGCTCACAATGTATGCAATGATGAAGTGGTTTTGTGGGTGAACATGGACTGTGATACGTGCAAACTAGGTTCTATGTTATGAATAGGTTTAAATAACAAAATTATTATAGAACAGCCGATAAGAAACATATCTAAACAAAAAGTGAATGTGTGCAAAGATAGTGTGAAACATTACTTGCAGGTAGCCAGGTCTCTGCAACTGGAAAGGACATTTTCATTTCATGAATACAAAAGCCCGATGCCATGTTTGAATGGATGAACAAAAAGAAAATCAATGTGCTTTAATAGATCAGTTAAAGTCCTAATTTAAAATCAACAGAAAATGTTACAATGAGGCTTGGATATTGCAGCCCATCTATCATCCACAAACGATAACGTTCCGATTAGTATTTTTCATTACACGTAATACTGTTCCTTAAATAAATTAGAATCTCGCTCCCAATATACCTTTTATCTACACCTGCTCAAATTATGCAGTATAGCTGTATTTCATTGATACTAAAAAATATGTGGACTAATTTTAAGTTGATTTTTTTTTTTAATTAGAAAATATAATTATAGACACTGCTTAGTTGTAGATCCAACTTTGTGCTTCATTCATTGCTTTCCTAATTGAATAGCAAGAAGTTATTGTCTAGTGAAATATACTTCTTTTTTACAACTTTACTTTTAATTACTACAACGATACAACTCTGATTAAATGTGACCCCTTTAAAGGTCCAGTCTTCCAAACCTACCATATATTAACATTCGTTTTGTTATTGATGCAGTGCACCGGGCTGATGTAAAAAAAGAAAAACAGAACAAAACAGAAATGTGCCTCTGACAGCTATTACAGAACAAATGAATCAAAAATGACGATGGGACAATAGATTTGCTGATTGCTGTAGTTAATGGAACTAGCCAGATGCTGCTCTGAGTTCATGCAGTCAACACACATTTTATGGCCATAAAGCACTAGCAGACAGCTCTAATATAATGGAAACAGAACAGCAAGCAAGGCTTATTGATTAGCTATAATCTCAGTTTGTGTTCTGTGGTCAAAATGTGGACAACCTGAAAACCTCTATGTTTCACTTAAGTCCACATGATAAACATTGAGGTATATGTATCCTGTTTATTGTGTTGGTTTAGCGGTAAAGTGACAAGTGTACACATGTTATTCCTGTATGTGCATATTCCATTGTATGATGTACTTGGAGTTCCATTCCATTCCATACTTCAAGTTGCTCATTTTGTTGAGTTGAGAAGTTGACACTTACCAGTATGTGTGCTTCTGAGGTGTTTACCAACACACAACCAACATAAGAAAATCAGAAATTGATTTCCTGGTTGTCATCCGGTTTGCGTTGTTCTATGTTATGATTGAGCTCAGGTGCACTTTATCGAAGTTCTACCAGTTAAGAGAATTTAAAAAAAAAACGTTGATTGAGATGGAGCATGTTTATTGCTGATTGGGTTCCGGCTGCATCAGCCCTGGTCTCTACAAAACCAGATCCAACCTGTGAAAGCTACCGGTCTTGTTGCGGATCACCTTAAGCATCCGTCAAGCTGCACCCTGGTGATTAGTTACAATGATTCACTTTGATACTTAAATTTGACTGAAAGACATTGCTATGTATATTTAATGAATTGACAAACATCTTAAACTTGATTTTACATGTCTGTTAGCTTTTAGCATATTCTGATTTATGCAATGCCTTTCCAATATGTATTCCTTTGGCTGAAAGAGTGGTAGCTACTTCAGCACCTTAGACAGCGTCAGCCTCAGCTCAGTTGAGACCCTCTATTAAAGCGACTCTTTCTCCTCTAAGGTCATGTTTAGGTATTCGGCTGTACGAGTCCTTTTATTAACAAAAATTGCGCCTGGACTTCACCGTCTATTTATCGGCACTCATGATCGTTTTTACTTTCATTAACAGACTGAATAAAATGGAAGAATACTTGCTAGTACTTATCTCACAGACGCGTTTTATATTATAGCTGGAAGCTGCACATTTAAAGTATAAAGAATTTATTTTTCTAGGAACAATTGTATGATGTCTGAGTCACGTTAGCGTATAGTTTTTTTTTTTTTTTTTTACCATTCATTCAGTATCCCCTAAATGTTAACCTATAGTTAATCTGAATTGTAGAAATGAGAAATTGTATTCCAACTGAGAAAAGTATTACATTCACAAGAATATAAAAAACATGGATTAAAATCTATTTAAATAATCTGCCAGGACCAGAACCTTGCTTTTGTTAATCAGTTTGTGTCTCAGAACATACTCGATCCAGGCGTTTTAGTCTTAATATTATTATTAAATAACATTTGGGAAAGATGACACGATTTAGCAGAAGACTATGAAATTGCAGGAGCTTGTAAACGGGAAAACACACTTTTAATTAACTAAAGTTGGCAATAAAGCTTATGAAAATTGAGTGCCAAGGGTCATGTCTACCTGATTCACATAAACATTGTCGTGCAATTGGTTCTGTGTACTTTTCGGTAGATCAGATCCCCTTCCCGGTTCCTTTCATCTGTGCTGCTACCAAATTGATCATTTCAACCTTTGAGGCAAATGAATCTTTATAAAATGTAGGGATATTTACCATTTCTACCAACCTGATTAATTATCTTGTCATCATATACCGCTCAGCATCTCTTTTATTTGCCATTCATACAGTCACATTTCCCGGGGTGTTCAGATTCCGGAGTGATGCACCTTGACAAATGGCACTTTTTGCACCTGTTTCTCAGCACCACGATCCGGCTCTGACACTTGATACACCGCGTCCTCGCTGCCTTATTATGCATGACACATTACTGCTACAGTACACCCTTCTTTGTTTTGAAGTACAGGAGTACTTTCAGAATTCATGACATGTTTCCCTGAAGTAGAATTTGTTTCTGAGAACCTGACCCTGCTTGCCACGGGTGACGGCTCTGACTCAGGCTGCTTAGTATTCTTCGCGTGTATGTGTTCCACGGTGAAGCCGATAATTAAAAAATAAATACATTTTAAAAAAATTGCCCGTTAGAGCTTTAGCGCACTGGAATTCTCAGCAATCAGCTGTGCACCGGCGTTAAATATTCTCTTGAGTTTTTAATGCTCTAATCGTTCCATGAGCACGATTTAGCTGTTTTATGAAGATGTGGAAATAATCAGGTTTGAGACGGCCATTACCACAGGAGCACCAATCCTCAGGCTGTAACTCGGATCACTCACAGGCAGTCAGTGTAGCTGTAGTTCAGCAATAGACATTGACAGCACTTTCTGTGGGTAGGGCCCTATACATCCATGTCAACTTCTACTTCGATTCCGAATCAGATAGTGCTAGTAAAGATTGACATGATGACGATGATTTTGACATCTCACAGTAACATTGCATTAAAATGCAGGGTTATGCCTAATGGGTTAATATTTGAGTGAGAAGATGAAACTTGCTTAGACAAGACTGCACAAAATATTAATAGCTTGCCCTGTGGTGCTTAGGAGAGGCTCAAATTTCTGATCACTAGTACCATCATGGAGAAATAAATCAACATTGGCATATCAAACGTATATGGCCCACACAGGCAATCTAGAACCAAGATGAGAGACAAGTTTCCTCTACATGAAGGAACCAATGTCTTCATGGGCCCAGTGGCGTATTTCTTTTGGGGGCTACACTAGGCCTATCCCAGGATATCGCGGCCTTGCACATACCTCCACAGCCACCATCCATCATAGGGATGTGTGGCACCGGGGATGGGATGTTATAAATGCTGTGATTTCACTATAACTGATCTCTGCCTGTAGACAGGGTTCCATCTTTTTCCAGCATGCTAGCCACATGGATCTGTATACTGACTCTCTCTACTTTATTTGTTAACTGTGTATGTTACCATGCTTCTATAAAAGAGAGGGGGGGGGCCTGATGTGCCTTCATGTAAGATATACATAGTTAGCATTCTTGTTTGACCTTGTAAGCCAAGAATATTATATCCATGGATGGCAATGACATCATTTCATGGTTCTTTCATGTCCTTTCTGTCCCTTCTCTTTGCCACACTGTACATGTTAAGATCCTTTAGCCTTTCCTGCCAACCATTCACCAGTTAACTAGTCTTTCCTTGAAATCTCTCCAGAAAGATGAGATCTCCAAAACTACACACAAAATGTCTCGGTGAGGTCTGTAAAGTGGCATGAAAACTTCCCTCTTACTGCTACTAATGCCTCCAGCTATACGACCTGGTTCCCTGCTTGCATGTTTTACTGTCCTGTTACATTACCTGCCTGTCTTCAGAAATAATTACGTGCAGATCCCTTTCCTCACCAACAGCATAGTACCATTTAATACTATATTCTATTTTACATTTTTTACGTCTTTTGTATATTATTTTACGTTTGTTAACATTGAGCGGCACCAGCCAGAAGCTCGTTCATTCCTCCAATTTACTTAAGTAAGTAGGCACTTGGCTTATCCCACCAGGACTGTCTACTCTTTTGCAGACCTTTTGTCATTTGTCTGTTTAAAAATAATTAAAATGAACGGACCCCACTGCAGATCAATGAGGCACCCATCTGAATATTCTCCATTAGCTACAACCCAATGTCTCCTGTCACTCAGTATGCTTGCAAGAGAAAGATCTTCTTTTTCTGTACATGGACGTCTGTGTTAATCCCATTGTCACTTCTGTATATTTCATTGTTAAATATTTTCGCGGCCCCCTATTTAATAGTGCTAAGGAATCTTGTGGTGCAATATAAAGTAATGTATCCAAGGGACATATAGGGACGTATACTATATTTTTATACCTGGGAGGGTATGATATCTAATATCTCTGATCATGTTAGCTATGCAATGTGATTATGTATAGTTCTCTGACATACACAGTTAAGCTTCAATGGAATATGTCTAATATAATCTCTTGTGTATAATTATTTGATTGTAATACAAACAAATGCCTTTTTATAGTCTCATACAATATTAAGCCATATTTAGCTAGCTTTTCTTGCAATACTCTCACAGATTTAAAGAAAACAATGGCCTTTTTATCATTATCATAATGCCTTGTTTATAATAGTGACGGAATATTGGAAGATGATCTGCAACCCAAATGTTGATGACTTAAAAAACCTATGTTTTTCGAAGATTTGTGAGGCAAACTGTGTTCCTATCTCCTGCTGTCAAAGCAGCGTTTTACTGTAAGGCAATGTTCATTTACTTACCCCGTAGCTGCCTTTCAACATCAGCCAGGTCTCCATGTACGCGTTTACGGGAACTGAAAGTGATTTTCCTCTTGCGGCTTAATTCAGAAAATAACCCAGCCATATCCCATGCTTACCATTGACACAAAAGCCTGCTAGGAAGACTAGGATGCTGGTCTGCACCCCTCTGCCTTCCATAGACATAAAACATAGAACCCCTATGCTTTGTTCATCGGCTACAGAAGTCAATGTTTTAGTGAATAAAGTCATAAAGAGATTATATGCTGCTGTTTACGCAAGCAGAACATATAACCATATGTATACTCACAAAGTATATGTGTATGACGAATACTGAAACGTGATGCATAAAAAATGTCCGGAAGACATTTTCCATGTAGTTTATTGGGCTGTAGGAAATGTTATGGGGCGTTCATAAAGTGACAAATTCAAGGAGCGAGATATTTAAAGGCTGCAAAATTAGGAAAACAAAATATCAAAGTACCGATCTCTGGCTGTGAAGTACGTTTTTCTCCGGCAGTACATTATTCCGCAGCGCCTGATGCAGTCATTACAATGAAGAGTAAATATATTTTACGGGAGCTCAAATACCATGCCTAATTTTTACGAGCCATTTTCTCCATTAAACAGAACAAATTAGTCTTTTTACCTAAGCGTTAACTGCACGTATAAACTTTAGCAGCCGCGAGAGGCAGACTTGTTTAATTGATGCATTTGCCTACAGTATTTTTTTTGTAGCTGTCACAAATTCATTTCTCAGAATGCTGTCTCGATGTACCTCTGTCATTTTTTTCCTCGTTAACTACAAAATGCTTATTTTTTTTATATTAGGTGCAAGGATATAGTATTTTTGCTTTTATTACTCTTATGTATTTGAGATTGATCTGTACATCGTGCCAATGAAATGAGTTGCTTTATTATTATTTAACATTTAGTGCAAACGCTAGGCTTAAATCCATCCCTTTTGCATTCACAGACACCTAGTTAATGTGCTGGGATGAACTAGGTGGATTTACTGGTAGACTTGGAGGTAACCATTGGGAGTTCAAGCCACAGTACCACTTGGGACTCCACAAAAACAATGACAGTGAATATAATGTAGTTTATTCTGAATAAATTAACTTTTGAAATTAGACAACCTTTAATCTACCATTTGGTGATTGGTAGCCAAACCCAAGGGCTGCAAGATCCATAGCCTCAGTTAACCAAGCAGATAGAGGGTTAAAAACGCAAAATATAATAAGCTGGTCCCCTTTGCTGCTCAGGATACCTTGAACATGTATTTACAGATCTGACCACCTTTTGTTCCTATAGAGTAATTGATTTTAGTCTCATTTGGTATTTATGCCATTAGTTCTCATAGGATTGGTGACTGTTGTTACATGGTCTTATAGTAAGTGATAGGACTACAAATAAATAGATACCATAGTGCACCTCTCTTGTGTATTGTTTCCCAGCATTCAGCACTTAAACAGCACTTAATGCTTATGCTCACAAATGCGTCCTTGTGCGCTAACAAATCATAGGATTTGACCCCCTCTCTTCTGCCAGCGGCCAAGTTAAGCATTTATTGACTTCGAATGCTTAAAGGGCTCAAAGGACACGTGATACCACTCTGTCATTACAGAAACAATGAACGGTAATTAGACACAGTCAGTACACTCTGCAGGAGAAGCATGTATATGATGGAGATGCCTTTTGGTTCTGAAATGTCTATTAAACTTATAGCATATCCTTCATTGTGTTGTAGACCAATTCTTAAAATTTTAGTTTGTATCCCAAATAAATAATAATACACAGGTAAATATTTCACAGTACATATAAGACAGCAACAGCGTTGTGAAGATCCGTATTCTGGATCCGAGTATAAAACACCGTAAGAAAACCAATAGCTTTTGTGTTCCAGTCGGAAAACTGCCCAAAAGACCCTTCACCCCCTTAACTGAAAGGTTTCTCGATACCAGCATCATGAATCATTGTGATTGTTTTAGAAAGTTATATCTGTAGCAAAATGTAAGGTAGCAAATGTAAATCTATCAAAATGGCCGCCTTTTCCTCTCCTACTTGCTAAATAGGCACATTAATTGCGTTTACCATGTATTGTAAGCAGAGCCGTCATCTCGCCCTTTCTTGCCAGTGCTGAAATATTGCTCAGATTATGTTCAAAAGAGCACGGATTTTTCTACAATTGGCTTTCTGTTTGCTTTAGAAAATTACTTTATGCTAAACACGAGAACAATGCATCTTGGTCAATCGTGAAGGTCAAATGTTGAAACCATCATAGGGCTTGTTTTCAACTAAATCAATATTGGTGTGTTAGTCATAGACATGATACAGGGTCTCTGGATTCCAGTGGTACGTTTTAGTTTAGAGTCACGTTAGCTTTTAGGAATTCAGACATCCCTTCCAATAACGCACCTAAAAAACATATCTCTGATTCTTTAAAGTTTAGGTAAACATGGTGGCCCACTAGAAAGTAGAACTCTATAAACTCAGCATGTTGTAAGTGAATGTTTCACATACTTTACTCATACAATGCTAGAACTGGGATATGTTAGAAAAAGGTGAACAGGTAAAAAAGCACCTTGTTATGCAGAAAATCTGAGTGCATGATGAAACCTGATAGACAGCCATTTTATTTTAGGCACATGAAAGGTTTATTTACTAATCTACGGGCTGGATGTGGCATTTAGTTCACTATTTTTGTATTTCAGCTATTGGATAGACTCATACGCTCTTACCATTCATAGATATAAGCTCTATATGAAATTTTAGTCTTTAGTCTTTTAGCAGACACGATTCTGGTATTCTACAGGCGCAGTTTTCAGACTCCTGACAACAGGGAGCACACATCACAATAACTGTATTTTGCAAATGCCACCCCTCTCGCCTTTCACAATCACACCTGCAGAGTCAAGAAGCCTAGCCTCCAAAGACAAAAAAGATATCCATTTTCTGCAAAAAAAAAGAATCTGACAGCGTAAAATGCTGAAATGCAGTTTTAGCTCAGCTAAGTGGCACCTACTGCAGCTATTAATCTGTTTCATTTGGACATTTGTCAGTCAGCCAGACTATTTCAACTTTATAAGCAATTTCCAGCTTAGTGCCCCCGATAGCAAGATATACTTTTTTTTATTATTATGTGCATTTTTTATTTACACCAAAAACCTCAATTCCTTATGGGTCTGGATATTAGTATTGAATTCAGGAATTCAGTCCTCCTAGCATAACAAAATTATTAAAACTCCAGGAAGTGGGTGAGCTAAGCCACCTGCCCACCATACTGGAAGAGCCACTTTGTGGTCCTCAGCCGCATGGCGTTGCAAGGTGGCTATGTGGGAGCTGCATTGGAGGTTTGTAATAAATATGTGCAAATAAGCCAAAAACTATTCCGACACATTTTTCAGTTTTTTTTGGCCCATTCATTTTCTGGCAACAAATTGGAGCATTGGGGAAAGGACGCTACCAGAAGTGCCACCATATTGCCCTTAGCTCATGTTAGAGCAAAATGACAGCACTTTTGGTGACATCCTCTCCCCCAATTGGAAATATTGGGAGCTTTTTGCTTTCTTTTGGTCTGATTTGTGGGGGTCAGGCCTTATTTTCGGGGATTTGTACGAATCACTGGATTTACCAAAATTCAATAAATTTGCAATTCGTAGTAATCTGAATGCACAAGTCTAGTCTGAAACAGCACAGATCTCCATTGATTTTACAGGTCCTGGCCAGTCAGAGGAGATAAGAGAATTTCTCTTAACACGCCCATCATCCCAACTGCCTGCAAAGGCAAGATAGTGTGGCAGCTACCTGGGATAATGTCTCAAAATCTGGGATTGTTGGGAGGTATAGCAACCTGCCATTCCTAAACTCAATGGGGATCTTATTTTAAATCAAGCTCCAGTTTGTTGAGTCTCACCCTATCCTTTCTCAGGCAGTATCTATGCAGCATTTATTATAACCAGCCTGTCCCACGCATGCTTTGAAAAAGTAACCTTTTTCATGATAAGCAAATGGTTAATATTCATTTTAGAGGCTAGCGCAGGGTTTGGGTTTTTTTTCTCTTTATCCAATATCTTTTTTTTTTTCGGTCTGTACACCAGATAGATTGGCAGTCCTTGGGTATTCTTTTGTACTCTAAATGAAAATGCATTATTGCTATTACAGTAAAATGTATGACTGCTCTGACAGATAAATATTGGCCTTGTGCAAATAAGTTCCTATAAATAACCTGTCTGATGCAGTATACACACAGATGGCTGAAGGACTGTCGGGCTCCTGATTTACACTTTGTGCAGTAGAGGCACAGATGTCCTCTCTGCTGTTATGCCAGGCGTCCGTAACGCTCAGACATATTGTACATCTGTACATTTTGTATGGTATAGCCGTGGGCCTGTACAATGACTACTTTAAGGAGTTAATGAAATTATCTTTATTTATAAATAGGGATTGCCTTAAACATCAGAGTGCCAGGGGTCTGGGTGTATTTACTTCCGTGGGAGACCAGGCCAATACATTTTTTGTTCTGTATATATTTAGGTGACTACCTTATAAACAGTTAACACTTACTGGGGAATCCTATATTTTTTTTTTCAGGATAAGTTAAGCTATTCATAGTTGCCTAGTTTAATACAAAAGTGCATCCCATGATATGATTAAATGTTTAAAAAATCCTATTTTATGTAGTAGAAAAACCCCAAAAACTAAATTATTTTCTTAAAAGTTCTCACCCACTTCATAAATTTAGTAAATAGATGGAGGGTGTGCAGACAATTAGGTTAAATACCATAATTTACTAAATTATACAATCTGAGGGGGGATAATACACATTTACACCCGTAATACTCACTCACCTTTCGCACATTTGGTGTAACCAATTTTGCAGGCTACAGCTCCCGTCGGGCCACAAAACTCTGCATGCTGACAGTTAATTAGCCGCCAGCACCCAGACATTTTTGTTTATCACGTGTTACCATGATAGTAGGCTGTCTGTTTCACGTTCCAGTCATTTCTAATGCTTATGTCCTAAGAGTTAAAACATATATACTTGTGCAAGTATGCCAGCTATATTTCTAAAGTGACGCTGTTTTTAAAATTGCCTTTTATATTGTGCATTGAAAAAATGAAGGCTGTCTGGACCAATAGACCACGGTCACCAACTTATTATAGAATAAAGCAGGGCCGAAGTGGCCATATGGCAAACCAGGCATTTACCCAGCGGGTCAATGACGCTGCTTACGTAGCGCTACTCGTGTGGCAGATCCCGTCCTATTGTGTACGGCTGGCAGCTGAATGCACATGGCTGCATACTGCTAAGGCGTAAGGGCATAGCACGTGTGAGCCAGCTGGATACCATCAAGCCATGCATCATTTAGCGGCCACTGGCCTTAAAGTGCCAGGGGTGATTTTGAATGTATGGAACTGTGAAATGTACGTTTTGGATGAAGTGACAACCAGTTGAAAATTGGTGATCCCTACAAAACTGTAAAAACACTTTGTGATTTGAGATTGTTATGTAACTGTATGGTGCGAGCAACAGTAATTAATTGTAGGCTATTATTAAGTACATCTCCTAGCAGAAATGATGTTGGATTGCAGACATTCATTATCTTTATTTTTGCATACGGAATATTCTTACTTTTTATATAAAATGTCACTCTCTGTCTGGGTATCTACCTTTCCTATACGTCTTTCTAAAAAAAAAATATCCTATCAAAAATTCTAATGTGTTCTTCTACTTAATTTTCTTTATAAATAAATACCATGTAATGCTAACCTAGCTTCTATAGGCAAAGCCATTAATTGGAACAGCGATGTTTGTGTATAAAAGGTCTCCAGTGCTGTATTTCTCAGCTCATCGCTTAGCAAGACACCAGTGGGTGGATCATGTTTGGTATTTGATTAGAAGCGTTCATGTTTAAATGTGTGTGTGCAAACATTTGTGCAGAACTTTAATTGGACCTGTCATTTCTGGAAATGATTGCCCGGAGCACACAAAGGAATTATAGAGGAACAGGTCTTTGTTCTTTGTGATCTAGTGTTATGCTTTATTTACAACGATAGCAGACAATACCCAAGGCTGCCGTTCCTGTGTTTGCGTGGAAATAATCATCCTTCTCTGTCTCCCAGTAGGAGCCCGTGCAGCTATTAAGTGGACCAAGGCAGCCTCCTACATAAAACTGCCATTATCTCAGTATAGTAAAAGTATAACCTCCCTTCCTTTAAGTCACTGTTAACACAATTCCGGCTCAGAAACGAATGATAATAAAATATATGCAATTATTATCATCTGTCACATTATTTTTCTTAAGGATACAGTTTATTCAAACCAAGATGTATTTAGATGTGGGCTAAGGTGCTTTCCCCACTTAGACAAAACATTAGTTGCAGATCTACAATTGTATTTCTTTTTGAAGGTTTAATCACACACTACAACATAGTTTAAAAAGCGTTTTCCGGTTCTATGGCAAGAACCAATCATTGCATGCTTTTGCGTCACAATCAAGCATTCTGGCCAAAAATAAAAACATTGATCGGTACTAGAAAATATATTTCTAATGATGCCATTAGTTACAAAAAGTGTTACGTTCACATATATTTAACATGAAACATCCAAAATATCTCACTTACAAACTGTCCCAAAGACTGCGCTACCCAAGTCCTGGGGAATTGAGATAATTCCACCTTTTTTCCATTGTGTGATTTTTTTTTTTTTTTTTTTTTTATTTATTTTTTTTTTTTTTTTACGCTTCTTTCTAAAGATATAGGGGTTTACGGGTTTAAGACCATAGGGAACTATTATAAGAGTACTGCTGTACCTGCTCTTTTCTCCATACATAAAGACACAGAGCATGGCGGGCGAACACGGTGCTCTACGTGCCTATGTATAAAGATGTCTGAGCTCTGCTATGAAACATCATAACTTAATTAACTGTGATTTATTATGTTTACTGAGATTCCTTGAGAAATTGGCTGAACTGGAAAGTTAAAAAAATTATCTGCTTAGAAGAAAGCATCCTTAGAGTCCTTATTAATATGAAGAGATTTGGGCCTTGGAGAGGTCTGGCTCTGTCTTATGAATTGGACGTTATTAAAGGGATACTAAATCATTTATGCAGATAGATGATAGCGAACTATTTTTTGGTATAACAATTGTGTAAGCGCATTCTACGGCCTAGGCTGTTGGCGTAGATATGATCTGCATACGTAGTGTTGGCTGCTTCAAAACAGATTGTGTATAATGTGTCTATCCTTTTTTGTATCCTAAATATTATAGTTCAGTGTACCTAAAAGCAACTTTTATAAAGCGATCATATAAATCTGTAAAGAAATTACACTAATTGACAAGTGGTTAGTGTTTGTGTCCAGATGGTGGCTAGCACAGGGCTTGTGGTTTTTCAGGAAAGCTACAAGAGGGAAAGGAGAGATGAAAAAGAGAAAAGAGATTTTTTTTTAAGGTGAAAAAGGGGAGGGGCTATGACAGTAGGTGGCCATAGGGGGAGGGGTTCAGGAAGAAAGGAACGTGCATTTGAAAAGGTAAACATTTGGCCAAAAAAGAAACAATGTTCCCAAAATATATATTTGGTAAATATACAGAAAAAAAAAGCATAATAAGACAAAATATTAAATAATAATTTGCCAAAGTAGTCGAAGTGAGGTTGAATACCTTTGACTTCTCGCAAAGGGTCTCTAAAGATGGTGGTTAGAGGGGGTGTATGTGGTATATGTATATACATCTACAGACACCAGAAGGCTTGTTTTTCCCTCAGAAATCTCATGGTGCTGCCACAACCACAATGGATTCTGGGTAGACGCATGCAAAGAAGGTCAACAATTATCACCTTTTGTCTCTATATCGACTTTATACGTGGATCCTTTGAAAGTAATTGCCCGCTGTACAAGACAGCCTATATATATATAATATTATATACACACACATACATACCTGGGAACTTCTGGGCTACTTGGAGCCTTCCCTTGTGGGATGCGGCCAGGACTGCACACTGAGGCCCCATTGACGTTGGTGGACGGTCCTGCTGACATTGGTGGGCGGTCCTGTTGACATTGGTGGGCGGTCCTGCTGATGTCGGTGGGTGGTCCCCTTGGCGTTGGGGGTAACACCCCCATTTAAAGGGAAAATGGGCGGGCCGTGTCAAGACCACGTTCCCGCGTCCCGGAGGATTCTGGTCTTGAACCGGAGGAGCAGCGCTCACCCGGCAATTCCCAGGTATGTATATACAGATAAATAGATATAGTGTTTGTATTTCCTCCAACATCTTTGAAAAACATATGGATGTTTGAAACCTTTATAAAAGAGGCTTGCAATGTGACCAGTAACATCTGGAGGACATATTCTTAAATCCTAAATATGAGATAAAACTGAATTATTAATGTTTTGCGCACGTCACATACCATCTGTTTATATTAGAATTTCCTATGTCGGAAATTTTCATATTTTAAATATGCAATATTGAACCTGCATTGCGGGATATACAGAGCTGTGTAAGAATCATTACAGTATGTTAATTCCTATCACTTAGTAGTGCACATTATCTTGATCACTCTGGTCATTTGGAACTCAGTTTGGACAGAACGTTTCTTCAAGTTAAACACCTCTAGTTATTATTTGCCATCTACTGTACTGGATCATCAATTATATTGCATGCTGGAGACCCAGCAGCTGTTAGGACAACATTGGCACATTTCTCAGCCACCGTTGTAGGGGTTGGGCTGTCTGATCAGCACTCTAATATTGGTAATTTATAAAATGCCAACATATACTACTCCTTGGTACAAGAGTTGGGGTTACATTACTCATAAGACAGACTAAACATGGCCCAAAAGTGTTACTTTTTAAGGGTAGAGACTTTAGGGGATGTATGATTTCACATATATTCCATCTATTCTTTATCATACTCCGTCCTTTTCTGAGCATTCCTTGCCTAGACCTTCACAGGTCTACCCCTTAATAGCTCTTCCTCTCTTGCTCCTCAAAGGGCATGGTTGTGTTGAGCTGGTAGTGCTAGCCATCCATAGCCATGCGTATAGAAGCAGGATAGTGGGCACAGCCAAACACCACTCCGCAATAACACCTTTTATGTTCTATATTACAGGATATTTTAACCTCTGCCTTTAGTCTTTTCTTTGCATCTAGAAAGTAAATCTAATTGTATGAGGGGCAGACATGCATGAAATTTGGAACTTAGATTAGAATTGTGTTTCCTGTATAATGACCCACAAGCCTTTAAAGGGCAGTGGGAAATAACCTATTTTAATGGATTGTGAAATAATACAATCATTCAACTTGGTGCCCACTCTTAATTGAGAAAGCACATTATAGTTCATCCTAGACCCGTATACTTAAGTATTAGATTAGAACAGCAGATTGTCTGTGCTTCATATTTTTGAGTGACTTCCTTAGACAATAAGACATCTACTTTTTAAAAATATAATAAATTACCTGGAACCTTGAGAGGGATACCATAACAAATAGTGGTGGTAATATGTGAACTAGTGTGGCAATAGAAGTATTTGTTTTGAGTGCCATCCGGTTGAATAGAGTAACCCAGTAGCACATAAAGAGTAAAAGTATTGTTGCCATAAAATTTTTTCCATTATTATTATTAAAAAAAGCACCAATGTGATGCTTTAAAATTATAGAGTTTAACAGTGATGAGACAATACCTTTTTCTGATTGATTTTTATAAATCAGATAAAGAACCTTTTCTCCGCTGAACAGAACTCTCAAATTCAGACCAAATTGAATTTTCTTGAATTCAACACACTCCATTGATTTAATTTGGATGCTACATTTTGCCAGAGGGCTTTGTCAGAAATAGGAGAAATAATTTAATGCCAGCTGACCATGGATTCAATTAACTAATAAGCAAGTTTATATAGGTTGTCATAGCAAATCATTTTGTGTTAGCGAGAGAGGTTTGTGTAATGCAGTCTCTGTCACACTGGCTTAGCTCACCCTGAGGGCACTTTGCGCAACACAAAAGAAATAACCATAGTCCTTGTTTCAGATATTCTCTGTTATTTTTTGTTATGGTGTTACAATGTTTACCCCCAATATATATCTCTCTTAATGGACAACATTGAAACATTTCAACAAATCTTCTCTATAATGTTACCTCCTGCCCCGTTGGAATGGTTCCTCAACAGTGTATCTGTGACAATGGCTTGAAGCCGTTAACTAAGAAGAAATTCCGAAAATTCGAGTCGAGTTGTTATTACACAACACCGAACAATGTGATATGCTCATACCTGGGAGCTCTCCTGGAGACCCAGAGTCCAGGTGAAGTCCTGCTTCTCTGGGTTTCTCTATCAGAGTCTTCTTTTCTGGGCAGGGGAACCACACCACTCCCCCAGAAGAGGGAGACCTAAGGGGAGCAAGGAAGTTTCCAGGTATGGATGGTCTAGCCTAAACATAGAAAGACCCTTATCTGAAGTTGGTGAAGCCTTGTCATACATGAGAGAGAAAAATGTTGGCAACGTTTTGGGTAATGACTTGAAAATAAGGAGAAAATTAGGCATGTATCTTGTCACACTTACTACATTCCATTCCATACTTGGACGTTTGTCTGGTGGTAGCTGGAAGTTGTTGTGGGAATGAGGGAATATAACGGTAAAGAGTCATTTCAAAACCCTTAATCATGTGCTTTACCCGATCAATCACAATCAATCTTCTTACAGAAGTCTTGTTTCTTAAAGTTTGCTATAATCTTTAAAAGCCATAAAGACCAAGGTTGTCAGCAGAATATATGGCAAGCACGGACATTTTGCTAAGAGGGGATTTTTCAATAAGCTTTTTGTGATTTGATTAAACATACATGAAAATCTGGGAATATTGTTATGCCGTTACGGCAGAGATTTATCGACTGTGATTACATTTTTCTGCAGGTCCAATGTTTGGGCAGCTTTAATACATCCTGTACCCAACACAAATCCTGAGAAATTATATTTTCTCAAATTTTTTATCTGTTTTGGTTTTTAGATGTATCACCATCATTTTGGTATAAACAGTGTCTTTTCTCAAGGGTTTCATCTGCATTGATCTGCTTTCTGTCCTTGTACTACCTTTCATACATTTGTGATGGATTTGCTCCATGTTTTACTAGATTTGTGTAATAAACACAGATTATTGATAAAATAAGAGCACGTTTCAATTTGTCTTGTATATGTATCATATCAGCGTGTGTTTACTTATTAGGTATTTTAGGACCATCCTTATATGTGTGTAGATTGTATTTGATAGATTTTGGATCATTTTGCTTTCCTTTTAATTTTGTATTGGAAGAGGCACACATCATAAATAACACAAATAGTTTGAGCAGCTCTATCTAATTACGTATCCTTTTATCCAAGTGTTTATGCTTTGACCAACACACAGCATGAATTGGTCTGACCTCTGTCCTCAACTCCGACCTGTGTTTATAAAATGTTCTCAGATTGTCCCTCTCCTCTAAATCCCGATCCCACTTCCCATCCCCAGTGTTGATCTTAAAATGTGTTTCTGATCACCTTTTCATGATTTATGAACCACACACTGTATAAATAATAATAATAAAAAAAAAATTGTGGGCCATAACATAATACTTTAATAACGAAAGAAAAAAATATATAATTTGAATAATTTTCTGAGTCTGTTTTTGACCACTCTTTTTACTTAAATGCGTAAATATTTTACCCAATGCTGATACCAAAACCTGATATTTTATCAATGACTTCTCATTGTTTAAATTCCTTAGTTGTCCATTGTGAAATTACTAACATTAAATGTATTATTTTTTTAATACATGCTTTTTTATCATTCTTACAGACATTGGTATTACTTCAAGAAACAGTGTAGTTGTATATTTTTATTTGGTGTTATTGCATGCAAATAGGAGCATGTATTCTTTAGGTATTGGAGTTAGAACATGAGCTCTCGGTGCTGATTAGCACTCTAAGTTACTGTAGCAGTAGCCAATCACATGTATGGTAGCAAAATATCAGTATTCAGATAGCTGTGATTGGCTGCTGCTACGCTCATTGATTTTCAACTGGTTAGAATTGGAGTTCTCCTGAGCATGAGCAAAAAAGTAACGAAATCATGCTTGAACTGATTTACATGCGGTAAAATGCACTGGATTCCATACAAAATGGGGCGGAGTGCTCCTTTATATTACATTCATTAGCAATGTCAACAGTGGTAGTATTAATCCCATGCCCATGAACAAAGTCATAGTCTCATACCCAAGAAAAAAACTTGAAAAATAAATGAAAGATTAAGCAAAAAAAAACACAAAATCATTTTAATGTTAAGGAAGGCTTGGTTAACTCATTTTTCTGTTCTTAAAGCTATTTCTTCATGTTTTCAATTTTTTATTCCTTGGATAAGTCTTTAGAAGTGTTTTTTAATTCTGAAACTGTATCTATAATAGCCAATTTGGGTTAAGATTGTTTTAACTGGTGTCATGCTCAAGTAAGAGCGCGTATAATTTTGACTTCCTGCAGGATATTATGATAAATGGGGGATTTACTCATGCAGTGTTTATCTGCCATCTATTTATACTGTTCTACTTGTGTCTTCAATAGGTCATGCAGGTGGTAAAGGAGCAGATCATGAGAGCTCTCACAAACAAGCCCAGTTCTCTGGACCAGTTCAAATGTAGACTTCAAAACCTCAGTTACACTGAAATCTTGAAAATACGTCAGTCAGAGAGAATGAATCAAGAGGATTTTCAGTCTCGACCAATCTTGTAAGTAGATGCAATGACGACCCAAACATAAAATCAAGCCTTGGTCATGTGGAGATAGTGGAGTATAAAACCATAAGAGTGTATATGTCTACACTACCTGTGTGTGTGTGTTTGTATGTATAATCCAAATAAAAATCAATTTTAATTCCAGGCTGTAATGCAACAAAATAGCACAAAATAAGTTATATATATATATATATATATATATATATATACACACACCCACGCACACACTGTCACTTTTTAAATAAAAACAACTTTGGTTCATTGAAATAACATCAAATGGATCAGAAATATAGTGTAGACATTGTTTATGTTGTAAATGACTGTTGTAGCTGTAATGGAATATCATCATAGGCGTAGAAAACTTTTAACTTTAAAAAGACTAATTTAGCATTAGAAAACCATTTTTTGCAATTATGTTAGCACTGCTAGAAATGTCACACACACACAGTGGCAAAAAAGGTGAATCCTTTAGAATAACCAGCATTAATTTATACATTAGATATAATTTTCAAGTTACAATAATGAACAAAAGCAATCTGTTTTAACTAATAACACACAAATTACTGTATTGTTCTTGTCCATATTAAATACCATGCCTCACAAAAAAGAAATCTCTGAAGACCTGTGGCTGATCTTCCTAAAAGTGGGCTCCCAACCAAGATGACTCCAAGGGTACAATGCATAATTTTCAATGAGGCAAAAAGATCCCTAGAGTAACATCTAACGGCTTTAAGGAATCATTGGAGCTGGTTAACATTTCTGTTCAGGAGTTTACCATACGCAAAATATTGAACAGGCATGGAGTCCATGGCCGGACACCACAGAGGAAGCCACTGCTCTCCCAAAAAAACCATTGCTGTGTGCCTGAAGTTTGCCAAAGAGCACCTTGACACGCTATAGCGCTACTTGGAAAATGCTTTTGTAGTCTGATGGAACTTAAGGTTGATTTGTTCAGTAAGAACATGCAGCACTACGTATGGCGTAAAAAGGGCACCGCATGTCCAAGAATGAAAACATCATGCCAATAGTGAAGTTCTGTGAAGGGAATATTGTGATTTAGGGCTTTTCATCATTGAGGGGGCAATGAATTTCCAAGTTTATCAAGAACAATGACCTTAAACATCAAAGTAAAGTCAGAGCACAGGCCTTAACCCATTAGAGATGTTGTGGAATGACCTCGAGAGAGCTGTTTACACAGACATCCTAAGGATATGTCTAAGCAGTGCTGTAGGGAAGAATGGCCTAAAATTCCTCCTGAACATTGTGCAGGTATGATCTGCATTTAAGCCTATACTTTACGTGAATGCATTGGGCGGTTCATTTATTTTCTATGGAAATAATGTTCTAGGTTATCTGTGAGAAATTTAGCATTAATCTGAGCATAAAAAATGTTGAGAGGCTGACTTGAAAGATTAAGTAGTTCATAAAAGATGACCTGTTTACAGTCAACTGAACATTGACAAATTCCACTGTGCCTATGGCTGAGAACCTTAGTGGCTGCTACACTTTCCATTACAGTCAACATAAGAGGCCATGATTAAATGTCTACATTAGAACCTACTTACCTAGATCTTCCCAATTTGGAAGCTGCTTTGGAGCCATCCGGGTTTGTTATCAAACTCCGTAGCCATGTACATTGCACCGAAAATACTCAACACTGGCAAACTGCTCTTTTTTTTCCCCAGTAAACGCTCTATGATGAAAATATAACCTACCCCTAACCTGTTGCAGTTCAATATTGCTCTAGAACTAAAATGTCAACTAGAAAGCAACACACGCGTCTGAAAAATAAATCTGTTTAATTGCTTGTTTTCAGTATTGGCTGAAAATGTATTTCTCTTACTAAAAATAGATCATCTTTTCTAGGAAAACATCGCAGCTTTGCGTTTTTTCTGGGAATCTGTGCTTTGCTCGTGTATTTTGCTACTGCTATATGCTTGTATTTCTATATTATTTTTAAAACCAAGTCAGTTTTTATTGATAATTAAAGAGCATCTATATCGTATTAAATACTGTATGAGGATTTGTAATTATATGTAAAAAAATGGACGCTGTTAAAGAAATCAATCATAGTTTTTTTCATTTGTATCTTATCTTTTACATGTAAGATTAAATCTATTTTGGTTAGTTGGATTTTAATGCTAACCTGTCATCCAAAGGCTCATTTAAGGTTTTCATGGTAATTTTAGATACCTCTTTTTTTTTTCCTCTGATGACAGTAGGCTGCAGTATTTATTGATGTGGGGATTATGTATAAAGCGTGATTCTGATGCAATGTTTGAAAACTTGTATCACCATAGCAACACGACCAAATGAGTTATTGCTAAAGCAGGATCTCACTGGAGGGGGGCACGTTCATAATGTAATGTGAACTCAGTGAGATGAAACTGCACATGTCCTACTATATATAATATCCTGATATATATATATAAACATTCTACCATATAAGCGGACTAAGCAGATTCCAGTTCCCACTGCTTTAACGGACTCAACATGGGCTTATAGAGGGGAGACGAGCAGCATGCTTCATGAGTAGGGATAAGAGGCCCTGACTCCCGGACTTACCTAATTTCAAGAAGAAGGCAGAGTTGAGCGGTAACATCGCGTTGTGACACCCCATGGGAGTAGTGCCGGAGCATTAAAAGCAAGCTGAAAGCGAGTTGCGTGTGTCTGCCTGGGTATGTGGGGGTCTGCCTGGGTATGTGGGGGTCTGGTTATGTTAATGTGTGGGTCTGGTTATGTTAATGTGTGGGTCTGGTTAGGTTAGTGTGTGTGGGTCTGTGTCTGGATGTGTTAGTGTGAGTATATGTGCACTCTCTCCTCTGAGTAATCTTAGTTATTGACAGTAATGAAACAGTTTACTCAAAAAGGCCATAAAAGTTTATTACCCACCTATTAAAAATAGTATTCTATTTCCAGAGTACCATTCAACAAAGTTTTTGGGCAGGCTTGATCATTAAAATGAACAGACTAACCTTGAAAATAATTAGTGATATATTAACATTTTCTCAAACTCGTAAGACACTCTTATAATTGGGTATTAACACATCTAACAAACAATATGTACGATATACACAATCTAGATATGCTATACCGTATTCGTTTTACTCAAGATTAATATAATAAGAAAAACAAAGGTTATAACTTACCTTAAAATATAATAGTGGAGAACCAGTTTCTGAGGTTCACATTCTATGACCTTTTCTAAGATAAACAGTTTGCACTCATCAACTCAGCTGGGCCATACATTTATTTAGAGCATACCGATGAAGAAAGTACTTCTTTGTTATCAGTACAGAAAAATATAACCATGTATGTGATTTTAAAGATGGGGCCAAATGTGCACTAGTGAAACACAAAACCTGCATTGCAGAGAAGGTTTGAATTCTGGAGTTGAAAAAGTCTGCAAAAATAATCGAGTTTAGTTCATTTTGGAGATTCTCAGTCATCACTTTCGTTTGCATTTTAGGGAGCTTAAAGAAAAAATACAGCCAGAAATTTTGGAGCTCATAAAGCAGCAACGCCTCAACCGCCTTGTCGAAGGAACCTGCTTTAGGAAGCATTATAACCGAAGACGACAAGGTATTGTATTGAATTCTTTTCTTACTGTTGCTTCGAAAGATATAGGTTATACTGATGTCTACCTCATGTATCATTTAGTGTTTACTAGAGCACTGTTTCATAGGAATGCTTAAAAAAGATGCTCTTGTGGTAATTCAAGTTACATGCCCCTTATTATTCACAGCCTTTCTCTTGCAAAGGGTTAAGTGTGTGAAACAGTTAAGAGAATGTTTTATGAGCCTTTGCATCGTTGACCTTTTTACCTGTGAAAAAATGTAATGTACGCAAATAACCACCTAAGGTGGAACATCAGTGTATAGCCTGTATTGAAGATATTTTATTGTGGTGTATAAAGCATATAGATTAATGTAGAAAAATATATTTTCAAACATTCTGAGTAGCTTCGCTATGTTGAAGTGTTTGGGTAACTAGCTGTTTCTCACTTAGTGTTAGTGCGGATACAAAAAAACCCCAAAAATTAGCACTGGTTCTTGTTAAAAAAAAAAAAAAAATAATAATAATAATAAAATATATATATATAAATATACACTTTTTTGGGGAGAGAAGAGACATTCTATTAGGATTAATCAGCATATCTACAGTACTAAATTTAACTGAGAAACCTAGAAATAGTAGCTCTATAAAACTAAAACTGATAAATATGTAGAATTTAATGTGCTAATATTTTATCTGAATTACATGCTGCATTCAATCCAAGTGACACAATATGTGTTATATTGTAATTACACTCTGATGTATGATGGGAGAATGGTAGCAGTACTTCCACCACATTCTTCTTAATATTTTATGAGATAAAATATTCTCGGAGTCTCAAGAACATGTTGATGGGAATGACGTTCATCAATTCTTTAGTGGTACGTGTTATCTCACTGCCTATAGAAGTTTGACCTACATGTCGGAAAACATCTCCTTATGAAATTTTAAGTGCTTCTTCAAGTCGTTCAAGTACAAGGAATTAAGTTCAGGTTTTCCACAGAGTGAGAATCCCTGCTGTTTCCCTGGAGCCCACATTGAAATAAAGAGAAAGCCTTCACATTTTCAAAGGCTGAATTTTCCATCGACAGATATCCTGTTCATGCCATGATTCGTTTAAAGACCCTAATCAGATGGCTTTGCGGTTTCTGTTGGAACAGCAGTTTCTGTTTCGAAAAGTTTAAATGATCTCGATCTAATAACGATTAATGATTTGAATAGGAGCTTTATGTACTGCTAACACAGAAACTAAAATCCTTATAGATCTGGTTCCATGTGGGTTTTTATATTGTATAGAGCACCATTTTTTAAGTGGGTTTGGGAAGACTAGCTGGTTTCCTTAAGTGGCCATACATGGGTCGCTTATGCCCTTGCTCAACTCAATATGGGAAATATATATTTTGTTTTAAGTCTTGCTCCACACAGTTTTGTCTATACCTGCAGTGTTCCTATGTATGATAACATACATCATACGTTCCAACCTTTAAAGCAGCCAAAGAGAGCGATTTTGTCTTAATGGAGTGTGCAAGACTTACAAGACTTAAGTGACTTACTTTGACTTTATACAGCTGAGTTAGGCATTAAGCAAATGGGTAATGTATGTGATTTTATTGAAACATGTAACGCTTAAGAACACCTTGATACAGTTCAGAGCTCCTTAATAAAAATGACACCAGGGTAGGGAAAAATGACGAAGAGAATTTTCCCTGCATTTATTAGTTATGCTTCCCTGCAAAAGAAGATAATTTTGGGAACTATGGTGAAACGTATATAGGAGAAATACTATCTTCAAATATACTGTTACCATAGTGTACTATATATTAATTTGATAGTTTTATTATGCAGCCCGCGAAACCATTTTATTCTCATTTCATTCATTCAACAGCTCAAAGCTGGATGGCAACTGTAACCATTAATGCTAAAAATAAAACCTGCCTTACGAAAAAAGATTGTATATTCCAAATTCTGCAAAGGTTATCTTTCACAAAAGCCATTACTTAATTATATATGTCTAAGCTCCCTACTGAAAGCTGATGACATTTGTATTAAATGTCAGTCACACTACCTGTCAACGGGTCACCTCTGTATTTAGTAACAAATTGTTCAATTCATGAATAGAATGGATATCTTTAGATTTAAGGTTTGTGAATTCATTTTCCCTGTGCAACCATTTAAGCAGATATAACACGCGCTTATATCATTGTGGCTCTTAACTACTGTATCTCTACCTTAACCATCTAAGAAGCTTTTTCAGCAGCAATGACATCATAACACTTCAGTTTGTCATTACCACCCACCACCACCAAGCTTTCATAAGAAATGGATATTTCAAATATTTAGCTATAATGGTGTTCCCTTCACAAAAAGTTTCAAACATCCCTTTTCGTGGAAGTCTTGAGATGGTGAGAAAGAAAACAATATGTGGCTTGCAACAAAACAAGCAAAAATTAACTCTGCCTTACTAGTTTCCTCTATAGGTCTGGTATCACATGACCTTTTGGGGTAGCCTCTGATTATTCTTAACCTGTTTATGACATCTCCATGGATTGTCTTCTTGATTTCCTTTTGTAGGCCCTATAACTTGTCCCTGTTAAAAATATCCTACCCAAAACATGGATTCATACACCTATAATCTGTCATAATAAATATTATTGCCCAGCAATAAACAAGATAGCTAGTGAAGGTGCATCGAAGATTTTTTTTATATTCTTAAGGGGCCTGATTTAATTTTTTTAAATGGTATACATGCTGCTTTGTTATATCTCTGAACATTTATGACTGTTGCCATTGGTTAATACTATATTTTGAGAAGGACCCTACAAAACTTAAAAAAAACAACAACAAAAAAAACCAGAGGAACGCTGATTCTTTTTGAAATGCATTCCCTTTTATAGACTACTTGATGTCTTTACTTTACAAAAATGACCTAGATTTCAGCACTGAAAATAAATGGGAAAATAACCTTTCCCAAATAATATGATGGTCTGAAGGTTGTTGTCACAGTAATTTAAAAAAAAATGATGTCCACCGTAAAGTTCTCTATGAGGTCACTATTTCATATCTAGGTCAGCATCAGCAGACACTAAACCTTTTGGCTGAGATGGTGTAGAGATTTTTCTATTAAATTATTTTTAAAGTTTTCTTTCCTTAAAATGAGCCTGTCAATAAGTGTGACATAAAAACAGTATATATATGTTGCTGTGCTATTCAATGCCCTTAATACAATGTATATACACACTTACATGTGTAACATTTAAAAAATAGTTTTTGCTGTGTATATGCACATAGTTTTAGGGCTGTAGAACATTTTGTTACATACACTCACTGGCCACTTTACTGGGTACCTCTTACTAGTACTGGGTTGGATCCCCTTTTCCAGGGCTGACCCAAGGCAAAATGCCGCCTGGGGCGAATTTTAAAATGCTGCCCCCCCCTTATCTAGCCTTCCTCTCCCTCCGTCCCTGCCGCCCCCCCCTTATCTACCCTTCCTCTCCCTCCGTCCCTGTCGCCCCCCCCTTGTACTTACCTTTCTGCAGTCCTGCGGCGGAAATCTTCCGGCACTCAGCATTACAAGCTGGCACCGAGACCGAACAGGGAGACTCGCCGCAGAGGAGAGAGAGAGGGGCGCCGAGCGGGTACTGACCACTCGGCGCCCCTTTCTCTCTCTTTCGCTTTAAAAAAAAAAAAAAAAAAAAAAAGGGGCTTGGGTGCCCCACTCGGCTCCAATGTCGGGCCGGCCCTGCCCTTTTCCCTTCAGAAGTGCCTTCATTCTTCGTGGCATACTTTCTAAAAGGTGCTGGAAACATTCCTCCGAGATTTTGGTCCATATGGAGATGATGGCATCACGCAGTTGCAATAGATTTGTCCACCTCCTCCCAGGTTCTACACACTTCCACCTACTTTCCAACACTTTAGTGTCTAAATTGGTCTGATCCTACCCCCTTATCGCTGCCTTTCTGCTTCCTTTACATGGCATTTGGAGGTGTTCTGGGCTGCTGGTACTAGGAAGGTCCCAAGTATAAATAATTGTTAAAAACACAAAACTATGAATTAAGTACAAATTGATTAAGGTAGTATCATGTTTAAGTCAAGTACAATTTAAGAGACTGGCCAATGAAGCCATATCTGAGCAGGTTCCCTGTTGAGGTGAAGGTAGGTAGACAAACAAGTCAGCATGTATTTAAACAGAGTGTAATGCACTGGTTTTACATGCAAGAACAATATTGTGGAAATAATATACCATAATTTCATTTTTATAAAATGTTTCTGGTAGCTTAAATCCCAGTAGGCTATTTTCTCGCTTTTCCTTTTGCTGACATTCAGCTTTATAAAATGCTTTTTCCCTGAATCCATTGCACATGAAATAATCATCTTTAAAGTGTTGAACCCCCATCCTCCCTTTATTCTTCTTAAAGTTTGTATTGAAAAGATACAATACTCATCTTATACCTTTTTATTTTTTCTTTCATTCCACGATTTCATTGAAGACGAAAGAAAATTGAACTGTGTTAACATTAACGTGTGCTCCAGAATGTCACCGGTCGTGCCACATACCTGTTCATTTCAAGCAAAGTTTTCATTAAATTTGAAATGGGTGAAAGCTGTAGTGGAGCTGACTGACAAGAGTAGACAACGCGTAGATCGTCGGAAAGCTAATAAGGACAATGTGTATATATACCACGAAGACTGAACAATAAAGTATTGTCCTTTTAAAAAGAGTGTTAGATATAGCAATATATTAAGGTGTCACTTGGCTCATGGTGTCCACTGATTGACTATGTGTGCATAGGGTGGGTGGACACAATTGAGACACATGGATTGGAGGTTAATTTGCTACATTTCACAAGAGCAGTTATGACAAGATGGGGTTTGAGTAAGAAAATAAAGGCTAAAAATGACAGGTGGTTTGAAGATTGAGATGATGCTTTGGTGGGATAGGATGGAGAACTGCAATGAGTTGGATAATGGACAGTTAAAATGATAAGAGAAAAGTGTATTGGGGTTAGAGGGGTAACGGAGCTGGATAGGTAAGGAATTTAAATGGACTGGAGAGGGACAAACTGCATAGTGGTAAAAAAGATAGATTGAACGATAGATACAAACAAAAAAAAAGTGAGCACAAGTATACAAGGGGCCTAATAAAAAGGAGAGGTGACTACAATAACTAGAGGCAAGAAAGAGACAAGAAGGGCTATAATAGGAGACCAGAGGGGTAAATGGAGGAATGATGGAGTAACTAGAAGGTAATTTCATAGGTCATGATAACACTATTGCTTTTTTTTTTGCTTTTTTTTTTTTTTACTAAGTTTGTATGTATTGTTGTATGTAGTGTAACACCTACTTATATAATCACCATCAACTGTGATGAGAATTTTATCTAAATTAGTCTTTTATGACTTATAAGTACTATTTAAATGTAGTGAAAGATTAAGCTGTGGCTAGGTTTTTTTAAACACTCTGCTGTTGCTATACATATTATAGAGGATTTAAGGGCTGTGGTATTTTGTGGTATACCCAGCAAACATTCTAGGATTTGGGTCCCAAACCTGGGTCAGGGCTTAATATGGACACTTGTAGACCAAAGGAGGTCTCCTTTACTTTCATGACATATTAATGCCAAAGCTCCTGTTTTTAATTTATAGCTGTCCTTCCTAGCATCCAGCCACAATGCAGCCCATCACACTAACTCAAGAAAAGGTTGCATTTGAAAATGGAACATAAATGAATTAAAGTACAGAAAGAAGCTTTTCAAGTAGTTTGGCCTTGTTAACGGTTCCTTTGTCTTTGTGTTTGTCTTTATGGCCAACACCTACTATTGTGGCTTTCTTGGGCACAGGGAGTGATATATTGCTTTCTAAATGGTAAACGCATTTTATGCCGTTGGCCCTTCGGGCGGGCTACACTTAGAATGAAATAAATCATTTCTGTATCAATATGCATTAAGTCTTCCTCATTGGGATTGTGTTCATTGTTCCTACCAGGGGTTTAACCCAGTAAGTTCCACCTCCCTGGAACTGAATATAGTAAACGTATACCATATTCGTTTATTACTTAAATAATCTTAAGCGTTGTATATACTTTAAGTATGCAAACGCTATTTGTGTTGCTATAAGACACACACATGATCTGTGCATTGTTTAAGTCATGGTGCAGTTCGTTAATTGTACATTCCCAGTAACTTCTGGACAATGATGTTTATTTAGATGAACAGTGAGCACATTTTCTTTTTCTTTCACATATAGAAATAAATTTCTTCTTTATTTCTAAGCCTATCTTTTTAACCTTATAAATAATATATAAACATACCTCGGTACTTTTGTAAAAGAGGTTGTACAATTTTTAACCCATTCATAGACCATCGCAAAGAGTTTATTGCAGCAACTTGCTATATGTGTCAGCCAAATGCATCTAATAACAAGCCTTATGAAGACTACATTTGTTAGCTGGTAAATATATGCTTATATATTGACGCAGGGATTTCAATTGTTATATACCAATAAGAAATCACCAGTTGGGATACTCAAATATAAGTCTTAGTGTCCCACTAACCCAATCTTGTGCTCTCTCCTTTACCATTTACAGGTAAAGTCAATGATTCAACTTCTTAATCTAGTAGATGCAGTCATAGTTTAGCATCATAAGTTATAGGCCCTAAGTGACTTCTAGATTTGGCGTCTATTTGACTTTGTAACGGATATGTAGTGTAAATCCACCCATTTCGTGCTGTACATAACACCTAGTGCTCTCGAAATTAACCAAATCACCAGCTGAATAATAGTTATTACCTAATGAATGGTATTTATCAACCTCGGAAAGAGAAAGGGATGAGTTGATCCTGCTGGTGTTTAAGGTTTAAATAGGCTCTGTAGTCAGTGGCATTTACCAATGGAGCTTTCTTACATCTCCAGCTTCTTGTAGAAGGCAGACTCTTTTAGAGAATAAACTGCAGAAAACATGGACAAGCAGTAACATGTGCCACACTGCCGTAGCCATCCCATTGCTTGTTGTTAATCGGAGAACAATTCTTAGCAATTGCTGAGATCTTAATGGGTGCCGTCCAGTCTCTTGGTGAAACTGTTTCAATGGGGCTCTGGCTTAGTGTCTTGAACTTATGGGGATCGTTGACATTTGGTTGCACCCACTCCCAACCCAGGATCCATGTAATTACTGCCCATGTCCCAGCAGTAACTGTGCCCTAGCCTTTCCCACCACCTATAAGGAGAAGGAGAAGCTCCTGGAAATTGCCATTAAGTGGCAAGATTCTAAATGAGTTCTCCTCACTAGTATGAGGAACCGAGGAATAGAATGTTTGGGGGGGGTGCAATCCCTTAAAGAGGCAAACGGGAAGTGAAGAAATCATCAAGGCATGGAAGTATTGGGTTTTTACACTCAAAAACATAGCATGAGAAGCCCTTGTGTTTGTCTGCTGGACTTTGTATAATAAGGCTCCATTTGCCGTGGGTGTGGAAAAAACCTATTGTACTCGAAAATGACAGATTTAATTACATTTTTCCTTAGAATGTCAGAGCTTTCTTTGAAAAATAGGTATAAAGGGAGTCTGACATTAAAATATTATAGCACTGTTTGCACTCCGATTTAAGTTCTGTTGTAATTTTCTTGGCAATACATTTTTTTATTGCAATTTATCAAAGCAAACTATTCCCCTACTGTTTTTATTCCTTATCCCCATTGAGATTTTGACTATTTTTTCCCCTAACTTTATGATATGTTATTAATTAAAGCTATTGAGTTACCAGCTGGCTTGTAGGCTCATTCTAGCGATATAAAAGGACCACTTATCAATGAGCAGTAAAAGGGCTATAAATACATAGGAAATAAAGCATATGATGTCAATAGATCATTTTATTTTCTTATAAGGCTTACGCTTTTGCCTGATACATCTGTAATGTCCCTGATTTACTATAGAACTGTGCGCAGGTACAAAACAGTACCTACGTACTGAAAATATGAAAGTATATATGATGTCCCTTTAACTTTTAAATTCATATAAAGGTCTTTAACATACAGTATATTTTGGTGAGAAAACTATCCCTTTAAGGAAATTACTACCCTGTGAATTTAATTTTGTTTTTAATCAGTGTTCTGTATTAAATACTTTTGTTTCCAGTTTGACATGCGTTTCAAAGGAACAAAAAGACCAAAATAATATAACAATAGTATGACTACCTATCAAGGCTTCAGTTTCACTGGCACATTAACAAATTCAAATGATTTCAAAAACAATAACCGAGAATATTCTCTCCAACAACCTTAATTTCCGAAGGCAAGAAATTGTAGCAAACATCAAAACCAATTACTATAGCAGTTAATCTAATTTGCAGTTGGTAATCTACACTAATGATACATAATGCTTGAATCACACCTTTTGCATGCAGACATCTATCGAGTATGGCATAGTTTTGATTTTTCTTTTTTAAGATAAAAGTTAATCTTAAATTAATTTAGGTACACTTCCTAATTAACCAAAACCAGACAGATGAGGAAGATAAATAAAACACAAGACTAATTTTATAACTTCTGTAAAAAAAAAAAAAAAAAAAAAAAAAATGGTGCATGCAAGGCTATCCCTAGTAGGGTATTGGGCCCAGAGCAACTTTTGTGGGACTTCTATCCTGCAACAGCATCACATAAACCACTACCTTTTGTGCATTTCCTATGTATATGTATGTAATAGTACATATTAATAAATATTAATCAAAGCTAGGCCACTTATCATGGGCAGCCTGCAGTAGCACCCAGTTGTCCTTTTCTCTACTGCACAGCTTACAGACTAGTTGCTCTAACAGCACGCACGAACACATACACACAGTGACTAAAACTGGACCACGTACAAACATGCACTCGCATCATACAGTAACACACCTACACATGCTAACACCATGCACTCACATACACACCCTCTGTAACACCATATACACACACGCAAATTTTTACTTTTGTTCTCCCAGTTCTCCTTCTTACAGCTTCCCCTGTCCCTCACCTCTCTGCCTCTCACAGCTCTCATTATTCCTGTTTCTCTTGCATTGAGTTCTCCATGCAGCTTGTGTATTATGTGGCCCTGCTGGACACACTGGTTACCAAGATGCCTGGGAGCAGAACAGGTCAGAGTGTGCGACCTCCCTGTTTTACCCTATACAAAAGGTGGCCTTGCATGCACCAATTTGCAATGCAGTAAAACGCCTAGGAGTCCATGGCAACCATTAATGTTTGTATGCAGGTCAGCACAATCTTGTTGCCAGAGAAATTTAATGAGGTCTGCCCTTCATGATGAATTATTAGGTCAGCAAGTTTTAGGTTATCACAGTTTGCGCACAGACTCACCCTTGACTTAATAAACCTTGATAAATACACCATTTACCTGAACATGTACCATATTGGATTTTTCTTGTGCTATTAACCTATTTTTCACTTCAAAAGCATTATGTAAATATAAATAAAGTATTGTATTGTTAGTGTTCTGAATTAGAACACCGTTCAGCTAATAGCAGTTCAGACAGGGAATCATTCCATCTTTTATTGATATATTTAGCACCCCTAAAGTGTCTGTAAACCTGGTGTTCATATTGTGGATATCACCAAACTAGAACTAAATGGGTTATTGGGTTCAATTAAGTTATGTTTGAGCAGCATACAGATGTGCCATTTGTTGCTAGAATAATGATGATGACTGTTGTTACTATGATGTCTGTATTATTTCTTTTCAGATAAGTTTAGGTATTGTCGGCTGTCACCAAATCACAAAGTATTACACTATGGAGATTTGGAGGAGAGTCCCCAAGGAGAAGTACCGCATGATTCTTTGCAAGAGAAATGTAAGTACAAATGCTATGTATGTTATCGGTTAGGTGGTTGAAGAGAAAGGGCAGGATATTGATGAGATAATGGTGGCTCTGCCCAATCTTATCTTCCTTTAGTTGAAGCTTTAAATGAAGTATCTCTAAACAAATAAACATAAAATATGTGTAGTTTTTATAAATAATATATGTATTCGACTCCAACTGCTATCACAACGCGAAGCATTATTTCATCTATTAGTAAATTTACCCATAAAATATCCTGATCGTGTTTGAACCTATCCAGCAGTCAGAACTATGGAATTGTAAGTAACCATGACACCAATGTAAGTCCGTAACTCCACAGCTCAAATTTGTCTTTAAAGCAAAGAAAAGAAACATTAATTTTTCATAGCACCCTACTAGAACAGAAATGTCTAAGACATCCAGGTCCTTGGATTTAAATTGGCACTTTGATAAAACATGGCTATTCCATTAGTTAGTAATTATTGAAAAGTGATTTTTAAGAATGGATATTAAAATGCCCAAGTATTAGTTTTTATTTAGTCAAGGACAGTAAATTGTCTCTTTGAAATAATTTTTTCTTCGCTATAGTCAGTTGATAATGCTTGAACATGCATTACTGACACCAAGCAGGATAATTACCAAAATGCCAACCTGACAGATGAATTTATATGAGGCTGTCTTTAAACAGCAACTGTAAAACTTTCAAATTATGCTTTTTAAGAGCGGTAGTCCCTTTTTGTTCTAGGAGCTCAGAGTGTTGCTGGACATGAACATTTCATAGGGTTCTACAGCCCTAGAAGTCACAATAGTGTGTATATAAGTGTATTACTTATTCTTCTTCACTATTACTGTCACTATTCTTTTTCTAAATACCTTACCTAGTTATGTAAATGGCTACCAAGAGATCACAAAGTCACATTTCTCTAGCTACATCTCTTAATGCACCCCCTAAAACAAAATTGTTCTTATTTGGACATTTCAAGTGTTGGGAGGTATGCATCTGCCAGGTCAGAACTAACCATTTTGAACCGGCACAAGGAACATATTGGGTCACGTCACAGGGAGACGGAAACGGTATCGGGGTTATATATATATATATATATATATATATATATATATATATATATATATATATATATATATATATATATATATATATATATATATATATATATATATATATATATATATATATATATACACACACACACACAATATGTATGTGTTTGAGCATGCATGTGTACTCGTGTGTGTGTTTGACCATGCATGTGTACTGTGTGAGCATGGATGTGTAATTGTATATGTGTATGTGTGAGCATGGATGTGTAATTGTGTAAGTGGGGTGAGATGGAGTGTGCTAGTGAGTATGAGTAAGTGTGTGTAATTTGTGTGCTTACATACGTTGTATGTTTGAAGATGGGGCAAAGAAGGCTCAGACCAGTTGTGTGGGGGTAACGATGGCACGGACCAGCTGTTGAAGTTGGGGGGCCCAGGGCAATTTTTGGAACCAGGGGCCTATGGTTTCTAGTTACACCCCTGCTTATTACAGATTTTCAGTATAATTTGAGTCTTTTTCTAGAGGATTACACAGTGTAATAGTTTTTACATATTTGAATGTGAGGTGTCATCTCAGAAAACACTCTGTGGTGACTCTTTTTTGGTATTCCAAATGTGGTAGTCCCAATTATATGGATTTTCTCCTTAATAATTACTATTGAATATTTGACGTTTTCTCTAACTATAAATAAGATTGTTCTGCGTGCAAAGTTAATCCTCTGGTTTTTTTGCTAAGTGGGTACAAGAACAAGGGGCAGTGGTTGCTTTGGATGGTATATGCCCAGTGATTGCTTCATTAGCAAAAAATACAATATCTGATCCTGAGTTCTTATGCCATGTTGTCCATAACGTGGACACTCAAAAGAATATTAATGTCAAAGAACAAACCCTAAGTTGCTCTTGGCAGTTCTGTCACTGCCTATGTAAGAGACTTACCGGTATATCTTTATAAGGACCCTGAGGAGAGAGGAACACGTGCATTCTTGTGACAACATATATCGTTAATGCGTGTTTGTTATCTACAGTGCCTGTAGCAGACATTAAAGCAATTCTGACGGGAAAGGACTGTCTACACGTAAAAGAAAAGGGAGCCAAGCAGAACAAGGTGAAAACCCATATTTCACATCATGATAAGTAAACCGCTGTTCTATCTTACTACAGTAATTCATCATAGCTCCATGTATCTACCCGGTGGTACAATTTATGTCACTTTGTTAAGTAAGTGTGTAATTAGCACATGACATGTATTGATGCCTTGAAGCCGTCATAGATGGATAATTGCATAGTAAGCCCCTAACATGTCAGAATTCATAGTGCTAATGGAACTAATATGTTTTTTTCTCCTTTATAACCATTGGGTTTTCCATATTAATAAAGCAGAACTCAACTAGATAAGGCTTAAAGGGATTTAACTCTTTCCTCTTACATGTTTTGAAAATTATTTTTCCATGAGAATAAAACCAAAATAAAGAAAATGTCTTCCGTTTTTAAAATGAACAGATAATGGCAGACAGGAATAGGGGATAGTACTGTAGTTCGCTTGATGCTAAAAATATGCCATATAAATATATGGTTGAATTGTTCAGAATACTTGCTGTCTACTTTGGGTTGTGATCTTTTATTATTTCTGGTTATATGTTGCGCTATGTACAGTTTATTTTGTTTTTTCATGTAAATGATCAAAATCAACTTGAAAGAAGAGCTGCTGGACTAGAATCTAGTCACAGTCATTCAGTAATTGCTAAGGGGTTGTTATGCGGAAAAAATTTGCAACACAATTGGATAGTCTTGGGCCTACAACAGGAAATTATGAAAAAGCATTCCATTATCTACCCTTTGGGTGGCCTGGAGCTTTTTCATCTTTATGTTGATAGATTAAATTATGTTTTTTATGTCATTTCTGACATTTTCTTTTTTCACAATTTCAGGAGGTTCTCGAGTTGGCTTTTTCTATAATGTATGACTCCAACTGCCAATTAGATTTCATAGCTCCAGACAAACACGAGGTACGGTATTATTGTATATACAAACAATAAAAGCCTATGGGCATCTCCAAATTGAAATGCCCTTTCCTATTCTGCGTAAAAGATCTGCTTTATTGATACTAAAAAAAACATACCACACGCAGTGAAAACAAATGCTCAAACGCTATCGATTGTCTAAGACGAAAACATTTCTGTTTTCCTACTTATTTTGTAGGAAACTTGACCTTTTTTAAATTAAGAAATTGATTGTGAACTAGAAACAAACTAAAGAGAAGGAAAACACAATTATAAAGTCATCATGGGAATTTTCTTGCAAAATTCCACTTTGCTGTAGGAAATGTGATGTTTGGTAACACTATTTTTTTCGCTTGAGTATCACACTTGCTTCAAAGTATGGACCTTTAACAGTGGTTTCGCTTCCATCTATATACTATGTGTATATTATTAATCAAATACCTTTTTATAATCTAATCCCCTGGTAATGGAGCTTTATAGCTGACCTTTGCCTCTCTACTAGGAGGTAATGTAATGGATTAACTGCACTTCAATAAAAGTGTTTTATTGAGTTATCCTTTGAGACAATACTACTGTGTTCTGAACCTGACCCCTTCACCAGGACATACTTGTTCTTTCCTTTTAATGCCCTTCTGAGCTTTGTCCTTAACACTCAATGTGTAGGAGGCTTTCCTTTTCTTTTTGTTTCTTTTGTGGAATACATACTGATATGATTAGGCTTTACAATACATATCAGCCCCTCAACAAAGACAGAGATTACCATTCACTGATAATACCTTCTGTTGGTTGTAGAACCTAAAAGTCTACTCCTTTGTGTCTTAACCCCTGAACACACACGTTATTATACGTGGTCACTAAAACAAATTGCACCTAGATGATGATTCTGTGTCATGTAAATGATAACTGGTTTGATTTCCATCTCTCTATCCATTGGTTATTAACTAGGGAATTTCCATAATCTCAGATGTCTGTTTGCATGTATTTTGCCAGCCTTATAACAATGTTCTTTTCCCCCCCTAACAGTACTGTATCTGGACTGATGGCTTAAATGCATTACTTGGGAAGGATATGATCAGTGACCTAACACGGAATGATTTGGACACACTATTAAGCATGGAGATAAAGCTTCGTCTTCTAGACCTGGAAAATATACAGATTCCCGATGCACCTCCACCTATCCCAAAGGAACCTAGCAATTATGATTTTGTTTATGATTGCAACTGAGATCTTTACCCTGATTCTTCTGTGTCAACTGGAATTCCGCTAACTGGAGAAATTTCAAAACAAGAAAATAATAAAAAAAAAATCAAAGTTGTATTAATTGAACATGTCATGCTCCAATCACCTCTTCTGAAGTCTTTTCTTCATGTATCAACTAATTTTGCAATTGGATGATACAGCTGCCACTGCTGTACGAGTCGAAAGGCAAACAGTCTACCAAAAAGCTCCAGATACGATCTGCTTATATTCCCGTTGCTTCCAACCACAATAATGTAACACATCTGTGATAAGCGCTTTGTGGATACTTTATAATAATATTGTTGGACTGAGGAAATAAATAGACTGTCAATGCTGCTGTGTGGTCTGGCCTCAAACCGAAGAGGAGCCAAATACAGTTACTAATATATAAAAAAAAAAAACTGCTTTTATGGCTTTGCATAATTCTTCCTCATTCATATTGCAGTCATGGACTTTACTTTGACTAAAGGCAGACCTGACCTTACTTTGTAAAGCATTGTATTTCTCCTAAAGACCCTATTTTTATGTACTGCTCAAAAGTTGAAACACAGACCTCACTGTCTTTTGTGTATTTATGTATTTCTCCTGGCTGGAGAAATCCCAGGAGTTGGATATCCTTGGCACTTAATATTTTACCGACTGTGCCCGACTTTTGTGCTATTTTATATCGATCGCTATGAATGCATAACTTCCTAGGTCCTAAAAAGGTTTGACTGGCTCATGCAACTTTGCTTCTGGCTCACAAACCCAACAGAGGTTTGTCCAGCCTTGTGTATCCATATATAATATATACATACATTTATATACACACATAAGTCATGCTGCCATGTACGTTTGCTCACAAAAAATAACGAAATGGTCGTGTTTAAAACTCAAGACGCAGTGAAACCTTTCTGTTGAAGTTTGTTGTGCATATACTACTTACTGTGTTGGCATTCCAAGTTTAAACCTAATGTAGAAAGCAATAGTGAGATAATACCTTTTCCTGCCCTCTGGAACGTTAAAATTATAAGTATTCATCATATCTTTTGTGTTTTGATCAACAGCACTGTATCGGCACAGCCAACATTGTATCTAACACTCTAATTTCCTGCAATATCAAAAATTCTGTCTAGTAAAAATCCACGTGGAACGACCTGTGTCGACTATTACTGTGATGTAAAGAGCAAACATATCATTAATCATGTTAACACTCTTATTGATGATGTTCATTGGAAAAATTAATACATTTTTTGCAGTATGTTGGGTTCAAGTATGATAGAATGGTGCAGGAATACCATCTTATATTATTGGAATCATGTGGATGGTACCTGATACCTGATGAATTTGTAGTCCAACATCTGATAGAGACACAGACTGCCAGCTGTTTTTTTTTTTTGCTTTAACAACAAATGCTATATCCATGTTTTAGGGCACTTTAGCCATTTGTAATACTTCATGCAGTATTGAGTGCTATATCTCAGAATGATGATTATCAGGGTTATGTATAAAAAGTGATTATTGTGCAAAGTTTAAACGATGGTCTGATCAACATAACAGCCAACAAAATAATCCAGTCAGCGAGAACATTCCACTGGTTACTAGGGTGGTAAGAACTTTGCATTTATATCACCTTTTAAAGTGCTCTTATTGCCATATCAACCAGTTGAATGTTCATGCTGATAGTGATCCAACTACATATATATAACCCTAATGTTCTTCATTTAAAAACAAAATGGCTCATGTAATAGCTGAATGTGGAGGCCACTAGAAGCATTATGAAGCAGAACACATCATCGATTAGTTACCTTTTCTGCCATAGTTTTCAGAGGTTAAATATCTATAGGTTATTAAACACTGTGCTATGTAGCATCAATAAAATATCGTGGTATTGCGGGCATTAAATAGTTTATTTGTAACTTAAGTTACAAACTATGCCAATCAAAGTTAACAGTCACACAAATGTCACCATGTTTTGAAATTCCTTCCTTAATTTGTATTTTCAAAGTTCAATATACACTTCATTGTTGGCCTGATGGGTTTTTCTATTATATTTATTTAATATATGCAGAAGGAATTGAACAAATTTCATCTAGTGACATGGAACGGATGTACATATTTATATCAATTCCTAATAAACAGTATGTGCTTTTCTTCCTTTTCCAGTGTCCTGTAGTGTTTGTGTTCTGTATGATTAAAACGCAACATGGAAGTGACCTGATTTTAAGTTTGGTTTCTATGAAATGAACAGCTAAGCCTAGATTTATACTGTGCCCTCCACAGATATTGGCACCCTTGGTAACTATGAAAGAGGCCAGGAAAACATTAAAATAGCCCGGTTAAATGTTCCAGCGGGACAATGATCCAAAACATACATCAAAATCACCACATTAAATGGTTTACTGACCATAAAATCAAGGTCCTACCATTGTCATCCCAGTCCCCTGATTTGAACCCCATAGAAACCTGTGGGGTGGAACTGAAGAGAGTCCACCAGCGTTGTCAGATCCTTGTCATTTATTCTCCAACCTCACCATACATTATAGGAGACAACCCAGAGCCATTATGTTGGCAAAGGTTGATAGCACAAAGTATTGACTAAAGGGGTGCCAATAATTGTGGCACACATATATTAAAATATTTTTCTTTTTTTAGATAAATCTGTAAGCATAGTCTTCTATGACAAAAAAAAAAGCTCAAGAACAAGCTATATCCAACAAATTGTGATTTTACTTACATGTGAATAAAAGACCCCAAAACAAAATAATAAAATAGAAGCCAGGCTCCCATTGGAGTCCACTCAAGCCAAGGCTGACCATCCTAAACACTCAAGTCACTAACCTCTCCAGACAAAACACATTTGTCCAGGCAGGAAATGCCACAGGTGGCTTAGATATCTTCTGTAGAGCCGCTCCTTGCCTTGATACCAAAGGGAAATTCCTCTTCCCTCAACAGTTTCCCTGATTCCGTGGCTTGAGGGAGTTTAAATAAGTTGATGCCAAACAAGCCCCCTCCCGGTGACCTGGTGCCAAAGCCATTGGTCTCCCCAGGCCAAGTTGCTCAAAGGTGTACCTTGCCCTGCCTTTTGCCAGGGGGACTTAAATCCCTGTTCCTTCCAGGCCAAGTTGCTCAGAGTAGTTTGTCCCCCACTCCCTGCGCAGGCCAAGCTGCTCAGAACGGATGGGTTTCATTTTTCCCCTACCTCCCTCCCTCCGCAGCCCGGGCTGCTCAGAGCGGGTTGTTGTACCCCGGCTCTCCAAATGCTCCTCCCAGGGGCCCATACACAATATTTACACACATTCTGTACATAATAAATAAGAAAAATAATCCTTGGGGCTGTACAGTGTCTTTATATAAATTGATGGATTTATGGCTATAGATAGATCGATGAACATATGAATGAATAGGTGATCATTACAAATACTCCGAATTTTAACATTTTCAGAAATGCTTATTAGAGGCTTACTAAAAAAATCCACAAATGTAATAAATGTATTTAATAAAAAGATTTTGATCTAGCAAATGTACCCAATTAAGCTGAAACCATACCAAAATACTTTAATGACGTTTTGGATCTTGAATTCTGAGCTTACTCGTTAAATGCCCACGCTGCTTTAAATTTGCAAGTTCACCTTCGTTAAATCCATTATTTACGCCAGCAATACCTAATCACTTTGTCCACCTTGGCTTAATTACTAGAGTGAAATATCGTCTCCGTGGGAAGATTAGTCAAACTGTAGAACATTATATGATTTAATGCAATGCATTATGTGATTAACACCAACATGACCAAATGATTAAAATAAAGGCTCTATCTCTCTCAAGTCAGTATCTTCCAGAAGCTTTATGTGAATATTAAGTGTTTGCTAGTACCACAATGTATGTATTAAAGGGTCAACAGCCTCAGGGATGCCATTGGTCTAAGGAGGTCTCTTCGAGGATGTGGAAGTGCGTCAAAAAGCTCTTCATAAATCTCTGTAAAGTGTCCTTAAAAAAATATTTGAGCAGATTTACTTTCCTTTGTTTATATAAAATTATTCTTTTCATGTGCATTAGAGATGGGGTCCCCTGAATCTGGCTCTGTTCTTAGCACATACAGTACTCTGCAAAAGTTTTAGGCAGGCGTGAAAAAAAGCAATAACGTAAGAATGCGTTCATGTTAATAGTTTATTTTTATCGTTTAACCATTTCAGAGGTTTGGTCTGCTGGTTGTCCCACACCTGAATCTTCCTCAGTTGGCTCAGTCACTATGTGACAAAAGTTATGACCAACTTACGCATGAGGATCTAAATAACTCACTGGATCTATCCACTGTTATCAGTAAGACATGTACATGTAGTATCTCTCTGATGTATTCTTTGACTAGATTATCCCAGAATTTAAGGACCCGTGGCAAAGATTTAACACTCCGGGTTTATGAGCTCTCAGATCTTTAGACTGATCATATTATTGAGGCCAATAATGTCTCCCCAAAGGTTTTTATCTCATGATCCTGTATGTGGCACCCCCCCCCACACACACACACTTTAAAACTGCATAGCTTCTACCGTTATATACCGGCGCAGACACTGAAGGTGGTAGAGCATAACACTTATCACTATATACTGAGGCAGAAATTGACGGTGGTACAGCATAACACCTACCACTATATACTGAGGCAGACATTGACAATAGTGCAGCATAACTCCTATCACTATATACTAAGCCAAACATTGATGTGGTGTAGGCCTACCACTTCATTAGTATATATGAACCCCCTCACACCATAAAAAAACCCACTTTTATTTAAAGTAACACACCAAAATAGGACAAACAATGAAATGAAATGAAATAACAATATTAACATATATATATATATATATATATATATATATATATATATATAATTGTTAACAGCAATCACATTCCTATCATGCCCAGGCATACACAGATTCCAGGATGTACTCGCAGACTTGGCATGATAGGAGTATGATTGCCCTATCTACCCCTTCTCCCTCCCTTCTCCCTATCTACCCCTTCTCCCTCCCTTCTCCCTATCTACCCCCTATCCCCCATCTCACTCCCTTCTCCCTATCTACCCCCTACTAACTATCTACCCTCTCCCTCTTTGAAGTTCACTTACCCTTCAGGAGTCCTGCGGTGCGGGTGCAAGGCCTCTGTCTCCCAGCTCTGCCACTGTATGGAACAGTATAGAGTGATGGGAGTTATGATGTACTTTAGAGCATAATTATATAATGAAAAATACATTGGAAATGGTACAGCATAACACCCATCACTCTCACACATATACCAATCCACACATATACCAATCCACACATATACCAATCCACACATATACACCAATCCACACACATGTACTAATCCACACATATAATAATCCACACATATACCAATCCACACATATACCAATCCAGACATATACCAATCCGCTCTCACTGTCACTGTCACTCTCACTGAATGCTTTCCTACCTTTCCTCTTTTCTCCTTACAGCTCCTTTTCCTCCTCTTCTTCAGTTCTTCTGTCTTCTTCCGGTTCAGAGGTCACGGACAGCGGTGGGCGCGGCTTCAGTGTTGTGTGCCGGGATCTGACAACAAACCGCGGCGCACAGCAGCTGTTGCCGCGCGGATCGCAAGGGAGCGGTATCGGAGGCCTGTTAAAGACCTCCGATACCGCTCCCTTGCGAGCCTGCTCCTCCAGCGGCGGACATTACTGTCCGTCTCTGGAGGGGTGCCGGCAAATTGGCACCCCCCTGATGAGCGGCACCCGGTGCGGACCGCCCCCGCCCCCCGCTAGGTACGCTACTGCAGAGAATACAGCATATACATGTGACCTAAACTCAGATTAAATATTGGATACAAGAGCCAATCTAATTGCTCAAAATGTTAACATGAAGGCGTAGACTTAGTTCAGTCATTTTGGGATGACGATGAGTTTGCCAGTCAAAACCTGGGCCAGCGCTTACAACTTTAAGCTGTTGGGGCACTTTTTGATTTTGGACTCCTCGGGTCTTACTGCGAGAGCAAGGTCTCTGCTCATTGTGCCATCTGCTAAAAGGGCTGCCCTGGCACAGTAGATGCATCACCAGCCATCAGAGTTAGAAATGGCTCTTCCGAGATTTAAGTTCATTTTTCAGATCACTGCACAGGTAGGCCAAAGTATTTTTGGACAGATGGGCCCGATATATATCTTCTTTAAACCTGATGATCAAGGTCTCTAGTGTCAACACTTTTAAACATACAGGGTGGTTCTCATTGCAATTCTTTAAAGGACAAGCATCCACTACCACAACATCAGCACCGATATGCATTTATGTCATCAGAGTCATTATTTATGTCATGTATGTCCTTGATCAGGTGTCAAGATTTAGATTGGGATCAACTCTGATTACAGTGTATCCCTTTGAGAGATCAAGTGCTCTGACAGGATGTTGGTCTAACTCAAACCTATGTTGGGTTCCCTGCTTGTTTGGGTTGTGTCAGTTATTGTTTCCAAGAATTGGAATGCGATCTTGTGCAACCATTAATGCATTATGTATTTAACGGGTTCACCAAGAGAGCTGTAGTAACTCCCAGAGATCACCCAGTATCCTCCTGTTGTCCCCGGAATAACTTCCAGCACCAGCCAGCATGCACACCTTGGAACCCTGCTATGTGTACCCAATAAGTAGACAAAACTACCCTGAACTGAGCACAGCAGGAATGAACAATTTATTGTTGTAAAACATAGACTCATATAGCCAAAGAACGTCATTAACATAAATTAACATTGATAAATCCCCTTTAGCTACTGAATCTCCCCCTGGCAGCAATCCTGTTCATGGGATTAGTTTACACAATGGAGTTCCTGCCTGTGCAATCTTTGTTTGGCAGCCAGGCTGGAGCCATCTCTGACTACCTTGGGGCCTTGTATGACAGGTTATTCTATCACATATTTCCCCTTTTAAAAAGAAGACTGAACTGGAAGACAACAGGCCCACTCGCCAGGGCAGGGAGACAGGGTCCATAATCTGTCAGTAGCAGACTTGCTTTCAGTCCTCTCCAGGGGCCCCAGTGATGGACAGTTACCTCACACACTCCTTTTTCTGGGGGAGACTGACATCTGATAAGACCCCACACGGTTTGACTCCGAAGTCAGTCTGTATATCTGGACCACCACTGCCAGCCACAAATTGGTACTTCCCAAAACAATTTAACAAAAGAGCAGTACTCACCCAGCCGCACTCTGCTTCTCCCAAATAACGTAACTGCTCCTGGGAAGAAGGGCCAAATGTCACTTCTCCCTGGAGTCCTCTCAGCTGCAGGGGAGAAAACAGAGAGGCCGGTGTCCCTTCCATATGCGGTTCTGGGCTGACTGCTCGGCACCTCTGGGGACTGCAGGTGGCGACCGTAGTCCAATCCACCTGCATGGTACAAATGTTTGTATGATCCACTGTGAGGGGAGGGAAGTCACATGCATCCCCTCCTGTATACTCCATCTGCTGGGGAGAGATGTCGATCTGCCTCTCTCCCATTGCCAACACTTCTGCTGGGGTTACAGGATCCATAGAAATCACGGCCTCTGGGCAACATTGCGGGGGTAAAGGCAATGGAGCTGGGGTCACAGAGGGGAGTGGGCAGAGGCCAGCGGCACTGTGTCCCGAGGGCATCGCTTCAGCTACATTTGTAAAATCCAGGGGCACCACCAACTCTGGGGCTGCCTGACCGGACCCTCCTTGGTTGCTGCAGTCCGGCTTCGGAACAAGGGGAAGGGGTGGGCAAGGGCCAGCAGCGCTTTGCCTTGATGCAAGCATTTCAGCTGGGGGATCTGGCTGGGACATGCAGGGGGGTCTTGGTCAGTTTCTTGGCCATATTGCAGGCAATAGGGCAAAGTGTCTGGGGTGAGGGACGGGAGCAGGCAGAGGCCTGCTGCGGTCTGCCCGGCTGTTTGTGCTTCTGCTGGGGGCTTAATACCCACAGGATCCACCTCCTCTGGGGCACACTGCTGAGTATGGTCAAATAGTTCTCTGTAGGCCTGCTCCAGGATCCATTCTTGGTAAACCAAATAATCCAAAACAGCCCATAGGTCTGGCAGGTATCAGGGCACATCTGCGAGAATCCCTTCCCTGAATTCCCGGATCTCCTCGCACCGATACTTCCATGGGCTCCCAAATTCTCGGTCCCCCTGTAGGCTTTCCATTATCAATCCCAGGCCGCCAAAATCATCGCCCTCTGGCAGGTAGTCATCCTTCAGCTCTGAATACCACTGTGCGGCCTGCCAATACAGGGCCCGGTGTCCACAATCCACACTCATTTCAAGTGGAAGCAACTTCTCCAACTCAGCCACCAAGTCCTCTTGAGGCTGCTCTCCCAGGTGCGGCATTCACCAATCTAGCTGTAGCACGTACCATTCCTTGGAGGATGGGAGGACTATTCCCCGGACACCCTGGTTCACTCTGAGAGCCTCCATCCAGGCATTCAGGTAGCCCATGACTCTGCTGCGCACCAACACGTCCTGTAGTGCTGGAACCATCTTTAGCTTGCTGCTGGTATACCCGCTGGTACTCCACTTGGATGTTTGCAAGGAGGATCCCGTCGCTGCCACCAATGTAACAGGTTCACCAAGAGAGCTGTAGTAACTCCCAAAGATCACCCAGTATCCTCCTGTTGTCCCCGGAATAACTTCCAGCACCAGCCAGCATGCACACCTTGGAACCCTGCTATGTGTACCCAATAAGTAGACACAACTACCTTGTGGCCCCCTGGCAGCAATCCTGTTAATGGGATTAGTTTACACAATGGAGTTCCTGCCCGTGCAATCTTTGTTTGGCAACCAGTCTGGAGCCATCTCTGGCTACCTTGGGGCCTTGTATGACAGGTTAGTCTATCACAATGTATGACAAAGGTTAACTTGTACTTACGAATACATAAACCCACTCCCCGGGTGGTCTTTCTCCTGACGTGATATCACCGGTCAGTGCCAGCGTTGGCTCGGTAAACAATATGGGGTGAACGTCACATAGGGAAAGTGCTCCCATTGATTTCAGTGTGAGGCCACTTTTCTGCCAGTAGCGAGTATTGGACCACGGAGGAGATGTTCTGTTGAGTACACTAATATGCATTTTTCAGTGAGACTGTACCTTTAAGTATTTCTTTTCAACACCAGTATACACTGAACCAACAAGGCTTCCTAGAAGCCAAGTGCGGAGAAGAAATGCAGTCTGACGTTTTTATAATACAGTCGATTTCAGTACGTTATCATTTGAAAATGGACTGTGACATTGTCAAATTCACAGAGATTCGTCTGTTAATGTCACCAGGGATACCCTCCAGAATTTGGCATTTTTATGTTACACAATCCTTTAAGCGGTCGTATTTGTCATGTTCACTTACTGTGTAGTGAATAAGCCAGACTGTGACTTTACCAAAGGCCTTGAGATTTATTTTATACACCTTGAGGGTATATAGCTAGCTTTTCACTTTATTGCTTTTCTTAAGACAGAGATTTACAAGAAACTGAATTTTTTAAATGTTTAAAATAAAGGGGATTTGGTTATTTCCTCTCCTGGTAGCTATGTAAGGCATTTTATTAAAGGGAACATTCCACAGAAATAATAATAACTATGTAGCTGACCTTAACAAATATATGTCATAAGAACGATGGTAAAGTAGCTTTGAGATGGCAGGGCAATTAGTTCTCTCTGACACGGCACTTCTTGATGATATTACAATTTTCTCTTCAAAAAAGTTAAAGCTCTTTAATTTTGCAATCTCTGTGTGTGCATATTTGGCTGTGAGGTTAACATTTTGCTTGTCACGGATATGATAATTATACATTTAGTAACATTAACTAGACAATTACAAGTTTGTCTAATAAAAATACATTATAGTGATATCATTTTATGAGTTGGTGGCATCTGGGTGCAGAATTTTTTTATGACATTCCCCCGGTAACTAACACACAAATTTGTTACAAACTTGCCCCAATACCTTACACACAATCACTCTAACACAATACACCTACAAATACATACGTATGTACACACTTTCTCTCTTTCTGCCACTACTCTTCTCCCTCTCCCCTGCTCCACTAACCCTAGACTCATCTCCAACACGAACATGTAAATATTAACACTCCCTCAATCCCTCTCTCCAGTATATCTACTGGACTGAGAGACCACATGGGTACACTGTTTTATTGGCTTTTAAGGTGGAAGCAATTGGTCCCACCTCCCTATGCTGCTAGAAGATGCCAGAAAAACTGTAAACCTGTATATTTTTAATGACATCCCTGGGAAAATTGGCATGTTTGGAATAGGGAAGCCTACCTATACTCTCTAGGATTACCTTTCGTGCCCACGTGTCTCTGTGTATAATTGTCAAAGAATCATACAAAGAAGTATATTATTGTATCTCAATCTATAATCTTTAAACAACAATTTTTAGTGCAGAGCAACATTAACATGCAGCCATCTTGGTCAACACCTAAATTGAACCCAAAAAGTAAATTCTTCTTCAACCCAAAAATCTGATTCCCTATGAAAAAAAGCTATTAACCAATATGTATTAAATAATTGAATAAATGTTTCTCTCCCTTATTTTTTTGTAGAATGAATCTCCTTAAAATGCATGCACAGTACAAATATTTACTACTTTCATTTAACACAAAAGGGAGAGTAGACAAGTATTTTGGAAACATGACTGTCAACCCTGGGAGGGAAATGTGACTACATGCCATCTGGCTAATTTCTGACTTAAATTAGCTTTAACTAAAGGATGTCCTTCTGTCATGACATAATAACCCTCTGGAAATCATGAAGAAGGTTTTGACAATTTGCAAAATTCTGTTTTAGAAAACCTAAAGGGAGGTCACAGCAAGGATAAAGAACATTCATCTGTCAGTATCTGTCACATCAATGTATTACATAGCCAAATGCCAGAGTCATGTAGAGAAGGTCAATAAAATTAAAGAGACAGACCGGTGCCCAAGGCTTACCAATGCCTCTAACATCTGAAAAAAATAAGTAAAGATTTACAAAAGGTACATACACTTTTGTATGGTGTATTATCATGAAATGTTATGTAATTACTTTGCAATTTAAGACATAATATCAAAAGGCATGGCAGACAAACTCAGGGTAGACAGGATGTCTCTTAGTAATAAGGGTTGCAACTAGGGAAATTGTATAATGCATTTATTTTAATTGTAGAAAGGCCACCAGAAGGGGCACGTATGAGCAGATGGTCTTATTTGATTTCCCATTTTAGTACCTATTGTAAGTAGACCAGAGTCTGCAATCAGTGTTTTGTTCTAGAAGAAGAGTGCGTTCCACTGTTCCATCAAGGAACATCAAATATCACATTTTGCCACCAAGGTCTTCGAGCTCCCAATTTCTGTCTCTAGACCATGAGGAGGACAGAGTGGCTCCAGAACTACTGGGATCTTCAAGCATCAACCTGATTTAGAAATGTTGTATGCATGTAGGTTTAGATACATAAACATCAGTTGTGTATTTATGGTGGTCACTGTGTATGACTAGCCTCTCCCATTCACAAAGTCACTACACTTGATGAGGGACAGCAGGGCAGCGTATACTGGGAAGGTCCCAACTATGTTCACTGCTATACTATATGACCAAAAGTATGTGAACATCATATCATATAGACATCATATCTATATGAACTTGTTGGACATCCTATTCCAATACCATAGGCATTCATATAGAGCTGGCCTCCCCTTAAGTGTCAAACTTATTTAGAAATGCTATATATATATATATATGCGTGTTTAGATACACAAACATCAGTGGTGTATTTATGGTGGTCACTAGCCACCCTGACCTAGGACCTACTTCATGGAGTCCATATTTAAATATATATATAAAGGAATCTAGAGGAGCAACAAAATGGTGTGTTCACAGTTGCCTAAAGTTCTCTTTCTTTCTTGATGTGACGAGTACAAAACAGCTACAAATTCAATAAGAGAAAAATGTGTTTTTTTGCAATACAGAATCAGGTTACTGTATTTACTCTAGAAAATTTATAATGACACTTTTATTATATGTCCCAGATTAGGCTACCCAGCTATCTACATATTCTGGGGTAGTGGCTTTGTGAGGGGCATGGCTAGCCATCTGTGAAGGCGTGGCAGGCTAATTTTGGGGCTACATCTACTTTACATGGGTGGTGATAAGAAGGAGAAGTGGGTGGGGAATGGGCGATACACTCCAGGTGGTGATTATTGGAACTTTAGAGGCTTTTAATAATAAGCTTGATTTCCTTTTTGCAAAAAATAATTGTTTAGTTATTATATTGTAGTCTACAAAATGTTGATCCATCTGTTATTCTGCTTTTGTTTTTTTTCCTGGAAAAGTTGGCATGTGTTTTAAATGGTTTTGTTTTTTGCCTTCATGTGGAGCATTGCAGTTATTGTTTAGGTACAACTCACTCAGCTGTATATAGATTTCCAACCTTACTATGTAACAATGATTTCATCACTGTACTTCAGTTATTTCAAATGCATAGAGAGACCATTCTTTTTGTGCCCCTAGGCTTCCAAAACAATTATTTTTTGCTGTTAATAGGGTTCTATGAAAATCATTTCATGATAATTTGTTAAAGGGTGAAATTAGTGGTATATAGATATCAGTTTAGCAGAGGGTAGTTTTTATGTTTGTGTTCATGTCAGTGTGGCTGAAAGTGGTCATTGTGTTTGCATTATTTTGGCTAAGGGTGGTCATCAGGTTTGAATTTTCATTGGTTTGGCTATTGGTGGTCAGTCTGTTCTAGCCTGCATCACTATGGAAAAGCATGGTATGTCTCAGTATGCGTATAATAATCTTTGCTCAGCCAATATCTTTGGCAGGAATATGATCATGTTGGGGGTTATGATGAGGCTGAGGAATATTAAGGCGATAGGACATGGAGTGTAGGACACTGAACAACAAATATTGGGGCCAGGACCTCACAAATATATACCATGTAAGCAACGATAGTACTATGAAATATGGGGTCTACATCAAATTATTTTCAGGACAAGACAGTTTTAAGTATTGTTTATTAATTTGTTCTTTTTTAAGTAGTTCAAATTGTCCTGAAATATTTTTGTTTGCATTAGTTTTATGTTTGATAAAGACCGTAAGGTCGAAACGTTGCCCGTGTTGCGACATTATTTGTGATATTTTGGGGTGCTGGTGGAGCCCAGTTCAAGCACCAGAAATATTGGAGTGCTGTTCTGCTATTTATACAAAGAAAAACACAGGTCCCGCACTCCGAATGGAAGTAATACCAAATATGTATATTGAATAAAGTGCCAGAGAATCCAAACGGACTAATTACTTAACACGTTTTGCGCTAAACTTATCGTTTACTGATAATGTCCAACAAAGTGCAATAACAGTGCATATAAATAGACTCACTATTTAAGTTACTCCTATAATTAATTGACTTGTTAAATATTTAGCTAGAAATATACCCATTAAAAACTTCATATAGGAGAGACTTCATTTAACCTTTGATGTGCCAAAAAATAAAATACAATCTTATTCAAAGGCAAAAGTTTAAAATTCCATAATTGTATATCATTATTGACAACTAAGATAGCATAATCAGCGCAATATGTACAAAAAAAAACACTAGTTGACTTAATCAGTGAAGTAGAAGAAACACTAATTAGAAAATTATATAAATAATACAATATATAAATCCAAATTTGTTGAAAAGAAAAACATACAAAAGATTATTTTGGACTACAATTAATTCAATTAAATTACACCTCAGAGTACCTGGGCTTTCATCTAGTACTATTATTACAGTGCATGCTCAAATTTAGAAGAGAATAAAGCATATTGAGTGAATACATGTTGATTTCTGCTGTGATGTTATATATTCAGTGGTGGAACTACCGGGGTGGCAGGGGTCGCGACTGCGACCGGCCCCGGCGGCAGGGGGGCCCAAGCCAAGGGGCCGCCCGAAATCGGGCAGGGGCGTCCAACATGCGGCCCGCGAGACCTCGAGGTGTGGCCCGCGAGACCTCGAGGTGTGGCCCGCGAGACCTGGCCAGCTGCCCCCCTTGTGTAGTGATGCTGCCAGCAGTATGGGGTCTGCACTTACAGCCACCATGTACCAGCATGTACTGGCTGACTTGGCATGATAGGAGTGTGATTACTAACAGTAATCACAGTCCCATAATGCCTAGGTTCCAGCATTTACTGGATGGATGTGTAAGTGCTGGAACCTAGGCAATCACACTCCTATCATGCCAAGTCAGCCAGTACATGCTGAAACCTGGCTATCTGCCCCCCTTGTGTATTGAGGCTGCCAGCAGTATGGGGTCTGCACATCACTTACAGCCACCCTGTACCAGCGTGTATTGGCTGACTTGGCATGATAGGAGTGTGATTGCTAACAGCAATCACAGCGAGCACAGTCCCATCATGCCTAGGTACCAGCATTTACTGGTTGCCTGGGTATGATAGGAGTGTGATTGCTGTTAGCAATCACACTCCTATCATGCCAAGTCATATTGCTAATTTTGTCCAATTGTGTGTTACCTACTTTTATTAAAAATTTGAGTTTTTATTATTATTTTTAAAGGTGGGGGTCATTTTCGGTTTTGGCTAAGTGAACCCTGAATGTTTTGGTCCAGAATTTTCATTTTAGTTCATCCCTAGAATAAATCTAGGGAATCCTGAATTTGTAGTCGCAAAACTTTCTAGGCCCAGAAATCAGTGAGAGGAAGAGTAAAGGTTTTGTGTCATTTTACTTTATTTTAATCTGCATATTTTATTAAAGGCCATATTTTTTGTCACAGTGAAAAATGAGTGCGGCCCGCGCACGTATACAATTCTGATGAAGTGGCCCACTGCAGAAAAAACTTGGACACCCCTGGATTATGCCCTTTGTACATGCGCCCCTTTTTCTTTGATTTTTTTACAGATATGATTCAATATGTAAATTGAATTTGTTGAAAAAAAATTGTTGGGTAAAAATCATGTTTTTTTGGGGGGTGAGGGGGTGGGGGGGGCCCTTAACAGATTCACGCACCCGGGCCCTGAGGCGTCTAGTTACGCCCCTGTATATATTCATTAGTATTCCTTTACTAATTGTAATTAATAATCTGCAAATGTTCCTTACAGAAATAAATAATAAGTAAATTCAGAGAATGACTTCACACTAACATTGTTCCTGAGTTTTTTGGGCAACACAGTAATAGCATTTGTTGCGGTGTGACCCATAAAGAGTTTTTTTCCACATGGGGGAAAAAGCATTTTATCATGCCAAAAATGTGTATAATAAAACAGCATACGCGTTTAGCAACAGGAATTTGGATCCTGCAATCGTAGATTTGCTTGTCCGGAAAACTGTTTGAAAACCTGGCCTGTAGTGTTTTGGCGAGCAGAAATAACCATGTCCAAGGTCACATTTACTGTCATGAGGTCTTACATTTGTATTTGCTGGGATTTTGGTTGTTTATTTTAATTTTGTGCAGTAAAGAACATTAAAAAAGGCAGAAAACTTGCTATCACTAAAAATAAAATTAACATATTTATGTGGTTTAGATACCACCATTTAGCATACACACAATTAGCTCTATATAGCTCAAAAACATTGCAATGGGGAATGTATTAGCAATGAAGAATAACATTTGATATTTTTAAATATCTTTTTCTGCTCTATTGCTGCTTGGAGCATGTATGGCACTATATTTAAAATGAATATTATTGGAAAAAAATATTAAAGTCGTTTTAGACAGAACGTGATGATACAAAAGCGTTTAGAGATGTCATGTATTTCCAATTAAGCATAACGTGTTTTTTAAAGAATTTGAACAATGTGAATTGTAATTGACTACAAAAGTAACGAAGGTTTCTAAAAAAAGGAATTAATGCACATTTAACTTAAAAAAAAAAACCTTAAAACAACTTATGACTTGTATTAACTTCTTTTTTAATTAGCTTATTCTGTGCTACTTAAAAGACTCTAGCTATCACTGCACTATAAGGATATCTAAATGTCAGTCTCAGTATTCCTTCCCAAAGATAAAATGTTTTTATTCCTAGTCTACTGCCACATTTAGATTATTGTGCTTCTATTAGGGGATGGCGAACAAGTCAGGAAAAAAGGAATTTAGAAATGTTGCAAAGGATGGCAAAGTACACTGTATGAATATTAGTAAGAAAGAACTTAGCTCAGTCAAGAATGGACAATGCTGAAAAGATTGCCCTATGATAAGTCTCTACTTAGGAATATCTTCAAGTTTTACTTGTTCTATTGCAGAGGATTTTTTTTTGTTGTTATATCACATCCATAAGGGCAATGTCATGCCCTGCGCTCCCTCAGGTCCCTCAGGGCCCTCCTTTCACGTGTGCCGGCTGACCTCCTGCTACTGGACTCCATCTTTCCCAGTAGGAGACTCCCATCATTACAGGCAATGATATGTAAGTAGACAGCTTATGCAATAGGCAAACTTCCTCTTCAAAAGGGAACCAACAACCCTAAACATATATTTAGGTCTTTGTGGCACTTGTCAGTGGGTTGAGGTCCATGTATTGGTGGAAATAAGTGGGAATACGTAGTAAGGCACAAAGTTAAGTTTTACTGTTCTCATGTTCCATGCAAGTGAGGTCAGGCATTGCTCTTGAATGAGAAGCCCTGGTTCACGACCAGCTTTTCAACTCATCCCAAAGGTGTTCGATGGGATTGAGGTCAGGGCTCTGCGCAGGCCACTTTAGTTCCTCCACACCAAACTTGTCAAATCATGTCCTTGTGTACCTTGCTTTATGCACAAGGACACAGCCATGCTGGAACATGAAAGGGTCTTCCCCAAACTGGTACAAAAGGCTGGAAGCATACAATTGTGCACAATGTCTTTCTATGCTGTAGCATTAACATTCACTGGAAGTAAGGGGCCTAGCCCAAACACTGAAAAACAGACCCATACCATTATCCCCATATCTGTAGTTCTCCAGGTTTCACTCTGGGCGAAGCACTCCTTCTCCGGTTCTCCGGGTGAACACCCAAATCCTCCATGTTGCGGGAGCGGGGTCTTGACATGCCCCCCTTCACGACCATCGGGAACGCCCACTGACATCAGTGGGAACGCACCTGACATCAGCGGGAACGCACCTGACATCAGCTGGACCGCACCCAACATCAGTGTGAACGGCCTGGCCACGTCCCGCAAGGGAAGGCTCCAGGTAGCCAGAGCTCAGGATTTCCCAGGTATGATTATCCCTCCTCCACCAAACTTAATGCATTCTGGTAGGTACTTCTCCTGGCATCAACGGAACCCAGATAAGTCTATCAGTTAGTGAAGCATGTTTCAACACTCCAGAGAACAAATTTCCAATGCTCCAGAGTCCAGTGGCAGGGTGCCTTTTCACCACTCCAGCTGACACTTTGTGCATTGATCTTCGGGTTGTGTGCAACTGCTCAGCAATGGAAACCCATCTCATAAAGTCACCGGCGTACAGAGCTGAAGAAAACTTCCTTGTATAAATCAGTAAAGTAAAATTAAAAGTCCCTGTATAATTAAATATGGCTCAGAAACCTACAAAGATTTAATGCACATACATCCTAATAAATATATGATTGGCCCAAATATAGTTTTGCCATAATGACAGGCCTTTAATATCGAATCCATTAGAGGCTAAAACAATGTCACTTACATACAACAAATAAAAAGGCTAATTTTCAATCACCCTACTATGAATATGTGACCTATCACAATAGATCTGGAGTACATGGTAATTTACTGTCTCTGCTCTTTGTCAAATGCCACACTGTTAATCTCCTGGATCCGTGCAGAAGTCAAGCCTTGCATTTCTTCAACTTAATGCCATTTAAATAAATTGATCTATGGATTTACAGCATTCATACGATGTCAATTAGCAAAGCTGTATTTATTACGTATAAATGTCTCAGCGAGACAATACTATAAATGTGGATCTGAAGGCTGTTGTAAAGAGTGTAAACATATTTCTACTTCGCAAAGCAAATAAACCTTATCAGTGATTTTATGCTTTGCTCATGTCTTGTGTCAAGTGACAATTATTTTTTTCTTACAAAAAATTACTACTTTAATAATATAATTAATATATAATATAATATATAGTAATAATACTACTATAAATGAGGCAAAATGTTGTGTGTTTAAAGAATTCTTTCTGGGAAAGCTTTTGGCATTCAACGGTACTAGGAATGGTGCTTCCAATGGTTCATTCAGCAGAGCCGGTGGGACAGCATCTGTAAAAGAATTGCTGCTCTTGACCGAAGCAGATTAGAGATAACAAATACAGTTTATGAGTAATTACATTGTGTTATGGTAATCAATAACCAATAATTACCAAGAGTCAGCAAAACAACAAATCAAATGAGTCCTATGAAGTTTCACTTTAACATACTGTAGGTGGCGCTACTGAATAAGATTATGCAGGTATTGACTGATCCGTGATGCCCCTGCCTGAGGAGGGAGAAAGAGAATGTTGCCAGTGCTATAATATATATTATATTATAAATAAACACATTTATAAATAAATCACTGTTTGCTACAAGTCGGTGTTCCTTAACCTTATTGCCCTAGAGACTGTGCTTAACACCGGTAAGTCTGACATTTATGGCCCTCATGCTACAGGGTTTGTCACAATATATATATATATATATATATATATATACACAAAATAGACCTGTGCCCCAATGGGCTACTTATAGGTATAGCAAAGCTGGTGTGTTGAATGCAGGCCCGGACTGGGACAAAAAATAGGCCCGGGCATTTAAGCAAGAGAAGCCCATTTTTATTTAAAACATCGGGGTTTTTTTTTTACTTTATTTAACATCCTCCATGTTAAATAAAGTTAAGCCCTGTGCGGCCGCACACCCGTAAGGCCAGCCCTGGTGGGGGCTTCCCGGCCTCTTAGAGTGGCGGACCCGGTCGCAGTTGCGGCGGGCTTAAGGGGCAGGTGCCCCTTATGCCCTGCGTTAATGAGGCCGCATAGACCCAGTCAGTCCGGTCCTGACTGGGCCTATTTTAAGATAGGAGCCTGGAGCTGCAGCTCCATCAGCCCCTAAGTCAATCCGGCCCTGCCGCGGCCCGGCCCACCGGGGAAATGCCCGGTGTGCCCGATGGCCAGTCCGGGCCTGGTTGAATGTAATCTGCCAGTCTGTCTTAAACTCAACTCCAGGGAACCTCAAAAACCAGAAATAACATAGTGTGAGAATATAATGCTGCTACAGAATCCTCTCTAAGCAAAAAAATTGTTTCATAAGTCACTGCCTACTTCACCAGGGAAATCGGAGGGCACTTTACAGCCGGAGATGAAATTTGTTGTCACTCACACTCATTTCTGAACGTCTCCCTACCTTCTCCGACGACGACTTCCTTGTCCCTGTGTCCTTGCCATGGAGCTCTGCTTCTTCCCTTGCATCTTCTTGTTCTTCTTTCTTCATCCACTGCTTCTTGCATTCTCTTTCTTCGACCACTTCTCCTTGACATTGGCCATTGCTGTCCCATATGCGCCAAGGCAGATGTATCCTGAGGTGGACACATGCTTGCCAACAAGTAAGTTGTCAGTTGACTGCCTATGAGTACAGCTGACCAAGTTTCCTTATGGAGGTGTAATTAAGAGACAAAGGAAAAAAATGGGTCTCTCAAAATGCACACAAAACCAATATCTCATATACTGTAAATGCAATTGTTTAATTGTTTATCTCATAGTAGATCTAGAGCAGAGTACAGGTTATCATGCATATCAGAATGGTAATACTTATACATGCATAATGAACTTAAGAACAAATGACAACGTCAAAAGAAGAACTGAAAGGTATAAGGAAAAATGAAAAAAGCAAGTTGTGGATCCTCAGTAGAAACATGAAATGAAAATATGGAAGTTGCTGAATGCAGGCGAGCGAAAGTGAGATGAATGACAACTTGCACGTTTTATTTAAACTCCCCTTGAACCAAGAGGGTGCCGTAATGGTGGAGGTAATAAGAAATAACTTGGGTAATAAATAAAGCCCACCTATACCCCCTCATATATAACCCTGTAACTATTGGGATGATAATAAAGAGTTATAATAAAATAAACCCACAGGAGGTATAGAGCCCATCCCATGTCTTTCCTCATCTTGTGCCAAGTGGCATAGGAAGTTACACTGTAATAAAACAATTTCTATACCCCTCTCTAGACCTGTAGACCAAAAATGGCCATAGCAGTTTCCTAAAATGCTTATACTGCAGCGCCTCCTCTGCATTCAATATTTTCTCAGTAAATTACTTAGTGCTTTGTTTATAAGAGTATTCTACTACCGTCATTCCATATAATTGCTACATGTAGCATTTTACTTTTCTTTAATTTTGCTTAAGTTAGCAACATATTTTTGCACGTTAATAATCCTAGCACAAATTAGCTTTTTATGCAATAGCTGGATTGATATTTATAAATAATAATGTCAAAATCTTCTTTCTTCAGTAATTATTCTTTCTGCGAGGAACCTGTCAGTTGAAACAATGGGAGAAACAACTTTATAAAGAGCAAGCAGGTAGAAAAACACAGGTGTTAAACTCAAGGCTCACAAACTGTAAGGGTCCCAGGGTTCAGCACCTACCGGGATGTCCGGTCTGGCAGGTCCCGCGCCGTTTGCGGCGCCTCCTCCTCCTCCATTTGCGGCACGCCAGCTACTAGACGCGCGCACGTCACAACAAAACTTTATGCGTTCCTGAGTGACGTCACGCACGTAGGCGTGGCGTTCACGAGCGAGCAATTCAAAAACTGAGCACTGAGACTCATTCAGTGCTCAGTTATTGTGCTGTGCAGTTTGTGAGTTTCTCTCCTTTCGTTCCTGATTTAACCTCTCGTGTACCAGACCCGGCTTTGTATGAGATTGACCCTTTGTGTACCAGACCCGGCTTGTATGAGATTGACCCTTTGTGTACCAGACCCGGCTTGCTCAAGATTAACCCCTCGTATACCAGACCCGGCTCCTGTTCCTCAGCCTGCTTCCTGCGTTCCGGTCTCCACCTGTATTTTTTGAGGAACTCCTCTAGGGTTCCCTACACAAACGGAGCATATTTACATGCAGATATTATCCGAAGGTTACTGGAAATCCCTTTCTAAAATAATATGTAACCTCCAAAAAAGTATATACAACAGGTCTTGACAAGAAGGATAAAACTCGAATGATTTGTTGTATCCATTTAAAATTGCATGAAAAACATCCACAAACAAACATGGTCATGGCACTCCAATAATCCCAACAGGTTTTAGCGTTTCCTACGCCATTATTATTTAAGGGGGTAGGCTCTACCTCTGATTAAAACACCTGCCTAGACTGTTATAATATACTTTAGCAACATGGACCATTTGAATTCCCTGTTGAGTCCTGCTGTATGTAATGCATTTAGCTCAAGGTTCCTCCCGTTTTAATAATTGAGTCTATCACCTCTCGACACTTTCCAGTTTACTCATCTCATTCATAATTTTTCATGAGAATGCTTGATTATCATTTGACACTGATAGGTTTCACAACTGAAAATGTTCCCTAAACATTTCTGTGCTTTTTATTTGATAGATCTGACACATTCTCTTTATTTAAGAGAATGGAGAAATACTTTAAAGGACTAAAGTTTTCAGAATCATACACTTTAGAAGAAACACTGAATCACAAAAGTTGGTAATGGCTTCATGACCGCAGCTCAAAAAAACATATTTTTTCAAACAAACCTCATGCTCCCGTTATGCCTCACTATATTCCACAGGGTCTGCACAGTTAATGCATTTTTCAGGTTGTCTCCATCCATGACAGATGCCTCCAGTGGAATTTTGATTGATGTTCTTCAAACAAAAGTTAATTTTTTCCAAATAGTACTGGAGCCATGGGGAATTAAATGTCAAACAAAGAGAAACAAAAAAGAATGGAGAATGGAGAAGGTTATAGGTGAATTTTTCATTGGCTAAAGTGGGAAGGTTGTGGTGGGGAGCACACTGGCGGTGGTGGAGGAGACCAGCAATGGTCTAGGGATAAAATCTGAATGCGTGCTGGGAACATTCTGCTGCATGCTTTAAGAGCATAAGTAAATTAATTACTGCATTCAGTATAGTTTCTGATGAGTATCAAAATTGAAGTTTGACAATAGAAAACACGTACCCGGTGACTGCGAACGTAAAACTGTTTATACATTACCAGGAACATTTCAAGCTCAGCGGCGTTTATCAAATTAAAGTAGGAGTGGGAGATGTTCAGTCTCAAAGCTGGATTAAATCCCTTCCATCAAATTGAAAAGCGAGTATAAACCCTGCCGATTAAATGATGAAATTAATCAGTCTCCTACTGTAATAATTTCAGTGCAATAAAGAGCTATTAAATATTAATAAAGGGAAAGGTAGTTTGTACAATAGACCAATTTAAGATAATTGTATTAACCTTGTATAGAAGCAGAAGCATAGAGTTGTACAATATACAGCCAGGTCTTTTGAACAGTCCAGATGCATGCTGATCACCTTAATCTACGAACAATATCGCAATTATACAAGTCCAAGCGCTCATCCTATGTAACTATAAGAAGATTTGTGGATTACTTCGGATATTCACATTGAATGAGGTCCCACTGCTTGCCTAGAAACAGTCTCTGGTATACGTTTAATCCATTGAAATTATTTTTTATATTTTAGTGATTTTACAAATGTGAAAAACAGATGAAACAAGAACCAGTAATATCCCAACAAATATGATTTTCAGGCTCTTGGCTCGAGGTAAAATGAAAGCACTTAGAATGAATTGCAGATTTTGAAACTGCAGTATCCACTTAATGGACTGAATTAGGAGACGCAAATCAGAGTGGTTTCAAATTGTATTAAACTAAATCGAACCTAAGTTATTTTTAATAATCTTTTACGCCTTCCACAAGAGAAATGGTAAAGGGTGTCTGGAACACCTAAAATCGTGTACAAAACAATATCTGTTATTGAAGCAAACCAGTGCTTCTACCATTTTAAAGAGGGTCCTTCACTAGAATTATATGCAAAAACTTCCGACCTAATAATTTTCTCCCTGTTAGAAACCTCTCGTTATAGTCAAAAAAATTTGGTTCTATGTTTTGTGTGTACACAGATATTTTTCTTAGTTATTCATGTGGGAGATTAGATCAACTGTATATTTATGCCAGGCATGTCCAAAGTCCGGCCCGTGGGCCAATTGCGGCCCGAGTTCCGGACTGATAAGGACCCACAGATAAATACATCATATAATCGTATGTATTTGAATACCTTATAGCTGTTAACGCTTTCTTGGATCTATTGAACTATTTAAAATTTCAATCATGTATCTTCAGTCTATCCAATCTGTCTTGCTATGTGGTTAGATACATAACACATTTCTTTATAAATATGCATGAACAGAGATCACATTTTTCTCCCTTGCAAAGACCATAGACCTCAATGCTGTAAGAGTAGCACCTTACTGACTATCTAGGTTGAGCCCACCATTGCATTATTCCCTTTGGCTTGCTTCCATTAGATATCTTACTCATCCTACAGAAGAAACTCCTCCACCACCATCGACTCTAGCTGCTCCCGAATACCACACATCAGGAAGCAATTGGTCACCTGATGCTGAACACGCTCATCACTATAAACATAGTGAATCATGGAGCAGCTAGGTGAGGGCACCATGTTTTTCACAACACCTACCCAGACCCCTCTCCCAGGACATCTGACAAGGCAAACATCAGCAACAACTGACAAAACCAGAAAAGGGTTGCGACAAACAGACATTTACAATTTATGTTGAGTTTTTTTCCAAAAAATGTTTTTAAATTATTTTGCGCTTTTTCATCAATAGGAGTCAACTACTTATGTTTCTAGGACTACTTGGTATCACTTTAAGGCTTGAAGACCATTAAATATTCTGGTAGAGCATATATATATATATATATATATATATATATTTATTTATTTATTTATTTTCTAATGTATAAACGTTGTTCCAAACTGTTTCGTAGTCTGTTGTGTCCTAAGATTAGCGATGTGGCAATCACATCAATTTAATCTTGAAAAGGTCTGACATAATGGCCTCTTAAAGTAATGGAAAATTGGACAAGTTAGCACTGTTTATGCAGTTAATGAACCATTAATGAGAGTAATCTCACATTTTTTTCAATTTGTATGCTAAATGACATGTTACTTCATACATTATCTTCAGATATCTTCTTAGCAAATTGCATTTTTGCTCTTCAGCTCAACTCATTCCAGAATGCTATTTCTGTCATTAGCAAATACAGAGATATGTTGGTTACTGTGTTCTGTGTAGAGATAAAGCTAATAACACATTCAATGCTGACTTTTCTATCTTTCACCCTGATAAGCAAACTTTACCTAATATTTATATATATATATATATATATATATATATATATATATATATATAGTTATACTGTATCTATTAGGAGCATTGGTGTGGTACCTCCACAATATGTAACCTATTATAAAGCCAGAACTAGAGTGTAACTACAAAAGCTGTGTTAAAAAATTACAAGATACAATGTATCAATGTATGACATCATGACATATTGATCACCTGTAATGTAATATCTTAGGTGGCTGTAGGGGGAGAAAATTATTATATTAAAAAGTGCCCTTATCAACATAGCAGCAAATGGAATGGTCCACCCAGTGTGTCCATTCCATTGGTTATTGTTTTCCTAAGACTACATTTTCAACATTGGACCATGATATAGATAGATAGATAGATGCCCTCATGTTTACATTGGTTTTTTCATAGTGTATTTGTGATGATTATTTTTTTTGTTGTTATTGGAATAGTTTATTCAGCCACAGGGAGGTTGGATATCCAAAAGATTTGTTTTTTGTCCGGCTTCCCCTTTCCGGCTCCTGCCTCCGCTTGTAGACAGTGGTTCATCTCTTTGGAGAGCGACCAACAAGATCAGACCCTCTCGCAGACCTTCTGGCTGGGGAGTGAAAGAAGATGTCACTTCAGGGAGTGTAGCCCCAGAATTTTTAGGTTTGGGGCTCCAGTGGACCTTAGCGGGGCAGACTCATACTCCATTGTCAGTGTATGATTAGTGATGGTGGAGTTAGCTTCCTATTTCCTGTGATAGGATCAGCCATTGAGAAGCTGCTTTATTGGTCACATTTTTCAGTCAGTTAAAGATATACATAGAGTTAATCTAGAAAGAGATATATATATAGAGTTAATATAATCCTCAATATATTTATTTATTATGAATGAAGATATTTATAATCTCATTTTTCCAAAATGTAGCGATTTCTTAAGAAAAATGGATAAACAATTTTTAGAAGATCAATCATATGACTAATCCCAAATCTAGGCAAGCTTTTATCCTGTAATATCAAGTCTCTTTCTCATATACTAAAATAAAGCCTACTTTGTAGCCAGCCAATTAGCATATAAATTGATTTTTTCACAATATATGTGCATTCGTTTATTTTCAGTATAAATCTAAAATGTTAAATATCTGTGTTTACCTAAAGTGGAATATTTATCTTGATACCTGTGTCATACATGCTAGATGTATCTCAGTCTCCCCTCCCAATGTTCCATGAAAATACCCAATATCTAATGGGGAGGTGAATTGGAATATGCAAACAATTACTGTTATACCTTAAACAGGTTAAGGCACCCGCCATCTAAATGACTCTTCATGCTCCTGTATTTTATTCACTTTATACAATATTTATAAACGTTTATATAAAGGTGTCCTTCTTTTAAAATAATCTGTTATTCCATCAACGTATTTTAGAAATATGTTTGCTTCAACCCAGAGAGCCTATTACTGTTAAGAAAAAAGGATTATCTTAGAAAAGAAAGTGGCAATATATATATGCATCAGGTTGTAACTTCTTTTTATATCGCATAATAGAATTTTACAATTGAATGTACATGACAATTTTCAAAGGAACAAATACATTAATATTGATGACCAAACGTGTAAAGAGGGTTGAGCCTAAGGTTAGAGATGCCTGGGTGCTGTATTTCTTCAGCGCTCCCTGCTCTAACTAAAACACCTGCACAACATACACATGCATAAACGCAATCACTCCTTACTCTCCCTAGCTCCACTAACCCTAGACTAACCCCATGCACTACAACACTAAATGCTAACACCCTACACTAACACACAAATGCTGACAATATCCACTAACACATACATCCATACTAATACCATACACTAATATATACACACAGACACTCACACACTCATGCTAACACCCACCCCACACATCCATGCTAACACCATGCACTAACACAATAATTGATCTAACACCATACACATGCATACACTCACTCTTCAACCTTACACTCATACATACGCACACACATTCTCTTAACCAGTGCAGCTTATCAGTCCTCTCTTTCTCCCTCCCCTCCCTCTTACCTTGAGCAGAGCCCTTATCTTTACTGCAGATCGCAATCCTAATGTACTCCAAAAAACAACAAATCAATATCAACCTGCATACGATTCACTGCAGGAAAGTTCAGTTGATGTGAATTGAAGTTGCTTGTGGTACACAAATGCGTGTTGGGAATTGGGAGCCCCTGCCTCTTATAATCAACTTTTAAAAATAAGATCATCACTAACCTGTTTCCAGTAAATATTTGCAAAGTCAATTTTAGGCCCAAGAAAAGGTGGCCATCCAAAACATAAAATAATAAACATGAAAACATAAAAATAATAAATAAAAACAAAAAGACTGATTTTCGTGCACATATCTACCACCCTTTCAGTAAAGTAAAACTTCCTCACATTATATCTAAGTATCCTCTATAGTTATTGAACCTACACTATAAAGGCAATTTGTTTTCCAGTATATTTCAGTTAAAAAAAAATAAAAAATCTAAACAGCTGCCTGAACGTCCTGTTAGGGTCACACCATAATTTATGGATAACATTTGCGGGAGCGATCTTCTACTGGGACATCTAGCAATGCCAGGTTTTAAAGTAGCATTTACATACCGGCAATTTTCTATTGCATGTATTTTGATTTGGTTCTCTGTATTCGCTAACCTGTTACGCCACGGCCATTTGCCATCTCTAGGACTGGAGCAGGCTCCAGGAGTGAGCCATTTGTGTCTCCCCCTATACCTCTCATGCGGGAATTGCCCTCATGGCTATGGGTTCTGTGCAGAAGGGAAGTTTGCTCTCCCAATTAGTGTCTGCAATCAAGCATGCACTTAGGGCCGCAGAACAGGGCTTTGCCCCAGCTCAGGCTGCTCCATCAACCTCTCAAATTCAGAACACCTATGCTCCCATGGCAGATGTCGGGGTCCCTGATCCCTCGGTTTGAGGCGAGATTTACCTCTGCTTTAAGGACCCTTTGGGGGCACACCTAAAGCAGGAGGTTAATTATAACTTAGCTTGAAAACTTTGCTTGTAGCTCAAAGTTATGGCTCCTGGCTATACTGCAGTCCAGCCCTTTCTGACGGTTTCCAGGGCGCCTAGCAGGTCCTCAGCCTCAGCAAACAATGGGTATCCGCTGGCAATTTAAAAATCCCACTGACAACCATCCAGCAGGGTTGTCAGTTCATGGATAGTATGGCCGTACTGTGTTGATTGATGGCTTATACCTCAATTTTGTGTATCTGTTTAGGTCTCCCTTGCTGTCAAGTTTCCATTCTCGGGTACTTATTTGCATTCTGGGCTGCTCGTTGGGCCTCCGTCCACAGCCTGAGTGAGCAACTGGATTTGTGGAACCTAACAGTTCAGTCGTGTGTGGAGAGGACTGTGTCTATGTGGGGTCTTCAATAATGTGCAAAGGGTTTCACATATTGGCAATGGCAGGGTCTGGCGCCAGTGTGGGAACGCAACTCAGGTGGCATTAGCGAGATGGCTATTTGCAGGACCCCCCCTAAGGCTGGCGCTGGGTAGTACATATTTGTTTCGATACTATTTAGGGATTACACCAGTAAGCGTTCTTATCATCAATTACCCCTACCTCAGCACTCCCGGAGGACCCTGTCCTACTAAGCTAAGGTCTTCAGTTTGCGTTTGGTTATGCCCTTAAGGAATCGTGATATTAGCTAATGCAAATTTGGGGATTATGTAAACTTGAATAGATCTTTACATGTTTATAATTACTTACTGTGACCTTTTAAAATCCATCAGATCTCTTGTGTCTTTATTGTGTGATGAACTCTGTCCCTGTCATGACTTTGGACATTCCGCTTCCCCTGTTGCACATGTTCACCACTTAGGCATTAGAAACAGGGTTTCGGTCTGTGGTTAGACGCTCCCTTGTCAGTATGGTTTTTTTTCAGTGTTACTGGAACAATAGTCTTTTGCAAACATGTAGTTTTCCATAAGTCTTACCACCTGGCCAATGGCATTTGCTCTGTGTGACACACCTACTCCTACCTGCTCCTGCAGGCAACATATCGGTAAACTGAACACAAACAAGTAGCTCAACAATCTGTGCTGCTCTCCTGCTGTCTGGTTTTAGCCACCTTGATCCCAGGACATGAAGAACCTGGGTGACCGCTCGGGGCCATGATCCTGGTAGATACTTCTCTCACCAGAACCTTTTGCCTGTAGGTGTCCCCAAAAATACCCAAACGGTCCAGTATAACAGCATCTAGCATCCAGTCTGTAAACCTCTCACACTGGCCTCTTCTCCCAGGAGCAGCACTTTTTAAACCCAAGGGATTAGTCTCCACAATCCACCTGCACATCGCCTGCCTGTGCATTGTAAGGGTCTGACTCCCCACCCTTGTTTGGAGGGTTTAGCCCCATGGTGCCTTGTTTGGGTGAAGAGTTTATACACTCCATCACACTGCCCCGTTACATAATTGCTATGTATTTTTAAATACATTTGTACCGAGGGACAAAAATATTAGCCTTTCATTTCTAAAATGATTTTGTTGCTTTTATTGGTTATAGTTTCCTGCGTGGCTCACTGAAACTTCACATACTGACCCGTACTGATCCTTTTTGGATGTTTTTTTTTTATTGTTTTCTTTGCAAATCAATAAGCAGAAAAAGATCTAAACCGGTTGCTGCATATATTTTAATATCAACCACATTAACTTGCAAACCATTTTGGTTAATGATTAGCTTTTTGTTTATTTTTTTTTCTTTCTTTATGCTAGAGATGAATAAGTTGTGTCATTGTGTTCCTGTTTTGAGCACGTTGTGATCCTGACAAGGGAAGTAAAACCCTACAGATGAGTGTTTGTCACACACTGTATGAAAAGAAAATGTATTTTTAATAGTTTCTCTTATGTATAAATAATAAAAAAACATTTTATCATTTACACAAAATGTTATGATGGTTTCAGGCACATAGTGTTTCTTTTTTTTATCTTACACAGTGTCACAACCTTGTGCAACAAGCAGGGAACTTAAACACTCTTTGTTGGTATTAACGTGGAGGAAAATATATGCGGTACATTGTTTTGGTTTTTTTTGTGTAATTTCCTGGTGATTCTTGCAAACCATGTGACTAAATGATTAGCATTCTGTGCCTACTGTGTGAATATTTCCCTTCACTCAGTCATATGACATGCAGCTCTATTGGAGAAGATGAGGCCTCACACCCCAGCTTGTCTCCTACTGATTTTTCTTATTCTTTTTGGACCAAGTTGCTCCTTCAAGTTACGACATGAGCATTTGGACCAGAATCAGAACCTTGAGTCCAGACTCCGGAAAAGCAGTACTTGCATTGGTATGTAGAGTTTAAACATGTCACAAAACTTCAACAGGCGATAGATTTTGTGGGAAACAAGCCAAAAAAATATATATATCTGAGAACTGCATTAACTCTTTCAAGGTTCAGTGTTTTTCCTATGTCTTTCTTTAATTGTTATATCACCCTTTCTTGTTTAGTGTATTCTCACAAATTATGCATTTTTTCCAGGACAAGTAGTATTTATGTATGTAAGACATTATTTTTTTAATCAACTATCCATGAATTACCATGAATATATTCAGCAACTACTTCCAAAGTGTTTTTCCACTATAGACTTTCTGTGGGGTAATGCCAGGTTGACAAGCTGGTTCCTTTTGTGGGCATCCGGCAACAGATGCATTTTAATCTCCTCACTACCTTTCACTGCAACCCAACTAGTGGCTTGTGTTTACTTGTCGGTGTGAATTAGAACTTGGCAAACACAGGAAAGTAATGAGCATGCAGGAGCTAAACTTGGTGCTTGCAAGTATTCCACAACGCATTGGTCCCGCCAGCTACTACAGGGGTGGGACCCCCTCAGGAGCCGACCTTTCCCGTCTGGCGGACCTTCGTGACAAGCCTGCTACCTAGCAGCTACTGCATCCATGTGTCAGGCCACATTTCCCTTTGAGAGCAGGGCTCACGTTTATGACCCCAGAAGACCCCATCTGACTTTTATTGCCTCATTTTCCAGCCCTGACATTTTTGTCAGCATTTTTGTAATCTTCATGGTATACCCATGACCACTGAAACAAACCTTGTACGTGCTGAAGAAATCAATGGACGCCTACCCCAACCTGACACACTAACTCTTGAGACTGTTTCTTTATGTTTGTATGTGTGAGTTCCTCATAAAGAAACACTGATTTTCAATGCCATCTCCTCTCCATCTGCTCCTGTGGTTTTAGGGTACTCATGGCTTTAGCTGGAAACCCCCATATTTGAATGGTCTTCTCGAGATATTATTTTCTGGCATTGCATCTCTAGTATTTCATACCAACTACTCTGGGTTGGTAGCTACTTTATCCGTCAATAGTTCATTGAAACCCCTGCAGTATCAGGAGTATGCTGTGTTTCCACCTCACCATGTTTATGAGTGCCCCACAGATTTATTGCTGGGCACCGTACTACCTTGGTGTAGAATTTACCCATTATTCTCTGCCAAGATTGAAGGTTTCATACACAGCGCCACATCTCCTGCGGTTGCTGGATTATTTTTTGTGTCCAAATTGGACAGTGGACTCAGACCTTTTATTGACTACATGGCTAATATGGTACGACCGTGTTACCATTAAAAATACCTACCCTCTTCTGCTTATTTCTGAATTGTTTGATAGACTCAAGAGGTCCAAGTTATTCACTTAATTGGATCTATGAGGTGCCTATAATCTTGCACGCATACAGCAGTTTGTAAACGTAAGTTTCAGAGACTATTTACATGAATTCTTTATCGTCGATATCCTGATTCATTCTTCCAACCTACCTTCGCACCAGGAACAAGTTAAGAAAGTATTACATACGTTAAGGGAGAATAGTCTTTATGCAAAGCTCAAAAAATACAAGTGAGGTATCCAAAGTGACATTTCTGAGATACGTCACCAGTGCCACTGGTTTCAAGGTACAATATGTAAAACTCCAGGCTGTACTACAATGGCCTCAACCCCGTGGAGTGAACCTATTACAGCAATTTCAATGGTTTGCAAATTATTACCAGCGGTTCATCCAAAATTTGAAGGTCCACTTCCGCATCTTCTCTCGTCTAACTTCTGTCTTTCATCTTATCTCCTTTATTTTTATCCAATTGGGGAAGAGAGGACGTCAGCAAAAGCACCACAATCGCGCCCAAATCGTGGTGCTTTCACTGATGTCCTCTCCTTGATTGGAAGATCTATACAGTATATTGGAGGATATATGGAAATACAGTGGGGCAAAAAAGTATTTAGTCAGCCACCAATTGTGCAAGTTCTCCCACTTAGAAAGATGAGAGGCCTGCAATGTTCACCATAGGTACACTTCAACTATGAGAGACAGAATGAGACAACAAAGTCCATAAATCACATTGTCTGATTTTTAAAGAATTTATTTGCAAATTATGGTGGACAATAAATATTTGGTCAATAACAAAAGTTCATATCAATACTTTGTTATATACCCTTTGTTGGCAATGACAGAGGTCAAACGTTTTCTGTAAGTCTTCACAAGGTTTTCACACACTGTTGCTGGTATTTTGGACCATTCCTCCATGCAGATCTCCTCTAGAGCAGTGATGTTTTGGGGCTGTCGCTGGGCAACACAGACTTTCAACTCCCTCCAAAGGTTTTCTATGGGGTTGAGATCTGGAGACTGGCTAGGCCACTCCAGGACCTTGAAATGCTTCTTATGAAGCCACTCCTTCGTTGCCTGGGCGGTGTGTTTGGGATCATTGTCATGCTGAAAGACCCAGCCACGTTTCATCTTCAATGCCCTTGCTAATGGAAGCAGGTTTTCACTCAAAATCTCACGATACATGGCCCCATTCATTCTTTCCTTTACACGGATCAGTCGTCCTGGTCTCTTTGCAGAAAAACAGCCCCAAAGCATGATGTTTCCACCCCCATGCTTCACTGTAGGTATGGTGTTCTTTGGATGCAACTCAGCATTCTTTCTCCTCCAAACACGACGGGTTGAGTTTCTACCAAAAAGTTCTACCTTGGTTTCATCTGACCATATGACATTTGCCCAATCCTCTTCTGGATCATCCAAATGCTCTCTAGCAAACTTCAGACGGGCCCGGACATGTACTGGCTTAAGTAGGGGGACACATCTGGCACTGCATGATTTGAGTCCCTGGCGGCGTAGTATGTTACTGATGGTAGCCTTTGTTACTTTGGTCCCAACTCTCTGCAGGTCATTCACTAGGTCCCCAATCCCCACTCTGGCCAAGACCAAAGAGCTGGGATTAACAGGGAAGAGTTCTGGGATTTTTGCTCACCGTTCTTGTGATCATTTTGACACCACGGGTTGAGATCTTGCGTGGAGCCCCAGATCGAGGGAGATTATCAGTGGTCCTGTAGGTCTTCCATTTTCGAATAATTGCTCCCACAGTTGATTTCTTCACACCAAGCTGCTTGCCTTTTGCAGATTCAGTCTCCCCAGCCTGGTGCAGGTCTACAATTTTGTTTCTGGTGTCCTTCGACAGCGCTTTGGTCTTGGCCATAGTGGGGTTTGGAGTGTGACTGTTTGAGGTTGTGGACAGGTGTCTTTTATACTGATAACAAGATAACAGGGGCCATTAATACAGGTAATAACGAGTGGAGGACAGAGGAGACTCTTAATGAAGATGTTACAGGTCTGTGAGAGCCAGATATCATTCTTGTTTGTAGGTGACCAAATACTTATTGTACCGAGGATTGCACAATTGGTGGCTGACTAAATACTTTTTTGCCCCACTGTAAATATATAATATATATATATATAAAAACTGCAAAACATATTTTCGTGACCAGTATGGTTAGTGAAATATGTAAATTATTTATAAGCCCTATAAAAATTTGATTATACAACTTATTCAACCACAGGGTACTTGGTAAAAGGAAAAGGGGCCCGAACAAACTAAAACAAACCCACAAGTTCATAATTCTGAATGGAAGTGTGATAAATAGACCTCTCCCTTAGCCCCTTGTTCAAAAGTGTTGCAATAAAATATAAATTGTCATACCGTGTAATATACTGATTACCTGACTAGAAAATAGCCTTTTTGTTCCAGTTAAGACTGAGTGGTTACCTGTATTTTGTTTTCTTGGTCATTCCAGGTTGTGTTCTTCTAGTGTCCATAACTGAACAGCTTGCTCAAGTACACAACAGTTCAATACAGGAGGCCATGGTCTTACTGTGTTCCTACTTGCCAAGTAAGTAACTTTCCTAAAATTACCAATGTATGTCTGTTTTCCTCAGGAGGACCAACATTAAGAACTATGGTGAAGCAGAAACAACTAGGTTAATTCGGTGTATAAACAATGCAGCATTTAGGCCAGTGCTGTAGTATATAGAACGCAAAGTTTAAGCCTTCTATACATCATAAACTATAAAGAGAAAACAAAATCGATTACAGTACCATATTTAAGAGCCGCACTTTAGAAGTCTACGTTTTGCTGAATATTAGCTATACTAAAATGCCCTTTCTCTGCACTGGTAACCACCTAAAGTGAATATATTGGCCATCTTGTCGTTATTTAGCAGCTCTGTCAAACAGCCAAGATTGTTTACTTTGCTCTTTTTTAAGCATGATACATACAAATAATCTAGTAAATACCACATAACAGAAGATCATTTCTTTTGGTTTTTTTGGCAGGTGAACCAAATTTAAGTGGTATATGTGCCTTGTTAATTGAACTGTTTGGATCAGATCTAATCAAGTTGTAAGTATCATTGAACAGTTAAAATTGAACAGTCGCAGATTTTAGTATAGTTCATTAAAATTACATATAACTTGTGCTTGTTTCAGAGTAGCACAGCAAGCATTATCGAATCACTTCCCTGCCCTAAAGCCTTTTACCTTTTCTTCACTTCCACTTTCCAAAGGCACCCTGAACCAATATCCAACAATCAGTAACTTAACAACAGAGAGAGATAGTTAATGCAGAGGTGTAGTCTTACAGTTCTTGGGGACAGGGATTCTTATAATTTATGTAGATTTTATATATTTTATAATAATTTTACACAATATAATCTAAAGATAAAAGTTAATAAAAGATAAAAAGATAATCTAAAGGGAAGATATGACTAACCTGAGACTGAACCCCCTGGTCCCTCGACTGGGCACCTCTGTCAATAGCTGCTTCCTAGCTCTTACAAGAACTGTATACGGGCACACTCCAACTCTCCAGTCCCCAACTCACTAGCCAAAGCGTAATGCAGGGTGAAGTACAAGAACTGTTTATTCACACACAGGGTTTTATGCAGACATAAATGAATTATCAACATAGTGGAATACAATGGGGGGGAGATAAGGACTGACTTAAACAAAATATTAAATGATGAGATAATATACTTCTGGGGGTAGCTGAAAACATGGGGAGACACAAGGAAAAGTAATTGCACAATATCATCTGTGTTGGCAAAGTACAGGACCAATCCCAAATCAATATCAGCGCACCACAGTCCTCAGAGTTTCTAATGTTTAGGAAATATGGTAAAACCTGCACCAGGGATAAAATCAGTAGAAATTTACCCCCTTTACCTACACACAGTAGTCTTTACAAGGCTGGCTCCCAGGCCTCCCCAGGGGCCGCAGTGACGGAGGGCTCCGCCACATAACTTTTTGGCAGTTCTTTGATATATTGGTGATTTGCTCCATAGGTTTCTTTGTTTCTTTAAAATGGGCACTTTCCAGCTCCTATATTGTTATCACAATGACACCATATTCCTCATGTCCCAATTCAAGTTTGAGACCATGGATACAATATGTTCTTGTGTCTTGTGTTTTGTTTACAGGCTCAATTATAAATTGAATGGCGATATAGTATGTCACGCCCTGAAGTTGTGCAATAATGTTCCAGGGGAGCCCATTTGTCACCTATACCAAACGCCAAAGGTAAAACTGAAAAGAGAGAGAAATGCGGGGCACTTGATAACTTTCCCACACATTCCTAGAAATTCTTCACCACATACAAAACATATTATTATATCTATTATGTAATAGAGGGTTTAGCTGTAACATATTAATCAGTAAACTATGAACCTGAAAGTGGAACATTATAAATCTTAAGTTAGGCTTTAAAAATAATGTTATTAAAAGGAAATTCTACTGTTCTTAAAGGGCCAATCCAGTCATTATATCCTTTTTAATGCATATGATAGCCAAGCAAAATGTTATTTTATATAAAAATTATACTGAAATACCAAATTTGTTTTTGGAAATGTATACTCTTCAATGAAACATGAGTGCTTAATATGGTTAAAAAATGTCCTTGTATTATATGGAGGCTAAAAAAATGTTGAAGTCAACCTGTGTGTGTGGGTTATAAAACCACAAAGACAGTTATTCTTGGTAAATGTGTGGTTTTTTGTCATTTAACATACCGGAACTCATTATATTCAAGTGAAAACATATTTTAAAACTAAGGCTCCGTGACAAAGACTAATAGTCTGTATAATTGCATTATTTTTAAATGGTTTCCATACATGACAGTATAACAGTGGAACAAAATAACCTCCTTCTTTCAGCAGCATATGAACTACATTTTAGTTAAACGGACACTCTAGCCGTCGAGTGCACTTTAATGCAGCCATAATATGTGCCTTTACATTTTTGTGGTGCTCCTTGCAAATTCAATGATATGCATTCGCCCCTCTTGCCATACAAAAGATTGTTTGACCTCCCTGTGTGTATGCACAGAAATGCTTTTGCAGGTTAAATTAATGCATATTAAAGTACTTAGTGTACTGGAGTGTCCCTTTTAAACCATGGCAAAGCAATGTCACAATATTAAAGTCACAGTTAGGGCCTTACATGTCTAATTTCCTTCATTTGCCATGACCAGAGCTTGGCAAAACTCTGCTTGCCTGGGTTATAGTTTCCAGTCTCCAGTGAGGGGAGCGCATTTGGTCACACTCACTCCTATCCAAGTTCAATCCATTACCTTTTCAAGTGGGGCTATACGCTGTTACTCCTACATCCCTTCCCGCCTTCCATAAGCACTGTGTTGCACTAAGGTCTATTGCTATTTTTTCTACTCTATATTCCATGTGATACTCAGTGTCCCCATAGACCCTATAAAACAAGTCTTCCTCCACACTGACATTATAGCTTATATTTTGTAGGTTGTATGAAACGAAGCGCTATGCTATTCCTTTTTTAAGGCAGATCGTCACAATTCTATCGTCACTAATAAAGCAGCTTCTTGCAAACTGATGACAGTCATCTCGAAAATTAACAAGGTTGAATAGAACAAATTCAGTTCTTTTTGTGTTAGTGCTATGTGTCAGAGATGTTCTCAGAAATACGAACTGTTCTTTGGTCACCCTGAGATACATTGTAAAGCTGCCAAAATATGAAAACCAAAGAAGGATCTCTTATTTGAGGTATTTTACTGACAAGGATGAAAAACAAATATCTAATTAAAACAACACATAGACATATACATATATCATCAGAAAAGACGGGTTTTACAATATCACAAAGCAGCAGACTAGGGAGCAGGTGAACAATTTAAATACAACCTATTTTCAAAATGTTCCAAAATGGTAGTCAAATTGAAAGTCAACAAACATATGCACAGTTCTCTGCTATGTTTACGGCATACCTCCTTTCATATATAATGTTTAAAAGGTGGAAAACACCGCTCGTTTACATAATTAATCATCTTGAGACGATAGGGCCATAAACCATGGCCGACGTGTGGTTAGCAGGGGTCGGGGTAGGAGAGTTTTGCACAACGAATGAGGTGATTAAGGATTGCACTGCGTGAGGACAATAAGTGGTGGGAAGTTTAAGTATTTATGTATGCGTATAGCCGTTTAAGCCAAGGCTGTCATGGCTCCCTTCCAAGTAGAGATTGCCTTCCTGTTGTGAAACCCTATGTACTGCAACAAGAAAAAGCGAGCATTAATTAAACAATAAAAGAGGATATTGGGCAGCAAACACAATTGTTTTCTTTTCTTTCTTTAAAGGGTGGGTTGAAGAGGGCCTTCAAGGAAGCAGAGAAGATCGTTATGCAGTCCAACACTGTCATGGTAAAGTTAAAGAATGTGCTACTTAAACACTGTTAATTATCAGAATACGTAATGTATAATTACATAATAATATGTAAAACCCAGAAAAAGGAATCACTTGAAGTTGCTTATTATTTATTTTATCGTAGCACAACAGCAAATGTACTTTAAAGAATTGGGATGTCTCCAGTGGCACCCATTCTACAAACGTTTGTATATCTAAGGTCATCAGAGAAATAGATCCCAGATATACTGGGATCCGAGACGGACTACACATTCAGAACTGTCAGAAATATGATAGAATGGATCACATGTATTGGATCACAAAAGACCCAATGCATGCAGCTAAAGGGAAAACGTCTATCCTGGTTTGATTGCAGTGCGATGAGGAAAATAATGTTTAATTCTCTATTAAAAAATATTTTTCCACATTCATTGTATAATTAGAAAGGAATATGTAACACAAACACTTTCAAAATGAGAGCAGACCATTACACACAGCTGTTATTTTAAGCTGTATCGCCTCTATTTAATCAGTGCTATAACCGGAACTGCTCTTATCGCCATACACCTGTATTGGTTATTTTAACCAGTAGATACCTACATTTTAGGAAGTAATTCGTTGTTTTTTTTTTTTTATTCAATCACATTTACTAATATACCACTATTTCTGGAAGGTAAATTTGTTTCATTTTTTTTTAACCACAGAAAAACGCAGATGTCATTTCTGATGTCTTCCTCAAGTTGTGCTCCCTTCCGATTTTACGAAGTATCTGTGAAACAATGGAATCGTGAGTGTTAACACGAATAATTGGAGCATAGCAGTATATTGTCTTATCCGCATTACTTCTGGATCAGTGCAATGCACACAATCTACGCAGTCAGAATTCATGTGCGATTGTGATTGTTCAGAATGCATGAAATATTCCCGAAAGATTTTGATAATTGATGTTACAAATGCATTCGTTCCTACGATAAGCCATCAAGGTAACTTCAAAAAAGTTCTCTACATCCTACTACCTAAATTACTTTTTTATTCTTCATTCTGGGAGATGAGTACAGGAAATAGAAAAATGAATCGAGATGAAGTGATTTGCTAGATAAATTATTTTTTGGAAGCTATATCAATTTATGTAGATGTTCTTCATTTGTCTTTTTCAGAAAATCTCTAGTAGAATAAAATATTACAGCAGACTTGCCTAAATAAACATGTATTAATCACTTTTGAAGACACTAAATATTTCATGCTAAGAGCATCCCTGCAAGAAAGCAATTCAACTATTAGGCTAGGTTTCCACTTGGGTTTTTGTCCGGCGTTTTTTTCTTGATGAAAAACGCCAGGAAAACTGCCAAGAAAACTGCTGCTGCATTTACCTGCGTTTTGGCGTTTTTTCTGGCGTTTTTTCTGGCGTTTTAGCCTTTCTGTGGAAATTGCTTTTTTTGACCTTAGGCAGTTTTTCCAGCCTTTACAAGTTAGAAGTTTCACCCAGCTAAAAGGGATTAGGATAAATGGCAAGTATCTGCCCTCTCCTGATGTCATTTACTTGGTAGACCCTTTTGTCTCTTTTCTGTGGTTTGTAAGGCATGCTTTATTTCGAATGTCTGCTCCTCTGGGAAGATTGGCCCCAAATGATGGTGCAAATTGTTTGCTGTTGCTTTTGGCACGCAGGATCCAGTCGCGTATGTTTGTTTGTAATGGCATGTTTGTTCCAAATGGTGTAAAATTCAATATGAACCAGTCCAGGACTTTGTTTTGTGTGAAACTGTTTGTTTTCAGCCTATTTCTCGTAGGACACACAGATACTGGGTCCATCCTCTGCATTGTAACTGTGGAAAAAACGCCATAAAAAACGCCAAGGCAATAAACCCACATGGCTTTTTCATGGCGTTTTTTCTCTCCCATAGACTTCTATTGGAGGAAAAACGCCAAGATTTCTTGCAAAAAACGCCAGAGTGTCAACATGCTGCGATTTTGAAAAACTGCCACAGAGCCCAAAAAAGCAGAAAAACGCCAAAGAGGACTGAAAAAACGCCAAACAGAAAAACGCCAAGTGGAAATGGCATTTTGCGATTTCCTATTGAATTACAGCTAACATCTGGCTGCAGCCGTTTTTCACAAAAAAAACGCCAGGTGGCGCTATTGGCGTTTTTATAGGCGTTTTTAGCAAAAAAAAACCAAGTGGAAATCTAGCCTTAGGCTAGGTTTCCACTTGGGTTTTTGTCCGGCGTTTTTTTCTTGATGAAAAACGCCAGGAAAACTGCCAAGAAAACTGCCGCTGCATTTACCTGCGTTTTGGCGTTTTTTTTGCAGTTTTTTCTGGCGTTTTAGCCTTTCTGTGGAAATTGCTTTTTTTGACCTTAGGCAGTTTTTCCAGCCTTTACAAGTTAGAAGTTTCACCCAGCTAAAAGGGATTAGGATAAATGGCAAGTATCTGCCCTCTCCTGATGTCATTTACTTGGTAGACCCTTTTGTCTCTTTTCTGTGGTTTGTAAGGCATGCTTTATTCCGAATGTCTGCTCCTCTGGGAAGATTGGCCCCAAATGATGGTGCAAATTGTTTGCTGTTGCTTTTGGCACGCAGGATCTGGTCGCGTATGTTTGTTTGTAATGGCATGTTTGTTCCAAATGGTGTAAAATTCAATATGAACCAGTCCAGGACTTTGTTTTGTGTGAAACTGTTTGTTTTCAGCCTATTTCTCGTAGGACACACAGATACTGGGTCCATCCTCTGCATTGTAACTGTGGAAAAAACGCCATAAAAAACGCCAAGGCAATAAACCCACATGGCTTTTTCATGGCGTTTTTTCTCTCCCATAGACTTCTATTGGAGAAAAAAAGCCAAGATTTCTTGCAAAAAACGCCAGAGTGTCAACATGCTGCAGTTTTGAAAAACTGCCACAGAGCCCAAAAAAGCAGAAAAACGCCAAAGAGGACTGAAAAAACGCCAAACAGAAAAACGCCAAGTGGAAATGGCATTTTGCGATTTCCCATTGAATTACAGCTAACATCTGGCTGCATGCGTTTTTCACAAAAAAACGCCAGGTGGCGCTATTGGCGTTTTTATAGGCGTTTTTAGCTAAAAAAACCCAAGTGGAAACCTAGCCTTAGGGTACAAATCCAAAAAAAAAGGATTGCTAAATTGCACGTGCATCTCATAATCCCAGCTGATTCCGTGTCTAAACCCCTACGCCACTTACATAACCAAAGGAAAATCATTATTTGATATTAGGGTAGCAATTATACCGTTTCATAACCACTTTGCCAAGTATAAGAATGGACATGTAATAATATTATTTTAATTTTCTGTATAAGATTTATGTTAATTCTTTGTCTAATTTTGCAAGGTCAGTTCCACTGGAAGATTTTGACCACGACAACTTTAGTTTTTTTCCGGTAAGTAAATCATGTGATAAGGTCAGTTAGTTCTTATTAGCTTAATGGGCTACAGTTGATTGTGTTGAGTACTGGGGAGTTAAAGATATTTTCTCCTGTTTTTAGAACATTTTTTAACATTTTTAACATTTTTTTAGATTGCCTGAATGCCTTTTTTGCACATAGGCGAGTAATGTTCAGCCTCCCGAAGGAAGAGACGTCCCAAGAAAAGTGGACAGTGACAGTAGATACTAGGAGATCAATACAATTGTTGTCGCTCACCACGCCAACTCTTTAAAGAAATATTTTTTCTTGTTCTGCATTGATTGATGAGATACTATCCAAAGAAAAATCCTGGGGCATACTGAGGATGGTGCATGGGGTGAAGGGGCGCCTAGGGGACAGGGTAGTTTGGGGAGATTGGAGCTCAATCGCAATTGTCTCCTAGTTTAATTAACATATAATATGAATAAAAAAATATTTTCTAGGTCATACCAGGTCATAATGTATAAAAGTAAAGGTGTTAACTGTATCTTGTAGACTTTGAGAGGATATCACTGGAGAGGAAGAGATTGTAATGATATGGACAAGTCCGTTTATCCTGGAAAGAGGTAAATTGTTGCTTTATCTTTTAATTAATTTCTCAAAGTGTAGATGTGTTTAATCTGATTCACAGAATAAACACATTTTATATATTATTAATCATTATTGGTTTATATAGCACAACCTTGTTCCGCAGTGCTGTACAATGGGTAAACGAGACAAAACAAGTAGTGCATCACATAATAATTTAGACTTACAGAGGATGAGGATAGTCTCGTTCATACAGGTTTTATTATACTAGCTTAATATTTTGCAAATGGGAGAACTATATAGATAAATCATATTTATATCTTGCCATATGTGCTTGTTCAACAAGGGTGTTGTATGCACATCCAGGAACAAATGTAAGCACTGTGTACAGATCTCACTAACGAGTGCATGCAATACATGCATGGTGTTAGGTGATTCATCCACACTCATTGCTAACAGGTGTATGAAATCAAGCACATGGGCATTCTATCTCCATAGAGAACCATCAGCAGTAGAATGGGTCAAAGTGAAGAGCTCAGTAATGGTCTGGTGTCACAATACTTTTATCCATATTGTATAGGTGTGGTGGTCAGTGTCCACATACTTTTGGTCATATAGCCTATGTTCTGCGTAAGTTGAACTATTTATTTATACTTCAGTCATATTTCTAGGCCACCTAACTCACAATTCATATGAAAAATATATGAATGAAAGTACAATAAAATTGCAGGTAAAAAAGCCATATAAATCTAAAAATAGCTTGTAGGTTTATACTGTGTAGAGTACAAATGGATTTTCCATTTATTAACTCCACGTGCACTGAAATCCCATATTGTGTTCTGCAAAACAGTTTCTCTCTGAACTTGTTTTGTTCTATTCTGCGTGATTAAATAAACAGCATGATTAATTGTTAGGAATTTTTTTTTTTTTTTACTTTATATTTGATTGTTGCCTGAAAGGGTAGTTAAAATTTACTCTGTTTCAATATTTTAGGAATTCTGGGTAAAATGTCATTATTAATTATGGTTCGTTGACTTTTTGAGCCATCCATTGGCATGTTTTGACATTGTATAGGAATGATGACCACAGGACGGATTTGTGTATTCAGATCAAAATGCAAATTGAGTGGACTTTAAATAATGTAACTATCGATAAACATTTATCTAGCAAGCAGAGCTTTCCACATCTTCTGCATCTTTGTTTAAATAAGTCTTTTTTGTGACGTCTGTATCCTGTTTAGTTAAATTTTGACCCTGCTTTTTGTTGCAATTTAATATTGCAAGAAAATATTGCTTAACAAGACTGCAATGTGATTCTTCATCTGTGTAGGTCATTCTGAGTATTGTAACCCTATAATGGTAAATATAATCAATGGAAATTTTATATGAAAAAAAACAGCTGCTTGAAGTTATATATTTGTGTTTTGGCATAAATTCTTCTATCCTGTTCTACCAGTATAGTAATCATGTGCTATGGATATACTGTAGGTTAATAAGGTATCTGGTCTCTGGAGTCAAATGTAGGGTAAACTAGGCAAAATTATTGCATCACCTGACATCATATGACAAGTTGTCTGTGTGACATATGTTCTGAGTCACCTGCTCTATTTGTGGATGAACTTTGGTTCTCTGTCACCTATTTTTTTGGTAGAACTTGCCAGGTTAGTCTAAATTCTGTGAGCTAGGATCTGTGAAAGTCCCCCTCCTATGTACATACCCCACTATCTATTACAGCATCAGTGTAGAGGACTGCATTGGGAGGCAGGTCCCGCGGGACCCGCCAAAAAACTTGTGGGCGCAACTTTGCTGGGCGCAACTCTGCTGGGGTTGCAGGCGGGAGCGGGCGGTCACGCACTGTACCTGCGGGTCCCGGTAATCCCGCGCAGTCCCACAAGGCTGCCTTCTCGATGTGATGTCACTTCCCATGACTCCGCCTTGTTCCTGGGTGGAGCAAGAGAAGAGACGCTGTGAGGGAGCAACTCGAGGTTTAGGTAATCTGCAGTTTAGGTAAGGAGGTGGTAGCGGGATTGGCGGGAGTGGAACACCCACATTGCGGGAGCGGGCAGGATTGGGCAAAAAATCAGTGGGAGCGGGATTAAAAAAGCCGCCCTGCGCAGGGCTCTACATCAATGCAATACCAATGTTTTTGAAACATATGAGTCTCTCCGCACCATTGAAAGGATGAAGATGGCGAACTGCTGGATCCCAGCACATTATGTGCAAGACATTTTATTTATTATAATGATAAACAACTAAAACCTATTTTAAACCAAAAACTGCTTTCGGGGCATAATCTAGTGTATACTGTATACCAGTGTTATATTAATTAGTGTTTTTTTTATCTTTTACTGTAGGCCAAAGGATTGGGATGCACTAGAAGATTCAAACTGCAATGGCATATGGGTAACTATTAGAAAACTCATAGAAACCATAAAATTTGATGACAGATAAGAACTAGTAAGGTGATTAGCACTTCCTCTTATATATATAAAGAGACACACAGCTCAGTTACTTTCTGTGGCATGTATTTTGCATAAATGTTCAGTATTCAAGTTTTTTGGGTTTGTCAAACATATTTCCTTTTTCTTTTCCGTGTGATGTAAAAAGAGTAAATAAAATAGTAAAAGTGTTACACTAGCAACAGAACTTTAAAAAAAAGTGCAATTGCTAAATGTTGCTTTCATTATTTCTTTAAGGGTTTTGATCCGGAAGATGGAATTCCTTATGAGAAAAAGTTCTGTGACGGTATTATTATTTTTATATCGTATTTTTTAAATGTACATAGTGTTACATTAGTGTTACATTTGCTCTCTCAAACGTGGTGTTAAAATATTAAAAGTGTGTCAAAGTTCTAAACGTGCAATGGAGAAGTCAATTTGACAGGCACACTGGATTGGTTGCTATAGTGATAAGACCACATTTGAAACTTTATTAAAAAAAACTCACGGTTCTTTAAGCGTTTTCCATGTATTCATTTTCTCTAAATGTGCTTTGTACAATTCTAGTGTATACTGAGTGTGTTCTCTGACAAATGTATTTTGGGCTGCTTAATTACTGGGTTGCTACGTTTAGACTTGCCCCTAGACTTAATGTTGTCAGCCACCCCACAGTGTTGAGTGGGAATAAGGAAAATATTACCATTCTAAAAGAAGAGACCTTGGAGGAGGCACAGTCTTAATATAAAGTGCAGCATATATGGTATTATACATTATTTATAAAAAGAATAAACATGGCGGAGAAAGCAAAAAATAAATAAATAAAAATAGGTATGATGTCTCCTACAGTGAAGATATGGGCTGAGTAGTTTCAAAAGAAAGCAGAAATGCTTCACACCATCTCTGTCTCTTGAGCTTCTGAAGTAAGGTATGTGAATAATGTAAATTTTTTTAAATTCTTCCTTTTTTTAGGAACTGATGCAAAAGGTATCATAATAATAGGGGATTCTGCTGCAGCCCACTTTCACATACCTATGCAGTGGCTGAGTGCAATAAACATGTCTAAGGTGAGTGGAAGCTCGCTTACATAAATGCTGGCATTCATCAGAACAGTAAACAATAGTTGATTGGAAAACATATCAATTTTTGCAAGTTTACCTCTTGTTTTTAGAAACATAGAATTAGGCAGTGAATAAGAACCATTTGGCCCATACAGTCTGCCCATTTGTCCTGATGTACCAGGTATGAAATGCCAAAGTGTCCTCAAAGGACCGGTGATGTACCTGGTACGTCGTGCTTAAAATTACCCCTACGTTACCACAATCATAGCAATCGCGGGGCACTGCTGCTGCTCTCTGCCCAGACATGTCATGTCTCCATGATAGTGAAAGTGTAGCAATAACCCCTTTTAATGTCATAATTGCAGCATTGTAGGGGTCACTACTCGTTTACAGGGGCACTGCTACTGCAACAGCAAAAAAAAGAGCCCCCACAGGAGCGATCATGTAGGGTCACCCCCCCCCCCCGGTTTACCTGCAAACGCGCCCAAGCTATCGTGGGCAGCTTCAGGGACAGGGCTTATCATTTCCTTGGTCTCCCCTTAATATTCTTTGTCTCAGTAACCTTCTCTTTCCTCTTATTATTATAAAGCCTCCTGAATTGTAAGCTTTAAGTACCCTTCACATATACATCATGTGCACACCACCTACACATACTGAGCATCTATTCAATAAACCTAAAATAATCCATAAGCACATACTGTAAGCTTGTGAACAGGTCCATCTCCTACCTGATGTGTTGGTTTGTTGTTCGTTCTGTCACATTCACTTTGTAATATCCTCAAAGTGATGGCCTTCCTAATTAAAATCTTTTCCTTATAAACATGGGTCATTAGTCCTTTTAGCTTCCCATTAACAATGTTTCTGTTCACATTTCTGTTGTGATTCATTTCACACAACAGACAAGCAGTAGATACGATGTAAGGGAGATATGATGTAAGGCTAAGCCATGCAAACCCCAAGAGTTGACCAGTGATTTAGATAGACAGCATATGCTAGGCATACGTACCTCTCTCTCTCCTTCTCATGTGTATGCTAGAGTTGCAGAACACAGGCGCTCTAAAAATTCTAGATGAATTGCAATGCTACCTTCAAGAGTGCAAGAGTATTTCAAGCTGTAGTGATGCACAGCCTAGAATGAACAACATATCAGTAATAGTGTTCATATGAATTAAAAGGCATGACTACCTTCTGGCAGGAAAAATGAAAATCTGGAAACAGTTTTGTATTATTATACTGGAAGGCAGGTATCAAGGACAGTGGTATGGCTAAGAATAATGAAATAAAAGCAGTAATCTCCTCTGGACCATTTGCATTTATTTGAGAAGACTGATGTACTCCTTGTATCGAAAGCTCCATGTGTGCATAGCATTGATATATATAAAAAAACACCTCCAGTCTTCATAACTCATCTGTAATCCATTGCGTTGCTGTATGGGTTGCTTATGTATATCGACCCACCTCTGTAGAATTAATCTTTAGGTAGGAAGCTTGGTCTATATCTGCTTACAAACCCATTTTTAATACTGTAAAGAAATTCTGAAATATACTGATTAGATAGCTCTAATCAGAGAAAACGCATTAGCAATATGTATGGCATTATAGTTATTATTAAAGTGGACATATAAAATATTTACGTTAATTGAGCACTGAATCGATCAATACTGCTGTTGACTCCATCATCAGAAACTAAGCACTGCAGGATCTCTCAGGACTGTTAACCAGACTGAGGTAAATGCACATCACAACATATAGAACATTTTGGTTGTTTGGGTTAATGTAACAATCCAAGTTATAATGATAATCTCCAAGAGATCTGTGGTTTCAGCTCTCTCACATAATTATTCATCATGAAGGGTCAATGCTTGCAGATTTCTACAGAAGGCATAGGCTGGTCCTGTGTGAGAACCCTTTGAAGAAATCTCACTGATTTAACAATGCATTATACAGGACCAGCCCAACTCTTCCTGCAGCAGAGGCTCAACTCTCCTTTTAGTCAACAGGCCCCTGAGCCATTTGTAGTCTCGTAAGTAGTAGGTAAACTAGCTCAACATGTTTAGGAGCACACTGCTTATACATATAGACCTAGCAGTACAAAAAAAGTTGGGGAATAGCATTTTCAGCTTCTGTATGCAAGAACACTAGGAAAGCTAAATATTCAGATACTTTGATAACCGACAATTAGATCTGGCTGAATAGTTTTTCTAAATCTTAATTTATTAAGCATAAAATATATTAAGCGCAGACAAGGCCCCGCCATATAGGTACCATTATAGGTAGGGAGCATTAGGGAGCTCCCTATGATGCTGAGTTATTATTTTCATTTAACATCTGGGGTTGTTGGTTCCTGGTGCCTCATATTTCAGTTCTAGACTGCCCTTACAGGTGGGATTAGTCTGATGCTGATCTTTCATTTGTAATGACATTTCTGAGCTAAAATCTGAGAATGAGGATTCACCATAGGGCAGGTTATTTAAGTATTATCTGTTGTTGGTTGAGCTAGTCTCTTGGCTGAGCTTGTCCTTTTTTGTATACATTTCTCCTTTATTAGTAAGCAAGTCATGCAGGAGAGGACTTCACAACCACTTTTGATGTCATAGGGCCAGACCTGATTGAACAGTTAGTGGAAGCAAATGATAGAAGACAATAACACAACTAATAAAAAACAATCTATATGTAATTGTGAAAAATGTTTAGTTAGTTTTAGTAAAGGTAAAATATATAAATACTTTATGTACTATGTTTTGAATACCTTGAGCAATCTGTATCAATGCAAAAGTAGAGCCATAGTAGATCATATAGGTTGATTTGTATTGATTATGAATGATCTCCATGTTATTAATGTTCTTTTATATGTTTAATGTGTAGTTTCATTATCATTATAATGAAATTATGTTAATTTAATAATTCAGGAAACATTTGCTGATCTACCACTGGCTCTTTCCAATGAACTTGATTGGCCACAGTTCTCTCTGTACACTGGGTTCCAAAACGCCACAATCGGGTAAGAAAAGCAAACGGTAATGCTCATCGGTGTCTGTGAGATTATTATAAAATATTATATTGGTTTCACATAAGTGATAAGCAAAGACAGATGACTCAATTGGGGAAAAGTAACTTAAAAAGGGGAAATCTGGCCACCTTTAACGGAAAGGCGAGGACATAGACCAGCAAAGTACCCAAAATCTGTTACATTTCCAAGAGAATGGAATAGACCCTAAATAATAGAGTTCTTTGAGACTTAACGACCCTGATATGCATATCTATAATTCATTTGGCAGGAAGTTAAATACCACAGCATCAAGATGTCATTTTATAGCATTCGATCCATAAAGATTTCAGGAAGTATTCTGGTGTATGCTTGTTTGTTTTTTTTAAATGAAGATTACATGTGTCATAATAATAATCTGTATTTTATTTAATCTAGCGGCTGGACAAAATCATTATATTTACAGTTAAGAAAATGGAACCGTTGTAACCACAGGGATTACCAGAACATAGCTAGAAACGGTATGATGCTTTTTCGTTCCATATGGCAAGGCATAGTTGTAGCAAAAAAAGGTTTCAATCAGAGAAGAAGAGCTATGAATTTTCATGTGGTGTGCAGCGTACCACTAGGAAGCATGAGCTTATGGACCATAAAATTATATATGCTGTTTTTATTCTTTATCTCTCTGGCTCTCCGTGAAATACATTTTTTGCATTCATAAAAATAGAGCTGCCAAATGTTTCAATGTTTCTATAAATATCTGAAATTCCCTGCCTTTTGCATTTAAAATATCCAGTTTATTTGGATGTACTGCACTGCCACTTATTAATTTATTTTCTTGTTTAAAGAGGACAATATAAATATATATACTTTAGTATGGTCTGTAGTTCCAAACAAAAAAATAATGGTTATCGGTATACTTCAGTATATTTTGAGCATCTACTGTATATTAAATCTATTATTGTACATTCCATACATGCATTTTTTCAATGTCTGATTGGCAGCTCATCCATTTGCTTTTGGTGATGTGATCACTGATACTGCAAGAGTATTCTATCAATTTGGCAGAAACCCCTTGAGGTCTCCATTTGTGTTTTACGCCACTGATTATACTCAGCATGCGACCAAGAACACAAAGCTTGCTGCTCACTATTTGATTAGCAGCCAAGGAGGTCACAGAAGCTTATCGTAATAATAACAAAAAATACAAATAAATACGTGAAATACAAATAAAATGAAACCATAGCAAAACTTATATGTCCTACTTCCAGAAATGTCTAAAATATAAGACATTTTTTTTTTTAAATTGGTAAATATGACATAAGAAGTAGGGCATTACATAACAATCTGGATTTACCAAACAAGGGTTGAGGAGGGTGATTAACTAATATATTTATAATCTATAAGAGAATAATCAATTTCAGAAAGTGTTATAAATATTTTGCTTTATAACATGAAAGACATATATATATATATATATATATATATATATATATATATATATATTATTTATTGTTTTATATAGCACCATCAAATTCTGTAGCGCTGTATGTATATATTTAAATACATTTTGTGTTGTTTGCAATTGCACATATCGTTCTTGAGAAACCATATGCAACATGGTAGCATTTGTAAAAAAACGAAAAATAATAATATTTTTTGGGTTATTACTTTTACTCACTTGTTTCTTTATTTATTTAACTAGGTGGTTCATCTCACAATGTGTATCAGTATGTGGAAAGGTAATCTATAATAATACATGTGAACTGATAGATTTAAAATAATGAAACATAAAAACAATAAAATATATGGAATTTCACGCCCAAAAAAGTATATACATGCCAGATTGGGTCAACAGATGGGAATTAATATTCCTCCAAAATTAATGTACTCCAACCAAAATGGAATGCGTGAAGGGCTCCAGGGCAACTTTGTCTTTGGGGCTTCCATTCCCAGATGTTTATCAAAGTAATATCCAAGATCGCACGTGCTTTAAAACCATTGTATGTGTTTCTGATCACATATTCTTCCCAGATAACTGTATGGTGCAATTCCAGAATTATCTTGCAGGGGGTTAGAGTGATTTTTTTCGTGATGTGTGGGGTCCAGGGCCTCAATTAGCCATATAGGAGGGACATGCCTGCGTTCATGACATGTACTAATCATCTGATTAAAATAGTTTCATTTGATGTCTGTTGTATTACAGTTTGGCAAGAAACCAGGAACTGGACAAACCTGTAGTTGTGTTCTATGCTATGGTTGGTAATGATGTGTGCAACAGGTATGTAATACAGAAAGATAGAGGTAAATACAAAATGTTTAAATATAAAATCAGTTTTAAGATTCACTTACATCAGTGATAACAGTTCCAACATTTTAAGCATTACAAATGACACCAGTAGGATCACACTGGCCACAGCCACTGACAGGTTAGCATACCTACTGTAGAGAGACATGTGGGGAGAAACATTATGCTGAACCCAGTATTTAAGCCGGAGGAAAATTACACCCATGCCGTCATCAAAATGAACTTTAATGTACATTTGTGGAAGGCAGAATATATCTTAAGTAAGCAGGTTACGTGAAGACAGCCCTGCATGTGCCAACCCACACTGATAGGGTCTACGTTTCTTATGTAGCTCAAGTGGATATTAGTGTCCATTGGTCCAGGAAGGAAAGGTTTCAACAGCTTTAGAGTATGAGTGTTACATTATTATCTTTATCTGAATTGGTGGGAGGAAACAGTATTGAAATCTGAAATACACACAAGTTTGATCTACTTCCTTGTACTACTGTGTGCAGGTCAAGAAATGCAGCCATACCACTTTGATCTTTCACTTGCCTTGCGTGTCACTGCATGTATCTAACCTGTGGTCAGGGCCGGCCCTATAATGGGGCAGACTGGGGCAATTGCCCCAGGCGGCACTTTAGAAGGGGCGGCACTTTGCCGCCCCAAGCACTTTTTTTGTTTTTTGAAGCGGAGGAGAGGGGCACCGAGTGGTTTTCGCTTACCCGCTCGGCGCCCCTCTCTCTCTCTCTCTCCTCTGCGGCGAGTCTCCCTGTTCGGTCCTGGTGCCGGCTCGTAATGCAGAGCGCCGGAAGTGACGTCAATTTCCAGCGCTCAGCATTACAAGCCGGCACCGTGGCAGAGCAGGGAGACTCGCCGCAGGACTGTTTAAAGGTAAGTACCGGGGGGGGGTTATGGCGTCGGCGAAGTTTAAGTCGGGCGGGGGGGGGCGGCGTTTTAAACTTCGCCCCAGGCGGCGTTAAGTCTTCGGCCGGCCCTGCCTGTGGTCCAATCACATGGGCTACAGAAGTGATTCTGTCTGGTGTATGGTCATGATATTATCTTTCTAGACAGTCATTACCAACATCCCTGTCCCATACCCATTCCCTGTCCTACCTTATCTTTTTTCTTTCTTTTTTCCTCTTGTTATTTCTCTGTTGAGCGTCCTTGTATAAATTCTTGAGAATTTTTTTTAATTTTCCCGGGTCTCTATTAAGGTTGTGCAATGTACAATTTGTCTAGAAAAAAAAGAATATATATATGTGTGTGAAAGCCCAGACAGATTGATATTTTGTACCAGTAGTAAATTTTTGTAGGAGCCAAACGGAACTGACTTCTGGAATAAACCTAGCCCTGTGATTTTTAGATAAAAGTACTTTTAACTTCATATATTTTCTTTAGGGTTTCCAAATCATGTTACTGTTTTATAGCATTGGAAAAACATTGAGTAGATAGATGGAATAGATAGTTAACTGGCAGAGCACAATAAAAATAAAATGACATTTATATTGTTCTAGCAATCAAGACACACTGAAATACATGACTACGCCACAAGAAATGAAATCCAACGTCTTAACAACACTTGAATACCTGGATTCTCGACTGCCGAATGGAAGTCATGTGGTTTTAGTGCAATTAGCAGATGGACGGTTCTTGTGGGATTCCATCCATGACCGTTATCATCCGATTGGTGAGTCAACTTACAACTACACCCAATCATCGCAACGCAAAGAGTTTGGGTTTCTTGAAAACTCAGTGAATATGGAAATTGTGTATACGGAAGCGTTAATCCTATGGGGAAAAGAGGGTCAGGTTCTTGTGGGGCCCTCTTCAGACACACTTTTTCTACTGACCACCATAAACTAATGATTTTGTGTACCATTCTTGTAGAAAGCAGCTTGTTTTTTATACGATGAATTATATATATATGTATTTAATACACTGTTTTCTTTGTAATAGTCACTCATTCACTCATCCACAAACAAACACACATACATACATAATTACAAAATATCTGAAAAATATTTGAACGAGGAATCTCATACACCCACATTATCAAAGCTCATTACAGCCTTCTCACACTTGGGCACATTCGCTGCCACACATGAACTACACTAGGACCCCTTTATCCCAAATGCAACACTGCGCGAGGTGCACCTGAATACAAAACAATGGGTTACACTCTATCTCACGTGAATAAGCAAGATCAGAGCAAAATGTTTTCCTACAAATTGTACTCCAATCACTATGAATTTCATGTTGTCCTTTGTCTGTTTTGTTGAATCTAGGCTATGACCCAAGATGTAATTACATGGGTGCTGCTCAAGGCGGTACCTTCATTTATAATCAAACTTCTACATTGAAAGTCAAAGGGAATGCTTTCATGTTATTTAATGTGTGGTTTATAGTTTTCAACTATGACAAGAGTTTAAACACATCTCTCCTATTAAACAGGGCAATTAAACAAGAATGTGAAATATAAACACGTGTACAATTTCCTGAGCTGTCTTAAGGTAATTTGGGGAAATACCCACTTATATTTGTGGGTTTATTCACTTTAATTGTAGTTTCTTAGTGAGGTAAACTCACCAATAAAGTATTGCACCAAAGTTAAATATGTGAATCCTTGAATGTCATCATCATATACATTATGCAGGTTTAACTCTTCATGTAGGCGAAATTCACTGGTGTTGGCAAGTAAAAATGTAATAGTGATATTAGTCATTTGAAATGTCCAGTTTACCTATTAACTCTAATTTTATTGGATAAACTCCTTTTTTGCGTACATTTGAATTTATGACAAGTTTAGCCAGCAGATATATCTTCACATTAAAATATGTGAAATTCTTTGTTTTCATCATGTTATTTGCATAGCTGTACAGATACTCATAAATTATTATTATTATTTATTGTTTTATGTAGCGCCATAAAATTCCGTAGCACTGTACAGTGGGTAGACAGGACATAACAAGTAGTATGTAACATAACAAACAGAGACAACAGGTGAGGAGGGCCCTGCTCAAACGAGCTTACAATCTAGAGGGAGTTGGGTGTATTACACAATATGTAAAAGTGCCGTTGTTAGGGATGGACCAGCCACACTAGCGAAAGTATTGCAGGAGGGGGACTAGGAAAGGTGAGCTAAAGGAATATGGGAGGGCGTTAATGTGCTATGTTATTAGCGTCCTTAAAGAAGTGGGTCTTGAGGGATTTTTTGAAGGAATAAAGGCAGGGGGAGAGACGGATAGACCGGGGGAGAGCATTCCAGAGGATAGGGGCAGCTCTTGAGAAATCTTGTAAGCGGGCATGAAAGCTAAAAATCAGAGGAGAGGATAGAAGGAGATCATTGGATGAGCGGAGAGACCGGTTAGGAGTGTATTTAGAGATGAGTGAGGAGATGTAGGGAGGGGAACCGCTGTGAAGGGCTTACAGCCATATTTGTCATATGGAAAACTAGTAGTAATGTGGAATCGTGGGAAAATAATTAATACGCTTTTCCTATTTCCTTCTTAGCTTGTAATAGTGACAGCCCTTGTACACTTGAGGTATCCTAAAGCCAAAACACTGCTACTGATCTTGGCATTCCATCCACACCTTGATATAACTATTTATGAAATTAAACAAATTATGGGATATGTATAAAGAGCACTTTTGGTGCAGATGTAAAGTAGTCACTATAGCAACCAATGTTACAACTCACTCCACGTTTTTGCACCAAAATTGCTTTTTATACATACCCTTCCAATGGAAATCTGACTAAGGGCAAAATGTTTAAAAAGTTCCTAACTTTATAAAGAATGAACAAAGGTTGGACTATAGGAAGCATATGCACTTTATCATCAGTACAAATGACAAGGAATGTAAATCCTTCTCACCTGTTTTGTTGAATTAATGTGTTTCCTGTATTTTGTAGATTTCTTCTTTATGCTAAATAATGCTTATTTTTTCTAGATCAACCCATGTGAAGGATGGATGACCGAGAATGAAACACTTCGCAATTTAACCACTGAGGTAGTTAGCAAGTCATCAAAATTTCCTTTTGATAAATATGGACCAAATCACAGAAAATATCTTCCTCATACTCAGATTAAGCCTGTCAATGAGGCTACAACAAGTAATTGCATAAAACCAACTTGGGTGGGGTACTTTTTGTAGTCAAGCCAGTCTAAATACAAGGGTTTTATAGGATGCCATGTTTGCAAAAAGTCAGTTCATGACATGTATGCCCTGCTAGATCCTCCCTGGTCCACTGTAAGGGATATTATTGTGAAGTGGAAGTGTCTAAAAAGCTCAGCCACAAAGCTGAGTGCCACAAGAGCTTCATGAATTGAGTTTCCACGGCCAAACAATTGCACACAAGCCGAAGATCACTATGCACACTGCCAAACAGCGACTGGAGTGGTGTAAAGCACACCGCCACTGGTCTCTGGAGCTGTGGAACCATGTTCTCTAGGGTGATGAATCATGCATCGTGTACCTGGGTTTGGCAGATGCAAAAGAGAACGCTCTCTTCCAGAATGATTAATGCCTACTATAATAATGTTTGAGGGAAGGATAATAGTATGGGTCTGTTTTTCAGGGTTTATGCTAGCCCCCTTATCTCCAGTGAAGGGTAATCTTAATGCTACAGCAGACAAAGACATTTTAGACAATTGTATGCTACCATCTTTGCTGCATTTTTTTCCTTTTACTAATTTAAGGAAGGCCCTTTCCTGTGTGACTGTGCTCTTTTCTATCAGTTTCAATTAAACCTCACTTACTTAACCAGGGACGGCCGAAGACTTAACGCCGCCTGGGGCGAAGTTTAAAACACCGCGGCATTTTAAACTTCGCCGACGCCATTATCTACCCCCGCCCCCCCCGGTACTTACCTTTAAACAGTCCTGCGGCGAGTCTCCCTGCTCTGCCACGGTGCCGGCTTGTAATGCTGAGCGCCGGAAATTGATGTCACTTCCGGCGCTCTGCATTACAAGCCGGCACCGGGACCGAACAGGGAGACTCGCCGCAGAGGAGAGAGAGAGAGGGGCGCCGAGCGGGTAAGCGAAAACCACTCGGTGCCCCTCTCTCTCTCTCTCCTCCGCTTCAAAAAAAAAAAACAAAAAAAAAGCGCTTGGGGCGGCAAAGTGCCGCCCCTTCTAAAGTGCCGCCTGGGGCAATTGCTCCAGTCTGCCCCATTATAGGGCCGGCCCTGTACTTAACATACAATTCTATTCATTTTTTTTTACAATACAGGCACCAGATGTACTTGCACTTGTAATATGGGTCCTGCTCTCACAAAATGACTTGTATTAGCCCTATCTGTGTGGTATCAATACGTCTGTTTCCCCAATGCTAAAACCCACGTTGCAAGATAAAGTAGATGGGATTCGCTATCACACTGTACATCACAAGTGACGCCATTGCATTTATTTGTATTTCTTTTTCAGAGAGCTGATCAGCTTTCCAGCGTTCTTTCTGAAATAGCATCATCCTACAAGTTTAAACACTTTAAAGTATTTTACTTTGATAATCTATACCAAAAAGGTAAGATGATCAAGTTGATGAATTGATGTTACTATGGTGCCAAAAGCAAATGGATAATTAAGGTAACATTTGTTGGGACAATACTGAAATTGTTAAGCTTGTCCATTTTTCCTGTTTATAACACATCAACTTTGAGGACGAGATGTTCAATTGCTGCATAAAATATCCCACCCACTGACATAATAACAAGATTATCAGTGTTATTCACTTCACCTGTCAGTGGTCATAATGTTATGGCTGATTAGTGTATATATATGTGTGTATTTATTCGGTTGTCCCGGGGTGCCTACTGGCCTTGATCCACATTTGCTATAAGCTATGTCTGTGACAGTTTACTAAACAAAGCCTAGATAGCAGTTGTTCCCCCAAGGGTACTTTTCACACTTTAACCCCCATCATCCTGTGCATGGTGAGGTAGATGCACAGAGTGAAATATTTGCCTCCTAAGGGTATTTTAGATATTTGTAGCCCTCCATCCCACTGAGCAGGGAATGAGGGGTATAGTTGGGCAACAGCAGAGGATCTCCGCAACTGACCCATAATCCCACTGCCCACAAAGGTGGAACAGTGGAGCAGCTAGCCATGACAGCAGGACAGTGCTCAAAAATCATGAATGTCTAGCTAAATCCTGGGCCGTTGAAGAATGGTTTAAAACTATGACTCTTTTGCTAACATTTCCACTCTTTTGATATACACATTGTACTTTGAGCATCGGAGAAGGGCTGGAAGTACTTTGTACATCTTCCCAGCCCTTAAAAGATTAACATCTTATCATCTTGATGTTACAAATAAGATTTAAAGCCACCACTTGTATTTGAGCATTTATTATTTTAATAAAATGCTCAGCTTTTATATCTGAGACAGGCATGAAATATTACATTATTATGCCTCTAGGATATAACTTACCAGGGCGCTGATTTACAAATATCATTTCAGCCAAGAGGTGTCATCATATTTCATTCCACCTACACCATGTCTTCTCTCCATAAGACAAACAAGTCAGCTTTGTCTATTTTGTGTTCTCTTTTAGCCTTAAGGTTTATTGTAATTTGCATCAAATATCACGGTTGTATAAGCAATACAATCTGCCATCACTAGAAACAGAGTACATTAAAAGAAGCAAACATCAAATGGCATTTTTCAGGAAAAAAAAACTCTTATACCCCCAAAACAACAACTCATTACAATTTCCCCTTCTAGCAGAATGTATTCTGACTGAATTAATGACTTGTAACTGGAAATTAAATATTTCATAGCACAGGTCACCCTGTCATCGTACATCATTTTCAAATGCAGTGCACACTTCCATTTCCTTTCTTGTATATATACTGAGCATAAATACCTTGAATAAAAACCTCCACCTCACAAATAGATCATATGTTCCTAAGGTTTGTGCATTTAAGTTGTGTTAAAATTAATTTAGGTTTAAGATTTCAACTTCAATTTACAGGAAAACATTATATATAATGTCTTACACTGGGCACAAACTGGCCATCTGATACACCGTGGAGGTGCCCGATCTGCCGGTGGCCAGTAGGGCCGCTTGCCTACCGATACTATTGCTCCAGAAGCAGATCGGACCCTATAGTGTGTGTCTGTGCACATATAAAAAAAACCCGCAATGTGTGGCCTCACGTATGCAGCCATCGACAGCCATGGATTGTTTTCAAGCTTGCACACCTGCATGCCATTTTTATTGTGGTCCTTGGTCATTTACTAATGTCCTTTTCCAGAGACAGCACAAGAGGAAGAGAACTGAACTCAGCCCTACATTGTATAATTCACCCTGAATGTAGCTTAGTAAAATGGCTGCAGAACCCACAAAAGTCCGACATTGTCACAGGCTGGGTCTATACAGAAGACTGTAATGACCCAGAGCGCCTAAAGATTGCGTTCAGGAGTTATTGCGCAGTTGGACAGGGCCTGGAGCAGGGCAACTGCACTCTCCCGGGTGGGCATCTAGGGTTGTGCAGCCACATACCAGTGCCCTGACATAGCAGTGGATGTTTTCCAGAACAAAGCAGAACTTGGTGATATCCGGCAGGCACCCTGGAGCAGGCATGATACATAATGGAACATAGAAATGGGCAGGTGCTGCTGGCTGGGAGAAGGGAAGCTAAGCAGAGTAACAGCAGAAACGTAGCAAGTAAGGGGGACAGAGCGAGCAAGGGACAGGGAGACTGAGCAAGAAAAATAGCCAGATAAGACATTCATGATACAGGACACAACAAAGAACACAAGGGATGGAGTAAGGACACGGAATCCTCGGACACTTCTCCTTTAAGCAAGGATAGGACTATGTGATAACAATTGGAGATTCCGTCACATCATATGGCCATAGAATGCTTAGCCCACCACTATGCCAAAGTACTCCAATGTTCGGTGGGTCCTAGCACTAAACCCTGCTTACTGAATAACTAAAGCTGAAACTGAACATTGGATCTATACACAGAACAGAGAAGGACATACCTTTAGACTGCAGACTGAGACAAACATAACAAACGGGTGGAGCAGACCCTATAAAGGAAACAGAGCTGAAGCAAAGAGCAGAACTGGAATCAAGGAATCAGAACCATAGAACAGAGCATAAGGAAATCCAGAAATGGATCACTGCAAAGGGGAAACTCTAGCGAGAGGGGGGGGGGGGGGACAAGACAGAAGCAGCTCTGCAGCCTGAATGGAGTCTGACAGACATATACCTGCTATAGGTTCTGTACCTCCTTGTGTGTATAGTTTTAATTCCCCACCATATATTGGGTGGGGGAAGCAGAGGGTCACTCATCTTTATTTATTTCAACCTTTAAACATTTTGGGTGTCAAAAACATGATAGTTTTCAGTCAACTCTTGTGAACTCACCCACAATTAACATATTTATTTTGCAAATATTTTGAATACACCCCCCTGTAACCTATGGGTAAGCTAATATATGTTTTGCGGGAAATGTATAGACTAACTACCTGTCTGCTGCCTTATTCTTTATGAAGTGAATCTAATCATAAGAATTAACTTTGATGGTACAGAGCAGAACTATGCCATAATCATATGACATTCCCATACATATCCCTCCACATAACATCGTGATGACACAAGCTCCGAGTTCAGTTCTAAACTGGCAATTAGGCTTGTCATTCTTTTAATAATAGTAATAATAGTAGGCATGATTAATCTGTTCCAATTACCAGAACCATAATATCATCCAATGAAAGGAATTTGGCCATCTTCTGTTATTCAGTGGCTGGTGAAATATATAGATGTGAGCAGTGGTGTGGTGGTGGCAGCTCCTCATAACAAGGTGGCAATCACGCTGTTTGGTGATCAGGCTCCATATAGCCGCTGATTTCCTAACCGGCCTATTAACAGCATGGATAAATGTACTGTGTTGCCATAGCCCTTCATAGTTCATTTCTACCCAGTAACGCTCATTCTTAAAAGATAGAGCCCTGGGATATTGGGATATGACATCATCATATCCAGGTGCTCAGCAGTAAGGACGACAGGGCGGAGGGGGCAACTGGTTGTTCTGCCCTTGCTTAGGCCTACACCTAATCTTCTGTATAACTGAAAGGGACACTACAGCCATCATATGCACTTTAATCCATGCAAGAGCTAAGTGTCCCCTTTAAATTTCATTGTTTCTCTTCCGTGAAAATGCTTGAGAGATTCTGCAGAATCCTCCATATGCAATTGCCTCTTTCCTCCTCCAGCTCCTAGACTTGCGTGTCCTGCACATTAAAAGCCAGCGGTTATATTTTTGGTCAATGCAGATCTGTGCTTGCAGTTCTGAAAAGTTTTGCTGGTATAGGACTTGATATTTGTGTGCATTGAGGTGAGACAGATTTGCAGTTTAGGGTTTTTTTTCTACTCTTTCATGTCAACTTTCATAAATAACCAAGTTTCTCCGTTTCACAACCTAATGTCTAAAATAGATCAAATCAAATCTTGGTCCTGATTCCAGGTGCCATGGACGTACTTAAGGTGTCAATTCAGATATCCCTTAAAATATAAAATACTTCAAGGAATTATTTCAACGTATGTAAATCGTATGGTTTGCGCCTGGCTACATCTCTACAGTTTTCCATCATGCAGTTTACTGTCCACAACTTGGACTTGACTGATCCCAATATCTTCAACTATATCTTCATCTGAAATAAGTCATTTGCAAAGTACTGTGTTGGAATTATACTTAATGTCAGTAATACTATTTTCCTCATAATAAGTGGTTTCCATCCATACCTTTGTAAAAAGAATTTGTCAAGCTTTTCCTTTTGCATTTTATGCTGTTTCGATGTTATTGTCCTCATTTCACTTTGATCATCGGTAGCACTGTAGGGAATAACATATGCATCCAGCTGTGTCCCTTTCATTATTCAGACATACGCCTGTCATATTGAATAACAGTTCTAAATAATACTGCATAAACACCGGTTTTACCGATACAAAAACAGAAAGGTTTGAAATACTCTCTCTAGGGCAAACATCCATAATGGTTATTTTACGGTGACTGCACAAAGCAAAATATACTTAACCCATTAAGGGTGTATTGTGGATGGGACAAGCTTCGTCTCTGATCTAAAGGGCTCATGTACGATAGAAACATGTTTCGATTTATTTCATAAAATTAGCTGTACACTAAGACTAGAGGATAGTCTGTCTTAGTTTAGAGCACTGGAAGCTGGAGGGATCAGTTTAAGAATTTCACCATTTTCTACGGTGGTTTTCAGTTTTGTGCCAAATGGTGTGCCTGTTCAGTTGGTTCCTCCTTTTGGAATTGCAATACTTTTCCCCTCATATGGTGAAAGCAGTATGTTTGTTAATGATAGGACAAATTATGTCTGTGTAACTAGGCTCTTAAGTATAGTACTACAATGGATGTCTATACAATGTAGGTTCTTTAATTGGTTACTGGAGACTTGGGCAATCCTCACAGGTCCCTCAAGCACTATATATCACTGTTGATCTCCTCTTTTAACATCCCAGTACCCATCATCACCATCCTTTTAAACCCCATTACCTCCCTCTCCATCAATCGTATTCATCAACAAGTGCTGCAGGTCTTTATGGAGTGCTTGGGCCCAGAATTGTGCCTTGAAGACAATCCTGGATTTACCCCCACCTAAACTACTGCATACCCAACTGCATACCCAACATTTCAAAATGTGAAAGAGGGAAACTTTACAATGTCACGCTTGCATCGCCACTTAAAACATTTTTGTCAGCACAGTCATGCATATTAAAATAACCAACACTTTGAATTGAATTCCCATGAGGCTCAGCCACACATACTACTTCCATGATGCTAACCGAGCATCATGGGAAGTGCAGTCAACAGTAAAGCTGCAGATGTTAGCTGTGAACTACATCTCATGATTCTCAGCCAGCCAGGTGTCCACCATAATGCTGGCTGAGCATCATTGGAAGAGTATTCCACAGCAGCAGAGATTTAAAAAAAAAAAAAAAAAAAAAAAAAAGGCTAAAGTTATCCTCCCTTCCAGGATTCTTACACACTGCCTTTTTACACACACACACACACACCTGCCCATAAACACACATATACACATACACCGCCCTTACACACGACTGCCCATAAACACACATATACACATACACTGTCCTTACACACACCTGCATTAACACAGATATACACAGACTGCCCTTACACACCAGCTTACAAATTCCTTATACCTCTCTTACACACAACTGCCCATACGCACACAAGCTTACAAACACACACATATACACACATACACTGCCCTTACAACCCTTTCGCCCCGAAGTGACAGACCCCGCACCCACTAATGTTGGGCCGGTTAGAGGAGGATTGTGATCTCCCAACCGTTCTTGATGGGAGGCTGTTCGATTTATCTACCAGCTGCTCAGTAAAGTAAAACTTACATTGCAGCTAAACCACTGACCCTCCAGATTTAGATAATAGCCTCTTGTTCTTACATGTCTCCTCCGAAATAACTTTCCCCTATGTACTTTGTTCAGTCCCTTTAAGTATTTAAATGTTTCTATTACATGTTCTTTTCTATTTTCTAACTACAGCACCTTCCTCTGTGAAAACAGAAGAATTTATTTGGCTGTCAGCTAGTTTTTTATCCTCATATAACTCCCTTCATTTATCTTTAATTATTCTGTTGACTTTTTCTCCATTTTACATAAATGTATAGCTAAAAAAGTCATCACACTATTTCACCAATGACTGGTATAGCATCAGAACCAACAGCTATCGGGATTGCTTCTCCTTGAAATAAGACAATATGTAGAATTTCACAACCACTTACCTCTGAAGAAGCCAGTATTGGCGAAACATGTAGTGTTTATATGTTTGTTTTATGTAATGTTTGTTTTACGCTTTCTCCAACACACAACTGTACATTATTTCTTCTAAGCATCAAGTAACTGCTCTCTGGAGTTAATAGCAGCTACAGTATTTTTCCGATTCTCTGGTTTCTTTTTCTTCTTTTCCCTTTATACTGGCGCATACTTATACAGAATTCCTCACCTTTTTTTGTTAACCTTGCAATTTTCTTCTCTGTGTGTGCTTTGGCGCATTTCCTAATGTGTTTTTCCCTTTTTAAGCTTAGGTTTATATTTGCTCTCATCTTCCTCATTTTGAGTCTGCTTATAGTCCCTAAAGACAAGCTTCAATAGTTGTGCCACATCTGCAGAGTCCCACAGTAGTTTCATTTTTCTTTTATTCTTACTAACGAGTTTAATGCTGCTTCTTTTAGCAAAACATCTCTTAAATATTTCCATTTAACGAGGTCCAGACTATCAAAGATTCATAGCTAAATTAGCTATTCATAGATGAAACTTGAGAGGCAAACTTACTCGGGCCCAATGGGGAAACATATTTTTCAGTATTTTGTTGTTTACCACTACTTTATGATTGTTAATTAACGCCATTTGTTTCATAGTGACTGTGGAATGGAGCAAATTAGGAAGGGAACCATGGGAGCTGATAGAACCAGTAGATGGATTCCATCCAAGTCAGGTATTATAACTTGATATTTATTTGTCTGTCTTGCATTCCAGATTACCCTATGATTGATTTTGAGTTGTAAAAGGGGAATTGCTGGTGTTTTACACAAACACAGATGGCTGTCCACATTATGGAAATTAAATTCTGCCTATATCATTCAACTCAATAGAGCACATTTTCCCATAATGTATCAATCAAAAATTAACACGGTTCTTATGACCACTATTAACTAAATGGAAATCAGCTACTTCGACATGCATCTAAATTTAAGTGGTTTGGCTTATAAGTGGGAATTTATGCATTCATGCCAATTACTGAAACTCATTAATTCCCTTAATCCTAGGTAGGTGCCTATGTGGGGTCATGCATTAGTGTACTATGTGCCAGACAAGTACAATCTAACCTAAAAATTCACTTTTTGCCAAGTATATTTCTCCTAACCCCAAGTTCTCCTGCAGTGCCTTTTAACTTTAATAAGGACAGGTTTCATTAACTCTCAACTATGGCTTTTTTTTTAACCATTTTGGAATCCCAGGTTTATTTCATATTGACTGGGGTATGATTCTTAATATTTAGTTTTATATTTATTATACTAACAGCATGATCAAAGTTCAGTAACTAAAGAAACATACCCCAAACAATAGTACCCCAAAAACCTGATATTACAAAATCATAGTCACTTGCCAGCCACTTTTCATAACAGTACATATGAATTCATGACACGAAGTTATAAAACACTCGTATCATTGCATTTATAGATTGCATCTGCAGTCGGAGCGGAAATCATCTGGAAGGAAGCTTTACTAAAGTGGCCGGAACTTTTTGGAAAGGAGAATGCACACAATAAAGAAATTACCGCAAAATTTGCAGATCAAGGAGGACATTGAGTTGAAAGAATGCGCAGAAGATTTAATGACATCCGTGCGCAACTTGCAGCTTGCTCATAGGCAATCAATCCCCGTGAAATCTCTCTGGTTTTGCCTTGAAGGCTATATTGATGGTAGCCAATTACCAGCTCTCTGGGGAATTGTGTAATCTCTGGCTGGAAGGGGTTTCCACTTTGTTCGGACCACCTATGCCTTGCCTATCGCTCTACAATTTTCCCACTTATTGCATGCTAGCTCGATGTCTACCCCCACCAAAACTACCTCCAAAATGACATTATGGTTTCTTTTAATGTTTACTTCTACAATACTAAGGCTTAGTCAATTGATGTCTTTTCAACACAACCATGACTTGAAAGTACATTATGGTTTTATTCCACTGAGCATTGTCCTCAAGGTCTGGGATCCTAAGTACATTGACCATGGACTTAACCATGTCCTGGAAAAAAAAGTTCTATGTCAGATTATATGTAAACAACATTAGGTCATCAGACCATACAAGGCCAAATATGATTGATTTAAATTGAGAAATGAATAAATGGTACATTTTGCAATAGTGCTAGGAAATGTTTTTCTAGCACAACCATAACTTAAATAGAAAATAGACATATGTTTATTAAAGTTTGGACACTTTTTCTCAGAGGTCTGAATTAAAATATTAACCCCTTAAGGACAATGGGCGGTCCCTAAACCCATTGAAAACAATGCATGTACGGGCTTTGTCATTAAGGGGTTAAAGAGAAGGTTTTAAGAAAAATAAAGATCAGTCTATGATTCTACTTATAGAAGACCTAAGTATTATTACCTGTTACTGGTCAATAAAAAGGAACTCTGTTGCAAAGTGGTTTTATCACTATAGCAATCAACGGAATAATTCCGTTGACTGGATGTTTCCATTGGTTGCTATGGCGATAAGGCCACATTCCAAACCTTGCACCAGAATATTTCATACATAACCCTCAATGTTTTTTTTAAAAAAAGTTAACCCAGTGCTGAAGTTGCGCGCAGAATACTTTTGCCAACTATGTTAAATAACTAGACTTGCACATTCGCTTTCAGACCATCACGTTTTCGTGCCAAATGTTACCGTTTCGTCCATTCTTCCTAATAATAAATGAACTAACAAATGCAACATAGCAAAAAGCAACAAATATGCACAATACAAGAATCTTTGTTCATTCATCATGGCTGCCATTTTAACTACGCTAAGAGAAGAATCTTGCCATTTGTCTGCACTAAGAGGAGGGATATTGAGCGAGAAAGAAGGAAAGAAGACTAGTAATGGAGAGCCTATATAAGAGCAAAGCAGGCAGGGGATCTGTTAAGTTCACTGTAACTGCTTAATGTGACACTGCTGTGCTCCATCTGAGCATTTTACAGAGTGAGATTCTTCTCAGCCTGCCGTTTCTCGGCATCTAAGACTCTCTTAAGTTTTTATTTAAGATCATTAATTTAAATCAAGATCATTTAGCCAGTTCACTACTACCCTTAACCCTATAACTAACCTAATTTTGACCCCCTTTCTTCCAAATTGTGAACATCTTGTATGCGTTTATTTCTTGTTTCCATGGCAACCGGACAAACGAATGGGATTCAGCGGAGAAATTTCGCTGAATACAAAGAAATGTTTTCCCTTCGAAAAAAAACAAACTTTCTGCCGGCACCTAAGTCTATAAATAACAAAATACTTAAATAATTGTAGCAGTCCCTGGGCAGATTCGGCCTCCATTGGTACATAAACAAAAGGAGGGACAGAGGTATCTATACCAGAGAAGCAAAGCCTACATCGTAATGTCTACAATTAGAGCGCCATTTTGAGTATTACGCAATTCATCAAAGTGCAACAGACTGGTAACCATTACCCAATCTAACCCTCATCTGATTGATGCATGCATACTTTAATGTCTGTTGGGGTTAGCAAATTAGACCCGAGTCTCTAATCTTCTTTCACTGGTTGTCCATGACTGCCTAAGCAATTAGCATATTTAAGTACACTTTCTGCACACAGGGGGTATCGGCAGAGCGACCAAGGGGTTTAAATGCCAAGACTGCACGCAATGATCTGCAAAATGGGCTCCAATATCAATTTTTCATAATGGCGCTAGAGGGGTTACCAGATAGCTTTGAATAAAATACTAAAAAACGTAATGGTTAAAGTTTTTCTTTATGTTTCCCATTGTCCACTTCAGGCATCTGGGAACCAAAATCAACCACTGGGATTTTTAAGACAAATTGCTTAGTTCCGTGAGAATGTACCGTATACTATTCATTCGTTTACACTGCATGGGTAAAGCTTATCAATAATTATGTGTTACTATGTGTAGAGGTGCGTTACACACGTAACAAAATTACCTGCATTATATTTTTCGCCTGCAACTTTAGTTCTAAATGAAGCACTCATCACATTACTGTATTGCAAGCATAAGTTTGCAGAATTAAGACATGGTTTCTGCTTTTTTTTTGGCACTATTGGTATTTCTATCATTGAAGCACAGTGTTTTAGTGACTCCTGCTGGTTTGTTGCCTAAATCACTATCCACGATGATAGCTTTAGAATGTATAAAAGTGACGTGGGTGTCAAAAATAAATCAAATAAAAGGAACACAAGAATGCCAGGACTGGCTACCTGGCACATGCCTGATTGGACCCCATATGTACCAGATTTGCTACAGCCATGGCAGATCGGGTACTGCGGAGGCTATAAAAACGCAACATGGCCTTAAACTGATATGGCCGCATAGTCACCTCATCTGGCACAGCCCACAAGTATTGTGCATTATATGTTAAACATACTAAATGCATTACGGGGTGTTTGTGTGTAAACATTAGCTTTCCCATCTATTTGTGAAACAACATCCTATTAACTTGCTGTATTATGACATCAAGCGCAAACAGATTGATTTTACATTTATTTTATAGCTATTAATTACGATAGCTTGGATACACGTGTATTCAGAACTTTGTAAATAACACGGATGAGAGCAAATTATAGATCACTTTAAATATTTTATTCCAACATAAGCACTTAGAAGTACTCCCATAAACATTTTTACAGTGTAAACAAGACACAGAAGACAAATGGACAGAAAAGTGAACAGAAAACAGACAAATATTTATAGTGTGAAAAGAACTGTTAGTGTCGAGTGATAACAAGCAAGCTTATTTTAATTGTAAATACTTCCACTAATTTCATAGAATAATTTGCAGAAAAACGGTGATCTTGTAGCATACCCATTAAATCCACCAGGATAGTGATGGAAACCATAAAAAAGTCCATTACTTACATTTATTAATGATTAAAGCTTAAAAATAAAAGTACCCTGCAGAGTTCTTTTGACGTTAGAGTAAAAAGGAGTCCCGTAATATAAAATTATAATTCCAGCAGGAACAAAGTCTTTGCCAACATGATTACTCAGAGGGACAACCTCCCACCCCCAAAAAAGCCAAGCGGTACACCTGTACCACACAAAAAAAATAAAGCCCTTAAATTTCATTTTTAAACCTATTCTGGAATTACATAGGATTTAACCAGTCCCGGTGGTCACTAACAACTGTATTCTGCAGGGCCTAAAGTACAAAAGCCTTCGAAATATTTACAAAAACCTTGTTATTAACCTATACTAAAAACATTTGGCCAGTAAAGCAATCAGCTGGCATCATATAGCAGCTTTTATAAAACCAAGAAAAGAAGACAGATGCAGGTTTGTTCGCTATGCTCCTATTAAACAAAATGGATCAATGTGTAGGTAATTAAATTTAATCTATTTCTTTTGATCACTCATTGACAAGTATGTGTGCTCTTGGAATTTTAGAGAAATTCTGCACAGTATGCTTTTTTTGACTTTGGACGGTACTGCTCAGACATTGCTTATAGTAGGATTACTAAATTCCAAGACAAATTTTAAGGAAACAATTAAAAGCATAGGAAATATATAGATATTGCTATAAATCCAGGCTGTGTTTGGGTTCAGCCTTGTACAGCAGAATGATAAAATAAGTTTGCCATGCCTTCAGCCATTAAAATTGGGTTTAAACTGGTAGCAACCAAAAGCTAAATCTTTATATTGCACATAACGCTGCCTACTATTAAAGCTCCCCCAAAGGTAAATGAGTGTATACAATGTATAATATATAGAGTAATAGATGGCACACATTAACCATTTTAGTATGATACCAGATACAGAGTCTTGTCAACTGATATGGCAAAAACAGCGGGAAAAAAAACACAATTCTGAATGGATCATATATTCTAAGAATGGTTAGAAATAATGCATGAAGCCTTTTTTTTTTTAACAAACTTTACACCATATAGAAGTTGCTGTACAATAAGAGGCAGTTTGAAGTAAATATGGCTGTACGAAGCCTAGTATGCAGGCCTGTAGCAAGCATCTGGTTGCCACATGCGGAGATCCACCAGAACTTGGTTTAGCTTTTGCATCCAGAGGTTCCTTTCATCTTTTGTGTCTGCAGATAACCAGTTCCTATAAATTCGAGAGGGGAGAAAAAAAACAAAGTTGACAAATTAAAGGTTTCTCCAAAACTCCTAGAGGTGTAAAAGAAGCCTTGAGATATAGGCAGAAAAACTTCTAAAAGAGCATATAAAAAAAAAAAAAAAAAAAAAAAAAACTTACTTGGTGACACAAAGTGTGTCTCTGCATTGACTGACTAGGGTTTCTGTGTCGCCTTCTCTTTGTGGTCTGACCGTTATAAGTTCAAACGTGTTGGGCCGGGCACAGAACTCTCGATTGGCTGGTTCAATTTTTTTGCTGGTGCAGTTTGCAAGGTTTATTCGGCCAATGGGATTCTGCATAAATCAGCAGGAAAAGTAAAAGATATCATTGATTGAATTTAAAAAAATATATATATACATATAAAAATAAAATGTTGATTTGGGAACACTAACCTTCCGTCTCTCATCATCTGGATAGGTCCAGTAAGAAATACAATATCCTGAAAGCACACACCAACGTCTATGCCATGCTCCAAAACCACTTACATCTTCAAACATTGTCTATTCAGGGGGGAAAAGGGATTCAGCAAAAAAAAAAAAAAAAAAAAAAAAAATTTGAAAAAGCACAATAAATATAAAATCAATCAGGTCTGGAGTATTAGGAACACCACTGTTATTTGCTACTAAAATAATCTGTTATCAGTATGGCATTGCAATATTAAGATCTTCATCTCTCACGCATTACTTTATTATTGATTAAATGTAACATTCTCCGATTTCAATGTAGATATCGAAAGCACCGGGAACAGATCTGTGTGTGTAGTGCCTGTAGGTAATGCAATTAGTGATAACTCACCAAGAACCCCTTTTCTTCAACAAATGAATTTACTTGACACTTTAGTTTGAGACATACGTGTCCTTCCAATGGAGACAAAAATGGCACCTGTAAGGGGGAAAAAAAAAAAAAAGTGTTTACTGAACAAAATTTGGTATAACATGGCAAATCGTATGTGGCCGTTTCCGAGAGGTTAATAAATAAGTAGCCTGTAAGTGTGTTTAGTGTAAATTTGTTTCATGATTACCTTGTCCAAAAGGAATTTGTTGCTCCCGACCGAAGATAGTGAGAGCTTGTGAGATCCAACTAGAACAAAGTTACTGGTACGGACAGCATTCGGGCCACCTGGACTTGCCAAAGCTGCAAATAAAAAAAATAAAATAAAAGAATTATATACACACACTTTTTAACAAGATACCGTATTGGCTCGAATATAAGTGGGGGTGCGGCCTATATGCGGGGTCTAGCGCCCGACGCCCGGGACATGCAGTCCCGGGCGCCGGGCAGGCAGCGGGGTTAGGATACAGATCCCCCGCAGTGGTGCAGGGGACCTGCATCCTACTCCCCAATACGCTCAGACAGTCTCCCCTGCCAGCACTTCCCACGGGGGGGGGGGGGTGCCGGCACGGGAGGTTGTCTAAGCGCATCGTGCGGACCGTCCGCACGATGCGTTTTACCTCTGCCCACCCCCGACTTACCGGAGCAGACTCCCGGGTGTCTTGCGGGGCCGGCGGGAGACATCTACGCAATACGCGTATGCAACTTCCGGTACCGGCACCGGAAGTTGCATACGCGTATTGCGTAGATGTCCCCCCGCCGGCCACGCAAGACACCCGGGAGTCTGCTCCGGTAAGTCGAGGAGGGGGGGGGCAGAGTAGGACAGTGGCAGCATATCTCGGGGGGGGGGGGGGGGAGGAGGAGGACAGTGGTAGCATATCTCGGGGAGGGAGGACAGTGGCAGCCAGGGCCGGCCTTTGGGGTGTGCGACCTGTGCGACCGCACACTCCAGGGGGCGCCGCCGCGGGGTCCCCTGCCGCCAGTGGCGTACCTAGCGGGGGGGGGCGGTCCGCACCGGGTGCCGCTCATCAGGGGGGCACCCGGCACCCCTCCAGAGACTGACAGTAATGTCCGCCGCTGGAGGAGCAGGCTCGCAAGGGAGTGGTATCGGAGGTCTTTAACAGACCTCCGGCTCCCTTGAGTGATTTTAAGCCGGTTTAAGGATCTACCTTGAACCCGGCTTAAAATCGTTCAAGGGAGCCGGAGGTCTGTTAAAGACCTCCGATATCGCTCCCTTGTGATCCGCGTGGCAACAGCTACTGTGCGCCGGGGTTTGTTGTGAGATCCCGGCGCACAGCACTGAAGCCGCGCCCACCGCTGTCCGTGCCCTCTGACCCGGAAGAAGACAGAGGACAGAAGAACTGAAGAAGAGGAGCGAAGAGGAGGAAAAGAAGCTGTAAGGAGAAAAGAGGAATGGTAGGAAAGCATTCAGTGAGAGTGGATTGGTATGTGTGGATTAGTATGTGTGGATTGGTATATGTGTGGATTGGTATATGTGTGTGTGTGGATTGGTATATATGTGTGAATTGGTATATATGTGTGGATTTGTATATATGTGTGGATTAGTGTACGTGTGGATTAGTGTACGTGTGGATTAGTGTACGTGTGGATTGGTATATGTGTGTGGATTGGTGTATACGTGTGGATTGGTGTATACGTGTGGATTGGTGTATACGTGTGGATTGGTGTATACGTGTGGATTGGTGTATACGTGTGGATTGGTGTATACGTGTGGGTTGGTGTATACGTGTGGGTTGGTATACGTGTGGGTTGGTATACGTGTGGGTTGGTATACGTGTGGGTTGGTATACGTGTGGGTTGGTATACGTGTGGGTTGGTATACGTGTGGGTTGGTATACGTGTGGGTTGGTATACGTGTGGGTTGGTATACGTGTGAGAGTGATGGGTGTTATGCTGTACCATTTCCAATGTCTTTTTCATGTTCTAATTATGCTCTAAAAGTACATCATAACTCCCATCACTCTATACTGTTCCATACAGTGGCAGAGCTGGGAGGCAGAGGTCTTGCACCCCCACCGCAGGACTCCTGAAAGGTAAGTGAACTTCAAAGAGGGAAAGGGTAGATAGTTAGGAGGGGGTAGATAGGGAGAAGGGAGTGAGAAGGGGTAGATAGGGCAATCATACTCCTATCATGCCAAGTCTGCGAGTACATCCTGGAATCTGGGTATGCCTGGGCATGATAGGAATGTGATTGCTGTTAATTATATATATATATATATATATATATATATATATATATATATATATATATATTTATTGTTATTTAATTGTTTTGTCCTATTTTAGTGTGTTACTTACTTTAAATAAAAGTGTTAGATCTCTTTATGGTGTGGTGTGGTCATATTCGGTTTTGGCCAGGTAAATGCTGCACTTTCTGTTTCAGTCCAGAATTCGTTTCGGTGCATCCCTACTACTAAGGCAGACAATGAAGTGGTAGGCCTACACCACATCAATGTTTGGCGTAGTATATAGTGATTGGGGTTTTTTTACAAGTTTTTATTCCTTTCTTTTTTTGGGATAGGGGGGCGCCAGAGGAGTAGTCCGCACAGGGCGCCAGAAAACCTAAGGCCGGCTCTGGTGGCAGCATATCTCGGGGGGGGAGGAGGACAGTGGTAGCGTATCTCGGGGAGGGAGGACAGTGGCAGCATATCTCGGGGGGGAGGAGGACAGTGGTAGCATATCTCGGGGAGGGAGGACAGTGGCAGCATATCTCGGGGGGGGGACAGAGTGGCAGCATGGTTTTTTTTGGTGCTTTTTTAAAGAAAAAAAATTTTCTTTAAAAAAGCACCAAACTTTTAGGGTGCGGCCTATATACGGGGGCGGCCTATATCCGAGCCAATACGGTAAGTTCTGATATCTATACAGAACAATGAGTATGAGCACATTAAGAAAAAAAGTTTAATAGAATAAAATATGAAAGAGTTACCTGGTGTGTGAATGTTGCTCTTCTGTAAATATAAAATTAAAAAAAAAGCAAAATTAGTTGAAAAATTAGCCAGCATGCATTACGTTTCCTACAATAGCAAATGAAAAACAGATTTGTGAACATTACAAACATGCATTTAAGATGCAGACACTTTAAGCTGGCTGTTACTCTTGGACACTGCATCAAAGCCATTTATAACCGGAAACCCCACCCCCATTTAGCTTTTAACCCACATATTGGGACGAGATCATCAAAAATCAGAAAAACGACCAGCAAAGTACCGCAGATCACCCAGCCTAGTAAACAGGAACTCTTACATCTTAGTGACTTCAGTTACTAATAAAAACAGTTGCCCTCGGATCAGAATTTACATTTTCTACTTACTGTAATTGAAGTGAGAAGTCTCTTTGGAGTGATTGCCTGAAATAACACACAAAACATTTTTTTTTTATTAAAGTCCATTTACCACCTTATTGTCCAAGGGATTTTATGAAGCTTATTTATGCGCAGTTATGAGCACTGTAAATTTATATACATCAGTGTCAAATTACATTTAAAAAATAAAAAATAAAAAAAAGTCTGATTCTCCTTGAAAAGAAAAAAACAAAAAAAAAAAAACACCACAATGCTGTGATCCCGGTTATCCCAATATAATCACAATACAACAATGACGTGCTTAAACCAGGAAGTGCATTAATAGTGCTTCTATGATTGTCTGCGTACAGTACTCCATACATGCTTTAAATATGTTTTGGTTATTTCAGCTGCGGATTGGAAGATATGCTCATCGAAATAAAAGATTTTACCATTTAGAGTAAAGTAGGGAAGACTTTTTATTGAAAACACTTTATATTAACATTATAGGGTTTTGTGCTTGTTTAAGCCCAGAAGCTAATACAACTGGCCAGATTGCGTGTACTGCTCATAATATATAGTATTGAACAGAGACCCTCATTGATGTATTCTTTCACTACTAGTACCCTCACTAAAATGATGCATTAACAAGCTAAAATTTAATTTGGCGTTTTGGAGAGCTGTCATTTTGAAAAGAGGATAAAACTAAGTTTAATAACACTACAGTCCAAATTAACATATCCTCAATGTTTCATTCATGATTTATTAGGATTTGTGTTATTTTAAATACCTTTGCTTAAGCACATACGGAAAAGGTGGGGTTATATCGCATTCTTTGTATTTGTTTCCGTACATCATAAAATAATGCAGAAGCTCGCGATTGGTCTCGTCAAGTCTAATTTAGCGGAGTAAAGCTAGAGGTGGCCTATCAAAATCCACACAGTATAGGAGTACTGGCACACAGACACTACAGTACGGTGTGCAACCCAGGTACACACGTAGAGCCATACCAAAGATGTAAGGATTTTCTGCATTAGACGATAGGTGGAAAAACGTGGCGTTCTGCGGACAAGCTGGACGAAAGCAACGTTTAGTGGGAATGGTGCAAGTGTAACACGTTACTAAACCAAGGGTAGCCAATGGCTTGCTCTCTGTGGTGGACCTACACCATCTAGGCTATTCTGCTCAGCTGGAACCCACAACAACCAGAGAGCTAACCAAATTAACTGAAAGCAATTGTCGGAAGTACAACAAAATATGGGAGATAAAACAAAACATAAAAATACTTAAGTCACTTAAGTCAGATACAGTACCCCCGTGATCTATTAGTCGGATACCAACCTTAGATTTCATTGCCTTTTTCTTCTTGTCTGTTCCAGGCCCTTCCTTTCTCTGTACCTACAAAAATATGAATTAATTTAGGGATTCCAGCACACAGATCTGCTGCTGTTCGACATTCAGTTTTTAAATCAGCCAAGTATGGATGCCCCAAGTCCACCATCAGACTCCAGAAACTTACACCCACAATCTCACGTTATTGCGAAATTAGGTACAAACTACAAATCTTCTTTATAAAGATTGAGCTCTAAAAAGTTAGGCATTAGGGAGTAAAAATGAGCTGCAGAATAAAATAAATAAAAAGGACATACCAAGCTGTAAACATCAATATAGATTTCAAAGTCACTGGAAACATCCTCACTAGAAAGAAAAAAAGAAATATTAATAAAATTACTTCCTCTTACATTTTCAAAACAAAAATATTAAACAGTCTAGACAGGAAAGCATAAAAAAAAAAAAAATACATCCATAGTTACAGTCACGCATTATTAGCGAAGATTAATAGATTCATGTTGTACAACACGCAAAATGTTATCGTGTAATTAATAAAGGCTGCTTTTTGTGTATACAACTATACACAAGAAGCCTACAGTCACAAGCCATCCCCATTTAACGCAGGTAAAGTAAGAGAGAGGTAATGGCACTAATGTGATGCGGTCTATTAGACAGAGAATATGGTACTTACAGAGTAAAAGACGTTGGGAACGTCAGAGCATCTCCCTTCATGGAGCTCGATATGCTTGCAAGTGGTGTTCCTACCATGTTCTCTGCTCCAGAGCGGATCATTATGAAGAAGTAGTAGTTTGCAGAGTCTGAAAATAAAAAGGATGTTGTACCAATCTATTCTCATGTTGGCAAGAAAGTCAAGACGTAGGCAAAAGATCAGACTAGTCAACTTGTAAGACTATGGGATTTTAGGAACATGCATCAGCATGTTATATACATAATTGCAAGTCATTTAAACAATCTCTGATGTCAATTCATTTCTGATGGTCTAGTGCTGCCATCTGCAGGGCAAAATTGATAGAAGTCTCGGCCGCTAGTAAACAGACCTCTAAGACAGGGCTGCGCAATTCCAGCTCTAGAATACTAAGCCATGTTTGACTACAGAGAGTAGCTATCAAAAGGCTCTCTAAAGAAATTCACATTTAAAAAAAAAAAATAAAAAAAAAATAAAAAAAAAACCAGACTTGGGGTCACAGAAAGTGTAACTGAGGAGAACTAGCTAAAATGACAAATTATGGTAGATAGGTATAAAAGCTTGAATCAAAAAATGTACTGGAAAGCACCCATGCGAGCTTGCAGTAAAATGGGTGGTCCAAAACTTAGTGTAATTTATTATGTTCAGAAACTCTAAGGACTCCTCAGACACCTTGTAATTCTTCATACAGGTTAGCTTTGGAAGGAACCACGGGAGAAAACGCTTTCCAAAAGTAGCCTAAAAATGGTTGGCTAATAAACTGTTTACATTAAATCCAAAAACATGTAAGAGACATTTTCCCAAAAAGGGAAAAAAATAAATAAAAAAAATCACGAATGAGTATATACAGTTGAATATTTGTTTATTGTATGTTTCCTTTCATTACCTGGTCTTTGGGATGTGTTGCAAACAAAGTCAGCTTTGAGAGGTAGGACCATTTCTGAAACGGTTAGAAGACCTCTAGATGGTGCGCTATCATTAACCTGGGCGTCCAGTCTCTTCTGACTCTGAGGTCCTTCAGTCTTTATTCTATTAAGTTCAGCAATCAAAGCTGCTCTTTTCTCAGCTGTATAGGGCAGGCGAGAAAAAAAAAAAAAGATTTAGGTCACATTTGCAGAAGCAATGATACTTTCAAGAAAAAAAAAAACCCAACAGATATTGAAGTGAAAACTTAGAAAGATGTCTAGGCCAATCTTATATTCCAAAGATAAACTTTTGTTTTTTTGGTTGTGTTTTGCTCAAGTATTTTCTAGCCTGTTATGTCAAACAAGTGTGTCTTGTTAAAGTATACAACACTTTTGTCTCCTGCATTCCAAAAGATGCAAACCCATGCCATGGTCTCCTCAAACTATACGTCATTTCACACTGACCACTCAGGTTTAGCAAACAAAGACTGTTCGAAAAAGTAATTATGAGTTTAAAATTTCCTATACACTACAATACTACATAATATTTGTACAAATCTCACAACTTTTGAACGTACTTGCTAACAAAAGCAATCGCTCAGCCTCGGCTTCGGTTTGTGATCCTTTCCCGTGATCCTCATCTATGCAACAATTGAGAGCTTGGCTAGCTTGATGAATCACCGTCTGCTGCAGGTTGATCTCATTGTTCAGCACCTAGAACAAAGGAAGGAATAAAATAAACCCTGCTTAGAGCAATGTTGTGTGGCCTGGAACCCGGAATCATATCTAATGGTAGGAGTATGAAGGGTACAGAAAACCTTACTTTACTTATACTAAAAGGCAAGAAGGAATGAGAAATAACATTTAAAATAAATAGTGATCACACACCTAATATGGGACAACTCGGGATCTACTGGGTTTTCCAAAATGCTTGTTTATTAGCTATACCATTTTATATTTATTCGAATATCAATTCTAAAATATTAAGAACTGGTAAAATAGTTCCATGCCAGCAACATAACCAGAGTTCCACGGAAGCATTTCATATTGATGTTTAATTTATAATATGTTAAGTAAATTAAATGTACCTTCATTTTCTGCTTTATGTTTACAGGTCGTGGAGAGGCAGGTTTTCGTTCCTCTAGTCTGGAGGTCACATTTTCTTTCCGGACAATGGTTTGGACAACCTGAGGACGGTCTGTCTCCTTAAACCTTTGAGATCTGTAAGCATCAATACTTTGGGGGAGCAAAGAAAAACAAAAATAAATCAGGATGTCTCGTTAGGGATATCTTTGTGTCCCTCTATTGCCTCCAAGTAAAAGCTACCAACGCAACTTCTGATGGAACCTCAACCCAAAAAAAAAACAGTTTTTCATGTCGCGTATGAATAAACAGTAACCAGTCTCATATGCAACATGTAAAATGCTTCCCGTCCAATTATTAGTAAGCCAGCATCATGTTGTGCCATTTACAGCTCTTGCCTTACTCATGTACACACTATGGAGAATATCTAATATGAAGGTCAGAAAGGCATTCTTGTAAATAGTGGTCGTATCACCATAGCGACTGACAGAATGAAACAGGAGGAACATTTCATTAGTTGAGATAGTTGACCAACAGAGTCACATTTTATACATAGTCATGTGGATATATAAATTCGGCAGTCTCATTGTACTGAATCTAAAAGAACTAGAAATAATGGAGTAGTAGTCTTCTTCATAATTTGTAGTTTTAAAATGGCTATGACTCAACACATTGAAGAGTTTTTTTTTTATTCCAGCTATATACATATTATTTCCAAGAAAAAGAATTGCGAACCCGACGCAAGAAAGCCAGACTGTTCGGCAGCTTCATGGAAATGGACAAACTGGCAACATAGTCAAGTTTAGAGTGGTACCTGTACAAAAGATTCTGGTTTTCCTCGGTGGAAATACAGCCATCCTTAGACTCTGCTCTGGGTAAACACCTTCTCTGAAAGCTGACAGACTTTGGGCTGTCACTACTTTCCACCGCCACCTTGGAGGGGGAGAGAAGGACCTGTTTGAAACAAAACCAATTACAACATCCGTTACGCATAGTACTTTGAGTGAGGTATCCAGAACAGAGTCATGTCAGTATGTAGAGACAATTAATATGAAGTCCAATAAGTTAGCTAAAGTGAACTTACCTCAGGACTCCCAACACCAACAGTCTCTGCTAAAGGAGCCAACAAAGACATTGAGGAAATGTTCAGGGGATCCTCCTCTTCACAATCGCCATCACTTTCTTCTTCACTTTCAGTAGCACTGACTTTCTCCACATGTTTGGACGTGGCATGCTCATCATTCACATCATCATCACCAGCTTCCTCATCTTTGTCGTCAAGAACATCACTAAATATGCTAGTGATCACCTCAGAACTGTTAATCTCGTCAATTTCATCATCATCACCATCAACGTTCATCTCGATCTCACGGAACACCTCTGCTAAACGAAGCAAAGCCAAAGATTATGAGTCATGTACTGCCTCCACTATAATGCAAGGTACAGTTCTGTTAAATAGTTTCGCTCTGTACTCTCCTTGCGTATGTATCTTATAGTATCTTTATAAGCCTATCTACTACAGGAATCTTGTAAGGCGGTCATCAGCGTCCATTCATAAAAGGAAAATAACAAAAAGACACCAAAAAACTGGACCACAGACAACGTAAAGATACTAGAAAAACACTATATTTTTAACAAACGACAAGAACATTCCATCCTTCCTCTACTATGAACACTAGAATATAGTATAGCTCACCTAGCTAGTTTTTGGGTTGCCTTGCTGATTACTATGTATTGATTAATATACATAGCCATTATATATTTCATGGCGTTAACATGGCATTTGGCGCTTACGAAAAATGTTTCAGAGCTCGTTTTTGTTTACTGTACATGTGTGGCCATAAACATACAGCAAAATATTTCTAAGTGGTTTTTTCTTTAACACGCAGGTTCCATGTGGAATGATTTTTAATCGACACAGACAATGTTAGTGTTCCACAAAACGGAGATATATATATATGACATTAAAGTTAACTAACCAGTGTTTCTGGGGGAAGTGATTTCCTTATTGGCGTTTGGTTTTTCCAATGGCGCCTGGGAGTCTTCACGCGTGTTTACAGTTTTCTGAGGACTGCGGATCCGCTCTGCCATCACCTCTGGTTTCAGAAACAAGGAAGGAAGGAATGGGAAGACGTTCTTACATTTCAGTAAAGAAATAATAAACCTTAAGCGACAATGTCTACTCTAACAGGTATAGTTTTGTGAAAGCGAAATTTCTCACAGGGACCCTGAAAAACAGTTAAGCCTCTGCCACAGTAATTTGGATGTTGGTAACCGATTATAAAGCCGCAACAGACCAAAGTATCATGTAACGTCTGCAAGAACGTATCCTCCCGACGTACCAGAACATGCAGATACTTTAGTCCTTGTTTCATACTTTAGTTTTTAGAACATTCATAATTTCCCATTTAAAAAAACTATTATTTCTTTATTTTACTTGATATATCAATAAGTGAAATTCTAAAATAGATTCATACGAGTTTTACCTGCAGTTGAATCAGCCTTCGTGGATTGGATGCCACACAGCTTTGTTTTCTCTGGTACCGATTGGGTAGTCACATCAGGCCTGGGTGGTCTGCTGGCAGTGACAGGGTGCGTTTGTTCTTCCTACACAAGATTATGATGAAAACCAATTTATTTTTAATTTTCACACCAACCCAAAATTTGACCTCTATTCAATAATTAGAAAACTGGTTTCAGAAGATAGTCTAAAGATTTTTGTTACAGCCTCTAGCGGACCAACATTCATTCGGTAAGATGTAAAGTCACATAGGCTTCTGAAACCTTAAGGGAAAAAAACCCAAAACCCTCCAATCTGAAGAAATCTTTGAAGGTCGTTGAGCTTGTGTGACCTTTTTTAGGCTTTTATTTCTTTTGTGACATAGCAGGATTACCTTAAGTCAGTTATTTAGGAATTTAAAAGGGGCACTCCAATGCATATGATCGCTGCACAGACGGGTTTTGCAAACGCATGGAGAGATTCTTTAGCATCCCCCATATACATTTGCCACTTTCCATATCACCCAGCTAAATGCCTTGCAGGAGATGTGTTTGGGATCTCCCTGCATGTGAAATAGTCCCCTCCAATCAGCTGCAGCATTAGCGTGGGGAAAGCCCAGTGCACATGTGTGGAAAGTGCTGCCATTGATTTACTGCTTCAAGCAGCCTATTCTGTGATAGACAAGTGGTTTATTTTTTTCCCCATTTTGGAAGACTACAAAGTGATCCCAGAGTACTGTCAAAGGCATTCTTATTACACCAGTGCCAGGTGCATTATATTGCATTACATGGTAAATTAAACATAAAAATTATTTTTAAAGTTCCAAGAAAACACAAGATATGGTTTAGACAAACTTGGTAGGGCACTGTTAGAGATCTCAACAGAGGGGACTGGAAGCAGCGTTGATTTTTTATTTTGTTTTTTGGAATGAAAAATAAAAAAAGGACAAAAAAAAAAAAAAAAAAAAAACACATTAACAGAGCTAACATTTAAAGAAGGTACCTCCTAGAAGGCACCACACAACCCTTACTCAGACATTAGCTACGCATCCTAACCCTTCTCAGACATGAGCTACCCAGTCTCCTGCCAGTTATAGAAAAGCTATATTAACATTGGAACACCTATATTTTAAACCTATAACAATCTTGTAAAACTCCGCTCCAGGTATAGATACCTTTTGAATAACCAAAATCTGACAGTACAGCCAGCACAGGAACGCTCGTGCTTTAGAGAAAAGGGTATAAGTATACCTTCTGTGGATCTTTTTGCTTTGTTTTGGATGAATCCTCCTTCTCAGACCAAACACTACCCCTGTCAAATCGTCCACGAAGAGCTGCAAGTTCCTTCTCACGCTCCTGCAAAGTAACTTTAGTTATTTATTTTTAAATCATTTTTAGAGCTGTTAGATTGTGGCCGTGGAACTTCACTGTACCTGTTTTTGTATTTGGGTTAAGCTAGCTGTGCTTGAAACATTCTTCTTCAGTAACTGTTCCTGAATACTCCTTGTATTTGGTGTCAAAACAGGGGCTCGGTGTCCAGCATTCACTGGAGCAGGACTTCGCTCCTGACACTTCTCCCCAAAACGTTCCAAGAAAGACTTTATTCCTGGTCCACCTTAAGAAAAGATCAGTGAGTTACAGATTAGCATATTGCAAAGTCAGCTTCATGCCATTTGTCTTATCTTACCTTGGCCCAAACGCCTAGTAAATGTTATTTAGCATTTAAAGCCTTCTGTACACACATTATTCAAACAATGGGCCTAAGAGCTACACCCTCCCCTTTGTGAGACCGCTATTTTTGATTGTCTATGTGGGTATTCACTCAACTTACTGCCTAATATCTCAAATGGAAACAAACAGATGCATTATGATCATCCTACAAGAAGCCACAGCATCCTACAAGAACCAGGTTTACTTTAAACAATACCTTTGCCCTACTGTCCCATCAGTCATGAGGCAACCTACTCTTAATACAACTAATTGTATTGGACTAGCGTTTAACTCAGAGGTCTTTGCTTCTTTTGTAAATAAGCTTACCTGGGGTTGTAGCTTTGTCTTTTTGCTGAGAGTGTACAGGAGTCCCCTTATTGGAATCATCACTGGACACAGTTTGGTGGGCCGAGTATATCTTTGAGGTGGGTCTCTCCGTTTTTTGTGGGCTGGGGAGGTTGACTGCAAGTGGCTTTACCACGGAAGATGGTGCCGAATCATTCTCCCTCAGCTTGGAAGGGACAAGACTAGCTGACTGAACCACTGAGGATTTTGTTTTTTCTGTGGGGTTGGCGGAGGTAGCAGATGAATTTAAGGACTTGGCTACAGCTGATCTATTTGTCTAAAGAGGAGGGAAAAAAAAGTGTTATGGTCTTCTCTTTTAAGAGAGCATACCTATGCACATAAAGCATACACAAGCTACTATGAATAATTGTTAATGCATTTTATAAATTAAAAAAGACCTTCAAAACAAGAGACCAGTGCTATATCACTAATGTACACAAGAAAAAAAAAAAAAGTCACAAAAAATAAAAAATGTTAGATCACAAAGAATTGTATATAAACGAGTCATCTCTATTTGTAGCCAAACCAATTTTTCTGTAAGTAAAAGATGAAATATATGGGCATATAATACATACCAGTGTTGTAGGGACTGTGACTTTATTCACGGTGTCCTCCTTGGGTCTTTGGGAACAGGACACGGCCTCCTGCTTTACACTACGACTATTGATGCTGGCAGATGCTGAACTTGCAGTAGACACTTTTGATAAACAAGCAGTGCCAGGCTTTCCTTGTGTATTGTTCGGCTTGACACAAGGATGACTTAGATCATCCTCCCACGAGCCAATAGTAGCGGCAAGGTTGGCAAAGCGGCCTCGCCTGCCCATGGGAGTATCAGCAGCGACAACAGGAGCCGAGGTCTTTGGAGGAGAAGCCACGACATCTTTTGTTGGAATAGGTTTAGGGGGTGAACCTGGCGGACTCCCTGGAAATGAAAACTGTGCTCAGTACAAAGTACCATGTCATAACATCTAAAAAAACAAAATAGCTACTAGGAACGTATGTGTTAAGGAATAATAGCTCGTGTTTGTGTGCATTTACCTTGAAGCTGCAGCCTTAAAATATATTTGTGAATACATTCAATAAAAATTATAAAACGCTGTATAGAGGGGGGCAATTTAATATTACTTAAAAGGTACTTTTTAAGCGTTGCTGCTTTTCTGCCAAAATTTACAGCTTGACTTCCACAGATCACTAATTCTATAGGTATCCCTGGCTACACGCATTCATTCATTTGTGTAACTAGGCCAGAACTTAATGTTTTTAGCAAATTGGAGGTAAATGGTATACTCTACTCCTGAATTAAATAGGACTTTTTTAAATTCATTGTTTCTTTACCATCATTATCCCAGTAATGTCTCTGTGCTGCCAACCTCTGCATGCGCATCTTCATTGAAGCAGCGGCCTCTGCTTCGGAATTTGAGCTCTGCTCCTGTTTATCTGTAGATGACACAGGCTCTGGAGAGGTCCTCGTTGTGGTCTTCACTTGGACGTGCGACATACTCTCAGAAGACTGCGCGTTCTTATTCCCTTCAGGGCTTTTTGGATGCTTGTTCTCGGAGCCCGGGGCTTGAGTTTCAACGTTATCTGAGCAGCGTCTCTTTGAAGGGGAAGGCTTTGAGCAGGGTTTAGCTGTCATATGAAAAACAGCCACAGTTAAGCGTATTTTAAAGGTTACGTACACAGTTACTACCTACAAACACATGGGAACACTTCTAAAACATACAAGTTAAACCATTTACATATTGGCATGGATTGGATGTTCTCCGATTACGACAGTCTAATTTAAAATCACGCAGACAATAATTATGAATGCGCATGGACAGCTAAGACAGCTTCTCAGTGTTCTCCCCAGAGGTGTTCATAAGACTGTATCATTTTAATTAATTAATTATCAGAGGAAAGATTTCAGATCGGAGTTGGTAGCACCACAGTTAGGATGGTATTAACAACTGATTGATGATTAGTACTATGACAGTTCAGAATTAGCCAGCATCTGTGCTGAATGGAATTAAGAAACATGATGAGACTTGAGGACCAAGATTAGATTAATATGCATTAGTCTGCTATCCCATTTTTTTCTTTAACCATAAAACATTATCTGGGTTCAAACTCAAGATGAGACTTAGTACACACATTGTAGATCAATAAATATTTATAGCAAAGACCATTATAAGAGTGATATGAAGAACGTTTAACTTCATTATCACGGTCATAACACAAACCAAAAAGTAGACTAATCCAAAATGCAGCATCCACATAAAACTAGACCCCAAAACGGGGCCGGTCACTTTTTCTCGATATGTGAACAATATCAAATACTTTGTGTATAGCACCAAAATCTTTCCATACCATCTTCTGTCGGAGCTGGCGGCTGATGGTTTGTCTCGGCAAGCGGTTCTCTGGGCCTCTTTGTCATTACGGCAGACCTTCCTCCGGCTGTAGGCCTGTCAGCCATCTTCTTCTGCAAGTTCTCTCTCCTTGCGCGAGTTCTTTCAAGTAGTTTCTATAAAACAAAGCGACTCATGAGCAGGGAAGTGACAATAGATGGGTTCGGCATCAGCCTCATACCAACTTATTATAAAAGAACAGACAAGAATAAATCGGACCATGGAGGGCCATGACTGCCTTTTCCATGCCAGGTCAGTGCTTCATTTCTATTTTTTGCTTTGGAAGAATGCACATTGAAGTAACCAGAGCACTTTAATATCCATTCTTCTGTAGCGGGTATGTAGTAATATTCTGTAGGGGTATCCAGGGATTATACTGTCCCTTTAACGTATCTTCTGACCCTTATGTCTTGTACTGTTGCGGATTTAAATCTAGACTAGTTAGTATGGGAAGTCAACAAGTAAACCCTGTAAAGGACACTAATGGGATCCAAAGCATGGATGCCAAAAATAAGCATTACAGAGGACTAACACAATGAATCATTGTATTAGCCTCTACCATGTCTTACAGGAGGCTGTTCCATTTATCCACCACCCTCTGGGTAAAGTAAAATTTCCTTACAGTATTAACGTATCTTCTGACCCTTATGTCTTCCAAAGATTTGGCTAGCGCTCCACATGCCATCCTCCATACTGTTTAGGTAGCGAGTTTACATTAAGTTGGTTTAATAACAGTATTTATGTGGTCAAAAATGGCACAAAAACAGCACTGGGTGGGGGAGGTGTTGTGTTGCAGCTTCTTAAAGTAAAATGACTATTTTTGCTTCATTTATACAGGTTAAGGAATACATATTAAGGAATACATATTAGATAACTTATAAAGCAAGACACCCTTTTAAGGAGATATATATCAAATGGCACATATCTCTGGAAACAGTTTGGGCATTCAATAGTATTATGAAGGGCAATTCAAATGCTGGATTTAGTTACAATGGCAGATGTTAAAAAGCAGAGTAGGTGGAACGCCACCTTTACTATGATACACATCCCCAAAACGGATTTCTTTTGAAAGTAATTTTCCTTTTTGAGCCTTGTAAGGAATGTGTGTGTAATAAATATACATACATATATATATATATATATATATATATATATATATATATATATATATATATATATATATATATTTTAGCGAAGAGGGGAAAACAGTTTAAGTTAATCAGTAGTTTATGGATTTATCGTTTGCTGCAAATATCCTTCAATATTTAACAGCTTCCCTGCAGCGAAGCAGAAAGCCCAGTAAGTGACAGAAAACGGGATGACTAAGCGTCATTCCCACCCTGTTTTCTTTAAATCAGCCAATAGTCCTTTCTTGCATTACGGCTGTGTCCCAACCGCTACATTTTTCAGCTGCTTATATCATCGAGTCGGGTTATAGCTTGCAAGGCGAGTAGTTACGCAGAGTGATTGCACAGAGCCAAGTGCTGGAACCTTGCCAAGTGCTGGAACCTTGCCAAGTGCATCTATCAGGCTGAACAGTTCGTTCCTCTGGCTGCCGCGCCAAAGAGTTTCAGCCTACCAATTATGGAAAAAGCTCTGGGATCAAAGTATACAAAAGTAAGACGGCGGTTAATTTCAAATAATGGGAAGGAACCGTCTAGGATCCTACAGTCCACGTGCTAGGATAATTTTCTCATGCGTTAACACAGCCAATGGAAGTGCTTATGCAATCACTTATATACAACATATAACGTACTTTAAGCATTTATAAACCACATTTATTCAGGTTTAAAGGGACAGACCTGCTTTACCATCCTGACTCTCTGCCATGCTGTTGCTAGTAAAAGCCACCACTCAGATACCCACCCCCAGCTGTCTGTAACAGCATTGCCCTGTCTCTGCCCAGGGTATCAGCTGTCATATTAGAAGATATAACACTGTGTCCTGACGTACAGAAAGCCCAAATTCAAAGAGTTTGGGATTATGAAGCGCCTACATCTGAAAATGAAACGACAAAGAATCGGGTGCCAGCAGCCAGTTTTCAGAATTGATGGATAATTTGTTTGCTGTAGCAGCTCTGAAAAAGACTACGACTATCCAAGGAGCAACTCTTACCTTTAGGATGATTATTTTTATTTTGTATTGCGTAATCTCACACACCTGGAGAAATTGCTACTGTTGCGGATTTAAATCTAGACTAGTTAGTATGGGAAGTCAACAAGTAAACCCTGTAAAGGACACCCTGTAATGGGATCCAAAACATAGATGCTTAAAGTAAGCATTACAGAGGATTAACACAATGAAGTAAACAGACAGTGATCATATCATTGTATTAGCCTCTACCATGTCTTACGGGAGGCTGTTCCATTTATCCACCGCCCTCTGGGTAAAGTAAAATTTCCTTACAGTATTAATGTAATAGCTGAATGATGTCCCCCTTGAAAACGCACAAGGGGGTCCTCCAGTATCCCGCCACATGCATTTGCCCCTTACTCCACTATTTGCGTGCATATAAGATGCGTGCAGCCGATGGTATACCTACTGCCAGTGAGATTTAGTGCTTGCTTGGCAAGGGCTGGGGTTTAACTACAACCTGCCCGTGCGCATGAGCAGAAAACACTGCCATTCATAGTAAAGGAGAACTCGGTAATTGGATTCTTCAGGCAGACCACAGAGAACTCTTTCAGGTTTAATGAACGCATATTAAATACGTACACCGTACTTTGTTTCAAAGTCTACTTGGGACACTGAGCTGTATCTTTAATAGCTACAAAAAAGCTCATAAATCTCTTTAAAAACACACACACACACCAGGGAGCTTTACACTGGGGTGAGAACATAAGCACCAGGATTCTGGGTTTTGCCCCAAAACTCCCGTGCAGTAAAAGGTTTGGTGTTAGCGTTGACACTAAGGAGCATCGAGGGTCCCGAAGTCTTTGAAATATCCCCAAAAAAGCTCCATGTGGTGGGGAGTGATGGGTAATCTGCGATCAGACTCCCTATCCTGCCGAGATAACATGCAGTTGGGCAGCAACCCCTTTTCATTCAAACTGGCCGCTGGTAGACTGCGTGGAGCAAACGGAGAACAATGGAAACGGAGAAGATAGAATCCACAAAAACTAAGGAAGTAACTCACTGCCAGAAACTACAGAAATTAGCAATTCATCATCGCTGGATGCCGTGACGTTAGTAACACTTGTGACAATTCCTTTGCTACTGGTCCTCACACAGTCCAAACATATGTGTCAGGTCATCCATAAATTTGGAAAGACACTAGAACAAAGCTTTCTTTACTACAGGTAGGACTTTTAGTTAAGGAATAATTGCCATAGTTTAGAATGGTTCCTCACCCCAGCTAATTAGCAACAACATAGAAACATCAAACAACCAACTGGTCCATTCAGTCCGTTTCCCATGGCATACAAACCTTGGTCACATCTTGGGTACAGGATAGACTTATGCTAACGGCAAGCAAGTTTAAATACACTCGCTGTATTAACCTCTTCCACGGCAGCTGGGGGACTGATCCACTTATCTACTACCCTGTCAGAGAATATATTACAAAAAACGATAAACCACCACCTCTCGTTTCAGTCTTCGATGAAGCAGGACCCTCTAGTACAAAGCTCAGTTTTGAGACTTTTAACCCCCACCTTAGTAAACATGTTTAAAGAAACAATGGATCCTTGCCCAATAAAGTCCACAATCTTGTTTACAATCTTGTTTACATTAAAGTTAGTCTTAAAGCTGAAGAAGCAGTTACATTAACAAGTGTTATCTTCCTAAGCAGTCAATTTTAGCGTTTAAAAAAGCTGGCAGGGTGGAAGAGCAAGGCTGGGGAGGACAAATGGGTATAAAAGGCCAATTTAAAAGTGATCTTAAATGGTTATAATCTACTAACCTAATTTTGGAAGCCACAAATCTGAGCAATGACTAGCTGGCCTCTCCGGCACTCAGTGATGCTGCAATGACATCATCAGCCACAACACTTATTTACCAAAATACCATGATGTATGTTTACACCTCTCACGTGGAGGGGTATGAAGGTTAACCTAAAAAAAACCTTTCTATTTAATCACAAGCCATTATGGGCCACAGCACCAGCACACAATATCATGGATTGTAAGCTCACAAGACCAGGGCCCCTCTTGTCCAATGGTACCGACAAGTCTTAAAGCATGCCGGTAACCTTATCAGTTCCATATATAGTCATTTATTGTAAATTTTTACTTTTTTTGGGGGGGGGGGGCTACGGAATCTGCTGCCACTCTAACAATATAATGCACAGTAACAAGATTACAGAAAATGCAAACACAAAGCTGCATATGCTAATTGCACTGTGACTTATTCAGCACTTTTCCATGTCTCACACGCAAGAGATAAGGGGAAAAAGCCTCATGACACCGATCGCAAGCTCCTCAGGCGAGGGGCACATCCATCTGAGGTTTTAAAGCCATGTCACGGCCCATGTTATATTACAAATACACTCGTACATGTCAGGCTAGAAAGGCATATACCTATAATATCAAGATCATACAAAGCATATTGGATTATTAAATTAAGATATGCCAAATACATGCATTAATAAAGCTTATGGGGAATATATATTGCATAAATGTCAACGGTTAACCTGTAAATAAAGCTTTATCGACAGTTTTGTATGTTTACTAATCGAGTGTCACGTTAAAGCGTTATGGACCCACTTCCCGGTGAAATAACTCACCTCTGTGAACGGATCCATGTCGGTAAGACGTGCTTTCCTCCCCAAGCTTCGTATGGGACCCTGGAATCCCCGGTATTGCTGTCTCTAAGCCGGTCTGTTGAGGCAGAGCAGTCTCTCTTCCTGTGTGTACGGACCTGTCTCTCTCACAATGTGAATACGCCTGTCCTCCCCTCAGCCACTAACAGTTCTGGGAGCAGTTCAAAAATTTGAATTTCACCGCCGAGCATTTGCTGCGGGTCACATGACACGGGTAGAGGCCAAAGGCAACTCCGGATTGGCCGTAGAGGCTTGGTTAAGGGCGAGTCTGTGCGGAAGTCGCTTCAGGAAGGTCACGTGGTATAATGTGGGCGAGATACCTGAACGGCAGATCATGTGGCGGCTTCACAGTCTGCCGTCAGTTATGAATTATGGTTAATGGTCGAGCGGTTTATCCAATAACATCAGGATTAGGAGACATACGTTTCCATGTAACTGGGCATGCGCATTAAATAAGCTGTATTGCTGAAGTGCAGTGCGTATTTTTAGGCTCAGAGTAGATTAGTTTCTCATTCAAAAAACTTTACTCAGTGATAAATAGCCCCATTATCAAACCCGCTTAAACAAGTGTGCCTCTTTGACCATTTCAAATGTTGGGAGCTGTCATTACGTCTGAGTAGGTATGTTGTCCCCATCTGTTATTGTTTCCTGGAGTATGTACATTTCACATGTTGCTGAGCAGCACATGTAAAATGCTGCCCTGGAGCATGCGTGAGCTGTGAACCCAGTTACTCAACATACATCGTTCAAGTGTAGCAGCAGTCACGTTTATTTTTCTTTTGCAGTGACCGCAATCAGCCATTGTAGCATCCAAGCAATCCTCTCCTATTGTCTCACTTCCCCCTCAATCACCGACTAGATTGTAAGCTCGTAAGACCAGGGCCCTCTTCTCCTTTTGTACCAGTTTGTTATTTTATGTGCTTCTAAAATTGTTCTTCTGACTGTAACAGCACTCCGGAATCTGCCGGCGCTTTGTAAATGAATGTAATGTAATGTAGAATGTTAGCAATTAGTATAAGCAGATTCCACCCATCACCTGGCCTGAACGGGCCATCTGGCACCCCGGGCAAATGCCCAATGCAGCATTGTGCGGCCGACAGCTGGATATGGCTGTTGCACAATATGCGAGCATCAAAACACAGCGTGCGCGTATTTGGCTGTCAGCCGTGCTTATGTCATCAGACGGTCTCATCATCACCAGCCTGGCCCCACTCATCCCGGTTTGCCCAGAATAATAAGGTAAGCCCCACGTTACAAGTTACCTCGTTATGTCCTGGAAATCGAAGGGCTGCTGGTGGTTTTCAAATAAAGGTGGGGGTTTAGCGTGGTCACGTAACAGTGGTAGTACCGCAGCAGCTTGCACCTTATGTGAGATTCCCTGAAGATAGGCTGGGGATTCACGCGGAGTAAGTGAGTTGTATTAGGGGCCTGAGTATGTGTGAGTGAATGTATAAGTGGGTCTGTGTGTTAAGAGTTAGTGTGTGTTTCACTCTATATTATGTCTCTTGTCTCACCCTCTACTCTCCCTTTTCTCTCCTTTCCTCTTTTCCTTCTTGTCTCTCTCTTCCATCTCCTCTCATTCCTCCTTTCTCTTATCTCCCTTCTTTCTCTTGTCCTACTTGTCTTTTTTCTCTCTTCTATCCATTTCTTGTCCCTCACCTTCTTCTTTCTCTGTCCTTTTTATCTCTTCTTTTTTCTTGTCATTCATTTAATTTTCCATGTCTCCTTTATTCTTTAAGGAACAAAATATGAGAACATTTCTGTTGTCAATTATAAAAGCACACCCCCTGGTAGCAATCCTTCAAAAAATGTCCAGAAAATGTCTCTGCAAAAAGCATACCTGAGAACTTTATGGCTCCGGCTACCTGGAGCCCCGCTGTGCGGGATGTAGGCAGAAAGTGGTGGTCCCGCTTGTGGTGACATAACAAGTATTGCTGTCAATGTTTTTGCCAATTGAACTCTTCCTGTATCACACGTGTCTTTTTCTATGTTAATGAAGGCACACCTCCGGCAATCTCACAAGCAATTCAATTCAGTCTCTCTGTGCCCGCCATCCTGCATGGATGGGGCAATCTGTGTTGTGCTGGGTTATGTTGGGCCTTTGGGTTGCAGGTTAGTCTTGGAAAGTGTTGCATTTTTAGTCCACAGTACAACTGCAGTGCAGCATTATCACAAGACTGGGGTGGAATTACTGTTTTGAATATGTATTGTGCACTGGTTGTTTAAAGGTATTTTGTAAAAGCAGAAATTTAAAAAAAGAGAATATAGAATTAGGCAGAATGGAGGAAGCACAAGATAAAAAGGACTGTGTAACAAGCCTGGAATGGTCAGGATCGGTAGCTGGGGATCCACAGTGCAGAACCAGGACAGGAGCCAGAGCAGGCGTAAGGACACAGGTCAGTAGTCCACAAACAAAGCCAAGGTCAAGGATTGTAGAAGTCTGGATAACCGAGAGACGAAGCCAAAGTCAGAACCCCGGAGCAAGCAGGACAACTGTGAAGCGAAGCCGGGGTCTAGGATTGGAGAAGTCAGGATAACCGTAAGACAAAATCAGAACCGGAGCAACACTGAACCGCAAACAGACCCCAGAGAAACTAGATAAGAAACTCTTTGACAGGCAGTTTGTGGACAGCTAAAGAGCCCTTAAATAGCCCCAGGCTAATAACCCTGCCTCCAGCTAATTGCAGAAGTAAACTGAAAACACGGTACTGTCTCTTTAAATTGCTGGCTGCGCATGCGCAGTCTGCAGCAGGAAAAACGGTCGGCCATCTTGGATGTGGCACGCGTATGCGTAGTTGGCTGTTACTTGGTTCTGTCGGCGATCTTAGAAGTGGCACGCGCCTGCGTGTTGGAGGAGAAGGAACGCGGCGATGCGAGGCACCCGTCTGGCGGCGTCAGCGGGAGACTGCTACGGCCGTAGCTGTTGCAGGTAAGGACGTTACAGACTGCATTACGCTAGCTGCCTTAAAGACCACCGCTACAAATTACAAAAGGAATTAAAAGACATAGAGGAACAGAGGGATACACATTTGGTTAAAATCACTGAACTCCAGAACATGGTAATGGGGTATAAACATAAAATAAAACCTGTAAAACCAAGGGAAGATTTATATAATAGGCCAAAACTTTATAGTGTAAAGAAAGAATTCGTTAACATTACAATGAGACAAACAGAGGGTCCTAGAGAGGTAGCTCAGCAGATATTCTTCTGATGTACACTATGCCAGCCACAGCACCTAATGGTGTTGGGTTCTCCAGCACACATATCCAGAGTGTTGGATGCTCTACCGCAGGAATATCAGGAGTTTGTGAGGCTGACCAAATGCCCACAGAACTGTTGCTAACTGGAGCAGACAAGTGGTGGATTGAGCATCCTCATACTGAACGTGCTTTTGCTGTCTCAGCAGTGAGACCGTTCCAAGGAGAAACTGGCCAGATGACATGCAAGGAGAATAATTGGAGAAATAAGCAATGGAAGGATCTCTAGGGAAACAGTAGACATATATTTGAAATCTGAGATATGGAAGAAACAGAGATGGGATGAGCCACAAAGGTACAACTGTTACTGGTAAGATAATTGGAACACTAAAGGAGGGAGAGAGAGGGTAACTGGAGAAATCGGAGATGGGTGGAGCCTCAGCGAAACAGCAAAATGATAATTGGAGGAGGAAAGAAGAGGAGAGTAACTACAGGGAACCAAGACAACACGTTGATGGAATGAGGGGTGATGTAGAAACATTGGGAGAACAGGCCAGGGTGTTATAAAGAAGGTTCAAGAAACAGGAAAAATAGAATAAAAAGTTAGAATTACTAGCAGTTCCTGCATCTTACTTAGATAATGGAGAATCAGATTGTTCCTCCGTTTATCCCTCTAGCACAGGGTTACAAACTTATATGAGTGAAGTATTGTCTGGTTGTGAAGAGTGTTCTGAAGAACACTCTCCACAGGACAAATCCAGTAGATCAACTTTTCTTTGGGTCTCAAACTAGACCCTTCCCCACCCTACCCCACAACAATTATTTTTTGATCTTACAGGACATCTCGGAGATATAGCTTAAGTGACAGCGGTGATGGACCAGTGGAAAAGTATACCCTGTATCACATTGTATTATGTAAAGAAAAGGAAAATTGTGGTTTAGGTTAAATGTCAACGTTTTTTAAGGGGGCGAGTAGGATGCTGAAATATTTAATATTTATTTTATTCTTTTAAATCCATCCAGCTATTATCCTGGACCATCACTTCATTTATTTCTATACTTTGTGTGATAAATGTATTGTAAAATGTGGGTTACATGTATTGTTAAATACATTGCAGAAAAACTTATGTTGCTGAGGGAATTTATTCCGGAGGGACGGTGGGCTGAATTTTTACCCAAGGGGTTTTTCACTCCCAATTCTGCATTAGAGGGGAGATACTTGGAAAATGTGCAACACATGAGAAAATAAAGTGGGGGAATGTGGTGACATAAGTATTGTTGCCAATGTTTTTGCCAGTTGAACTCTTCCACATGTGTCTTTTGATACGTTAATGAGGGCGCACTTCAAATTCACTATGCCAGTTAAATGCAAAATCTCAATTCAGTCCTTCTCTGCCCACCATCTTGCATGGATGGGGCAATCACTTCTCCGTTTTGTACGGGGCTCTGCTGCTGACCAGCAACAGCAAAAACGAGCCCCCACAAGCCCTTTGATGATTCCTGTAGGCATGGAAGCCTACAGCAGTCATCAAAGACTCCCCCCTGCAATGGCTGGTCTATAGACCAGCAATTGAGTCCCAGCTGCCAGAGGCAGCTTCAGGGACAGGGGAGAGGCTTCTTCGGTCTCCACATGAGTGTGGAGAGCAGCCCCAACACCCCCCTGCTGCCTGATCGCTCCCTGAGAGCGACAGTGCAGCGTTTACCCCTTCAATGCCACAATTGTGCATGACACATTCGTGGCATTGCAGGGGTTAACATTTGTCCACAAGCTTGTGGGGACTAAATATCAGTCAATGCTGTGCTCCAATGGAACATCAGCATTGAAAGAGTTAAAAAAAATAATAATTAAAAAAAAACAGCACTGACCTGAAAGTCCAGGGTGCTTCCAGGTCAAATGCTGTGAGTTTAGTAAGTGGGCTGATGATGATCAGATCACTCCTGACCAACTGTTAGTTTAAAAAAATACTGGCTCCTAACTTTTTTACCTGGCGCCTAGATTCACAACAAATTTGTCAAGCCCTGTGATAAGCACACTGTAATCACCTCGGATCCCCTCTTGATGCACTTTTTTTTTTATACCCACCCTTAAGTTGCCCCGGTCTCTGGCTGGTGGTGGAGGGGGAATTTTTTAACTTACCATCCATTGGCTGGGGCCTGTGATACCTTCACTGGCACCTGTTTTGTACCGGTCTTTTTCAGTTGTTTTTCGGTTTTCTGTACACGTGTATGATTTCAGGTTTTGTAGTGAGTTAAGCACCATTGGGTCACCTGAAGCTACAGTGGAGCTGAGTTCCTGAAGACTCAGTCCAGTATTGGTGGGGGGAATGGTGTGTGCCTTCTGAACAGGGGTGTCCTAGTTTTTGCTGCAGTGGGCCACTTCATCAGAAATGTATGTGTGCGTGGCCCACACTCATTTTTCACTGAGAGAAAATATGGCCTTTTAGCTTTATAATGCATATTAATACAAGGTTAATTTGGCGATAATGTAAAAAGTACAACTTTTATATGTCAATACTAAATTATACAGTAAAACAAAGTCAGTCCACAAACCATTTGCAACAAGTTTAGCCAAATAAAACTGCACAAGGCTGGAGCACACTGTGGGTACAAGCTGGATTTAAGCTGGTTGACGCACACTGGAGACAGGGCCGGATTAAGAGCATCAATGGCCTGGTGCTGAGGATTTTGGTGGCCATTTTATGGAAATAAATAAAATAGAATCTTCACTCCTCGGCATCCATGTGTACTGGATAAAGATGACATCAGAGCTCGGCAGATAATATAAGATAAACTCTTATGTGATGGGATTGTGAGTACATCAGTACACTAAAAAAAAGTCATCATACACGAGATGCCTGAAGTCACAAATTAGTACTGATCATTTTTTATAAAATAGATGAAATAGAGTAAATAACACAACACCTTTACTTTTCCTCCCACTGATTTCTGGGCCTTGAAAGTTTTGTCCTCTGAAACGACTACCAATCCAGGAGGGCGTGTTATCTCTGAATAAGTAAAAATTAAATAGTTCTATTTATTTGTACAGTAAGTAAAGTACCAGGAAATCGATGACCAAATACACACACCAGGACAGGCTTTACCACACTGACACCCAAACACAGACAGCAGGACAGGCTCTGCCACACCGACACCCAAACACACACACCAAGACAGGCTCTGCCACACCGACACCCAAGCACACTCACCAGGACAGGCTCTGCCACACTGAAACCCAAACACACACACACGACAGTTTAAATACTTACTTTTTTGCTGGCCTCCTTCCCCTGCAGAATGCTCTCCTCCAACATGCTCTTCTCGCCGCCACATTGCATCTTCAAAGGGGCGGGGTGAAGAGCCCCACTAAAGCACTGGGGAGCATGGTGCCTGCAAACTGGCCGCTTCAAAATCATTAAGCGATCGGCAGAAGCGGCCAGACAACTGCCGCAATGGCATCTCTGTGTGCCGGCCTACCTTGAAGTCCGGCGGGCTGCACGTTGGATGCCCCCTGTCCTAGAAGACCCGGCCCACCCAAGGCTTCTGCCTTGGTGGGATGGAAGGGGCTGCATATCCCTTTGTGAAGTGCAGCCCCAGAAGACGATTATTGGTGACTCGGCTCCACTGTGGCTCATAAAGTTTTGGATGACCGATCACCTTCTTCACCTTGATTTTCGCACAGCAGTAGAAAAAGGAAGAGCATGAACCTTGGGCTCTCAAAAAAATAAATCTGTGTTGTACTGGGTTACGTTGGGCCTTTTGGTTGCAGGTTAGTCTTGGAAAGTGTTGTATTGTTTGTTGGGCTGTCACTCATTTATTGTATGTGTTTTTGTCTCTTATTAAATATCTGTTAAAGTAGACAAACATTTCTGATATATTTTTATATTTGGTTTAACACCACAACGCTGACGTCGGTGGGCAGTCATGATGACATTGTGGGGGGTCTCGCTTCTCCCGGAGACCTACACCTGTAGTGTACGCAATGCTTTATAGGCTTGTTATCTTCAGAATTGTTCAATTTCATTGAAGAGAAATGTTGAGGTTCCTGTTCACAAAACCTGAACTTTGCAGTTATATCCATCGCGTGCATTTTAATATATATGAAAGCTGAGTGGTCCCTTTAAATGTTCAAGTTGCTTCCCTTACAAAAGCATGGAGGGATTCTGCAGAATTCTCCAAATGCATGGAATTCTCCTTTTAGTGGCCATCAGTTATTTGCTATGCAGGAGATGTTAAGACGAACACATCTCTTGCCATGTGACATACTTACCGCCAATCCCACCATATGTAAGCACAGAAAGTCATTCCCTGGATTTTAATGGGAGCACTTTTTTGCCATTGATTGGCTGAAACAACGGACCATGATGTGTTGCAGCTTCTTCCTACGGTAATTTATTTTTGACAGGTTTAAAGAGTGCGCGTTGAAGTACTTATAAAGTACTCTGAAATGTATTAGTCTTTGAGGAGGCTGCCTGAAACCATTTAAGAGTGGTTGATGCACGGAACAGCTATACATCGGTGGTGGTAGGGATTAGTATAAGTGTGTGGTTTTAAAATGTTTTTTTTCCATTCATTAGGAAGCAGAATCAATATTTAATCTGTGCCTTTTTACATAGGAAAGGGCCAGAGGGGATTGCCCAGTTGGTTTTATCTAGTATGTAAATTTTGTCAAAGCTATTAAAGTGAATACAGGAAGTCTAACTAAATGGATCTTAGCTTGCTTTTTTCTATCGCCAGGGTAGCTCTTGTTAAAGAATGCTCCTATCCTTCAGGAAAATGCCTGAACCATGGATGTGGAACATTCTTTTTCTTTTATGTTGTCTCTTTGCCTTTCTGACCCCTTTCGTACAATGCTGACATTGTGCTAGATTTTAACGGCTGTGAATTCCACACTTTACAGTCACTTCATGTCAAAATCCTGTGATTCAGCTTTCCACAGCTACAGAATAACAGGCGGGGTGGAAAACAAAATATTTTAAAAAATGTCAGGGTAAAGCACATCCAAACTTCAGACTAAAATGCCTGTGTAACTCTTACAAGTTCTTAAAAGTAGGGAGTGGTTACAGTTTGCTTTCTCCCAGAAAAGTGAAGTATTCTATTATTAAAAGGGCAGAATTGCTAAATCTTCAATTTTGATTAATTTTCAGTTTTTGCTGAATTCTATATGATATAAATAGGACAGTTAAGCAAATCACATACTTCCCAACATTCCCAGTTCTCACAGGCATTCCTGGCTTTTGGGCATTTTCCCCGTGTAACTTCCCCGTTTTTGCAGGCAGTGGGAATAATGGGCCAGTTTGGAGGATCCTTTGATCTCCTTGACAAGCACAAGTAACTGTAAAATCAGTGAACATCTGTGCTGCTCTATTGTAGGTCCGATGTGATCTCCTTGCGAGACTCTGCAGTTGAGCGTCACAAGTTAGCCCTTCGGGTAAGGTTGGCAGGTTGCCCCTCAACCCCTGCCCCTCTCTGCCTCTTGGACAACTGAAACATTGGGGGCATGAAATCACGGTTTGCTTAATCAAACTCCAACCCTCGGTTGTTGTCCTGTGGTTGTAAAGAATGTAATACTTATTGCAAAAAATACTTTATTTCTACGTTTAACATGAGTACTCATCTACCCATGATCCCCTACTACTACCCAAGAAGCTAAAGACCTGGAAGCCTTTTGGAGATCGGAATCACACAAGACTAAAGGTGCATTGTAATTATGTAAATATGTATGCTGCAAATAGCAAAACACCCTTACACAAGCCACATATTGCCACAAAAAATGCACCAGCACATGACGTACGGCCGGTAAACGCGACACACAAGAGTAGTGAAAAATGGATATACTGCGAGTGAACTAGTAGATACAGAACAACCATGCAAAATGTTATGTATGTTTTCCTGCTCTTATGCTGAAGTAATAAAAAACATACTCAGCATACATTGCTAGGTAGTAGGTACCGTAGTCAGAATTCAAATACGCTACACACAGAAAAAAGAAGGTAGGAGATCTGCTTTAATAAACTGTATAAACTACATACAGAAATGTTAAATGATTTTTATGAATTGAATGAGACTTTGGGAAGTCAAAACTGGAATCAATTTGGGTTTCAAAAAGTAATTTCCAATTATCTATGGGGACCCCAGTTATTACATTTTAAGGTTCTAGCAAGTGCCTCTATCTAGATCAGATACAGTAATTACAGAGCCACAACATTCATCTGTCACGTCGGACACATCAACGAGTCTTGGCAGTGGGGTCAAAAGGTCTATTGCCCCTATGTTGGTATCATTTTCAATGTGTGGGGCTACAGTAGAAGCTCCATTTATATGTTTCCTTGTCGATCAATGCAATTTTAGGTCTTTAGAGTTTCCACCTGGTCTAATATGCATATGTTTGAAACCGTCCTCGGCTACTCTCGAGTGTATTTAATAAAACATTAAGAAACATGATAAAATATGTTTTGGCTTTAATTACCCTATCTTATAATAATCTAGCTATGCCTATGTTCCAATCTACAAATGTAATGTTAGTGTCTATTTAAACTTACAGTAAGCTAGAGATGGATAAATATTTAAAAATATCCTTTATTTTTATGATTTATTGTTTTATATATATCATCATATTCTGTAGCATTTATTTAATAATACATTTTTATGCAGATGATGATACAGTAGGTGTGCAGTACACTATATTTTTTATTTTGCTTTCATAACCTCAAATGTTTTTTTTGTAGATAAATGGGTAACTGTATCATATATTTGAAGACAGTGAATAACAAAGTTCAGAGAGGCAAGTTAAGCTTGATATCTAATCTCCTGTAATTATAGTGTGGAGAATAACAATAATAGATCTAATTTTGTAACACCAGTACCAAAATAATATGGCAGGCTATTATTAAGATTCATAGGTTTATATAGCGCCATCATATTCCGCAAACGCCGTACCATGAGGACATAACAAGTAGTAAATAACATAACAATATGACTTCTAGTAACAAAAGGTAAGGAGGGTTCTGCTCAAGTGTGGTTACGATCTAGATAACAAAAAATGTATGAGGGAACAGTCATCTTATCTTCCCACTGCAGGTTTCTTGCAAATTAGCACCATGAACACACAACAGAAATGGGGGTAATGCAGAGAGAATGTGTGTCAGTTTTCTTGTTCTGTAATGGGTACAAGGCAACCCAATTAGTCCCTGGCTGTCGTTGTCGGGTTCCCCTCTGTGTTAGCTGCCTACAGAGGTTGGCGGCATCAGTCCAAACCAGCAATCCTGCAGGGATGGGAGTTAAAGGGGACTTTTTAAACGATCCACACAGTAAAACACACCAGCCAGATAAACGGTAATAGACACACCTTGGGGGGAAAAATAGGTCATGTTACAAACCAGAATAATAGGGAAATGATTAAATAATGTATAACAATTTAATTTAGGGTTTGTAACAGATTAGCCAATAAGAGGAGGGTGACCAATAGGAAAAGAGCTTACTTTCTTCATGTTATCCTGTGGCAAATGGTAACCAATTGGAAAATTGCTTGCCTTTAGCATGTTATTCAATAGTGATCAGCACAGGCAGCCTGCTTCTTTTATCGAATGCAGCCACCTGTAAGTTATAATGGGACCTATTCAATCATAATAATTTTAATGTGTACATTTGAAGTATAGTCTATAGTCTGTGTCGTCAAAATACGGATGAACTGTATCAAACTCTACTTCTTCGTCAGGATTTCGGAGCATATGAGCGTCCATACAACATTCCTGATATTGTGGACAAATCCGACGGGCTTGTCAACCACTATGGTACACCATATGCATTGTAAAACCATTTAATAGCTCAGTGTAACCTTTAAATTAGCATTATTTTACATACAAATGCATTGAGGGAGCAGTGTACATGCACAAGATACTCATCACCAGCCAGATTTAGCACATGCACAGAGAGCGCCCTCATTGGGGGCACTTTCCTGCCAGTGATTCAGTGCTTCATGCAGACAAAACTGGCACAAAATGTAGATAGTGGAGACAGCATTTTACCAAAGTAAAAGTACCCATTGTACAGCTCTCTGAAACATAATGGTGCCATATAAACAGGGCCGTCTATAACGTGGGGCAAAAGGGGCAGCTGCCAAGGGCCCAGTCATTCCTGGGGGCCGATAGCAGCTGCCCCTAGAGCCCCCAACAACCACTTTGGACCAGCAGCTTACCTCACCTATCTTGTACTGCCCAGAGAAGCTGGAACGCAGCATGGTCATGTTAGGTCACGTCACAGCATGGATTCTCCACAGACAAATCTGCAGGTGAGGTAAGGGGATGCAGTAGGGGGTATGAAAGTATGTGTGAATGAGTATGTATTTATTTATGTATGTATGGATACAAGAATGGCACAGGCAGTTTGTTTGCAGCAAAGATGGCACAGGCAGGCAGTTGGGGCCAAAGATTGCACAAACATGCTGTTTGGAGACAAAGAAGGTAGAGACGTACTGTTTGGGGAAGAGGATGGCAAGTCCTATGCATTCAACCTGGGTGGTGGGCAGCTCCTGTGGATGTAACTGCTGGACAAGTCTGCAATCTGGCTTCCAGGGCTGGCCTTTTAGATATGTAACCTGTGTATCTATGTCTGCAATTTAGGATTTCCATGCATTATTTATTTGATCTATACCTACAATGCTGAGTTTACATGCGATTTTTCAGTTGATCTATACCGCAAGGCTATGTGTTATTCAGTTGCTCTATACCTGCAACAAAATGTTTCCATGTGTTGTTTATTTGATCTGTACCTACAGGAGGGAGGAAAATAGAGGTGTGGAACATTGACGGAGGGGACAAATGGACTCTGGGGGTGATGACAGGGGCGGGTGATGAGAGTGGCACACACAGAGCATCAGAACACCTAAAGTAAGCCCTAATCAGGACTCGAACATCCGTTTCGGGTCACTTGGCCGGACCTGCACCATTTATTCTCTAAATTGCGCATAGCATTGCGCTCCTCCCCTGCCCTGTGCATGTGGAGTGCGGATGTCTCATGCGGAGTCACGCTAGGGTTGGAAGGAGGGAAGACCACACTTACTCTGAGAGTCTTCTCCTAATCTGTCAGTGTGTCAGTGGAGCACGTGATTGCATGCTAGGAAGTATGATGGTGTTCAACCAATATTAAAAGTGACCCTGCATATAAATAAATACCGTATTGGCCCGAATATAGACCGCACTTTTTTCCCCCACTTTATGTCTTTAAAGTGGGGGTGCGGCCTATATTCGGGGTCTAGCGCCCGACGCCCGGGACATGCAGTCCCGGGCGCCGGGCAGGCAGCGGGGTCAGGATACAGATCCCCCGCAGCGGTGCAGGGGACCTGTATCCTACTGTCTGATACGCTCAGACAGCCTCCCCTGCCAGCACTTCCCACAGGGGGAGTGCCGGCACGGGAGGTTGTCTAAGCGCATCGCGTGGACGTTCACCGGCAGCATGATGCATTTTACACCCCCCCCACCCCCGACTTACCAGAGCAGACTCCCGGGTGTCTTGCAGGGCCGGCGGAAGACATCTACGCAATACGCGTATACAACCTCCGGTGCCGGCACTTCCGCTGAGTGCTGGCACCGGGAGTTGTATACACGATGTGCATAGATGTCCCCCTCCGGCCCCGCAAGACACCCGGGAGTCCGCTCTGGTAAATCGGGGGGGGGGGGGACAGAGTGGCAAGAATATCTCGGGGGGGAGGACAGAGTGGCAGCATAGGTTGGGGGGGGGAACAGAGTGGCAGCATATCTCGGGGGGGGGAGGACAGAGTGGCAGCATATCTCGGGGGGGGAGGGACAGAGTGGCAGCATATCTCGGGGGGGGAGAGGACAGAGTGGCAGCATGTCTATTTGGTGCTTTTTTAAAGAAAAAAACTTTTTCTTTAAAAAAGCACCAAACTTTTAGGGTGCGGCCTATATACGGGGGCGGCCTATATCCGAGCCAATACGGTACTCATTGCTGATGTTTAGTCTGTTTCTGTACAAATATTGGAGGAACAGCGATTCATTCTGCTCAACAGTTGTATTTTGCAAATACATTGTTAATGTTGCACCCAGCAATGACAAATATTTTCTTTTGTAAAATGCGGTCAAGCAATAGAAAGGCCAATGTTTATTAACAAATCATTATAGTGTGTCTTAGCAACTTGTGTATCATACTCACCAACATTTCCTTCCCGGATCCCAGGACAAACGTGACAGGGCCTAAAGGGGGCGCCGCAGTACAGATACTGGGTAATTTGGTGCACATTAACAAAATGTATTTTTATGCCTGGACAGACCCAAAGTGGGACACCCTTTTAAAGGGTGTAACTACAGGTAGGGAGGGCTGCAGAGCAGTGCAAGGTGGCCACGTGGGCATTACAATGGATTTTACCGCTCCCTGGGACAGAGGGAAATCAGACAGCCTCCCCAACCAGTCTGTGATCCCCACGGCCAACAAATACAGGCAGCTCGTCGAGATATCATCTAAATTTTGTGACTATCAACATCTATCCATAGTATTTGTCATCAATCTATAAACGGCAACACTGGTGGAAAAAGAGGGGCAATCACCATAGCAACCAATAAAATGGTTCCTGACTGCCCTACCAGGATTGCGATTTCATATATAAACCTCAGTATTTCTGTTATATCCTTATAACATTTATTCTTACTCTGTCTGCACTTTGTGTACTTTTACAAATAGTAAACAAGCAAAATACACAACATAATATAATTGTTATTCAAATGGTGTATAACAATCTTCAGCTGTAGTCATAACAAAAGTATTATGTAATACCTTCATACCTGTCATTTCCTATTCACTTGCCTGAAATGGCTAATGGGCTACTTAAAGCAGGGAACCTCATTATATATTTTGTGTGGACACTACCATTCAATACCCTTGTTTTTAAGGATGATTCTATTTTTTACATTTGAATTAATATTAAATAATAAATATTATAAACTAATCATTTAAATGTTAGATTTGATTGGCATGATCCTGGTACCGACAGTTCTATTAATGAAGTCTATTCATTTGCTCGGTGACGTGCTGCCAGGGGTTGCCATAGAGACCAAGCTGGAGCCCTACACCAATCCGGCGTGAAGCTGCTTCTGTTGTCAATGTGAGAGGGACAATAGTCAAAAGGCTTAGTGACAGGCTTTGGCTCTCTGTCACCTTCACTACACTAGACTCATTAGCCAACTGTTGGGCCATCGAAGGCCCCCTGGCAAGTGCCACGCTAATGAACCCTCTTATTCAGCAGAGGGATTTTTTACACCTATTTGTGAAGATCCCTAAAAATGAAGAAAATGCTTGAATCCATCTGTGTAACTGGTAAGTATTCTATATATATCTAACTACTGATCTTGTTTGCTATTCCTTGTAACCAGATTAATGGCTATGGACTTGAAATCCAACATTAACCCCTTGGGTTCTGCAAGGGCTGTTGAAGGCATTTTTATTTCCACAGGTATTTCGTGCAGAAGTTTTAACCCCTTGCTTACCATGCATCTCTTGTGGTCTGTGCGTGAATTCTATTTTAGTAGTTGACGCAGTGCAGCAAAGCCAAGAGCCAGTCATTCATCTCCCAAAGACAGTGACTGCAAAGAACTGCTACCTCCAAGCAGATGAAGTATTTCATGACGAATCCATGCACGCACGAAGTATAGCTGCACATGATTTCTTGGTTTTGTTTTCCATTTTCAAAGGCTGGTGTGAATAAAAGGGTTAATGGAAATATGGCCAAGTGAGAAGGTGCTGTCGTACGCGTCAATAACGTTAAGGAACCACTAGATGGCGCTCGGTATCCTGGAATTTGAATGCTCAGTTTTCAAGCACTCTGGCTATCATAACCCTGTAGTTTACTAAGTGGCTATTAAAACATTGTCTTAGACACCAAAGTCAATAAACCAGAATGTATGTTTGCATAAACTGATCTCAAGAGACTGGAATCTTGACTATTTGTAAACTACAGGTTGCTTTGTACTGTAACCAAAGTGACCTGACCTACCCTTTCATGTACCAGCTGACTTTTCACTCCCCTGCCTAGTGCAAGTTATTTAAGGACAGCATGATTAGCACTGGTTCACTTTAATTAATATCATCCTATATACTTTCCTTGTTAATGCGTTTTGAAAGGCCAAAGGTTAATCAGGCTCAATGCGCATGCACAGAAAACAATATGCCCAAGTGTGCTGGGACTAGGCAACTGTATTTTATCCAGGCAGACTTCAGGACCAAATGAGCTTTTGTGAAACATGCCAGGGCATCAGAAAATGAAACAGGTTTAAGCTTCTTTGTAGATGTGCTAGGCAGTGGGAAAGAATCATGAGATTGTATTATAAGAAACGTAGCCACCAACAAATTAATAGTCCTATCAACCACAAGATGATGTGCAATAGCCATGAAATTAACCCCTGCCACACAAGATGCAAGTCTTTAAAGAAGCTGTTCCACAAATATTTTGTGTGGTCCCTATTGCAAAAGCTTTGGAGATTCTGTAACTCCCCCCCCCCATACATTTGTCCGTTTCCCTACCTCTAGCTATTTTCTGCACTAGAGATGTATTTTGGCAGAACACATATCCTGATGTGTGGATAACCTCTAGCACTGTCTTGGTGAACATCACAGGCGAAGGGGTCAAAGAGACCTCCCCATGCATATTTGTGGAAAGCACTCCCATTGATTTCAGTATTGGACCACAGAGGAGGTGGTATATTAAAGTGCTTCATTGGTGATGCTCCCAGATACATTAACCTGTCCCTTTAATGGTTAATGATCAACACTAGACATTCTGGGACAGGAATTCTGGAGCATTGACCACTGAACTCCACTTCTAATAGTTTTGAAGAAACTTGTCATTTACTCAGTACACAGAAGTACTGCTGCTGACTCGACTGAACTTATGAAGTTCTGGCAATGTTTAGAAATACAGTACATGAAACAACTGCTCGCCGTCATATGGTAAAAAAAAATCCTGCTTGATAGCTAGATGGTAAAGCAACTGGGTACATAATATATTTCAAAAATAGATGTGGCATCGAGGTAATTCCCATATTTATCATTTGTAAAGCAGGCACGATTTCAATGTTTGAACCTTTTATTTACAATTAATGTATGTCTATATGGCTACATTTTACCTGGTTACTTTTTTACATTGGTTTTAAGTTTGGTGTTGGTTTACACTAATCCCAAAATAAATTAGCTTTTTTTTGCAGAAGAACTTCATTGGCCTAAAGAAGAATTTTCAAGAAAATCAGTCTTAAATGTGGAAGGGAAGAAGGTCCTAGTCACTGGCCATAATGTGCAAGAAATGTCCGTAGGAATCCTAAGAGATACCTTTAGAACTGGCACCAGCAGCTATAATGTCCTGCTTCAAAGCAAAGAGGAAGAGAAGAAGCCAAGCTCTCAAAAGAATTCACATTTGTGTAAAAACAAAAAACGCAAGAGGTCTAACAAGGCTTCTAGCACACCTCGTGGTAAGGAACATAACAAAGGCAGGACTCCTTCGTCAAAAAGTGGATCGTTGTGTTCCAAAAGGAACATATCCGTTTCTACCTTAGCTGCAAGACCCACCAACTCTAAATGCTCACAGAACATCTCAGTGTCAGGGAACAGTATCGGTATCACACAAAGACCTAAGACCAAAGCAAGGAGGAAACATTATACAACCAGCCTAATTAAGGGCAAAGAAACACAGGTCTCAGTATCTCCAGGCAAAGAAGAAATCTCGGCCAAGAAATGTTGTATATTGAATGCCATAAAGCCGTCAAATGTCGAAAAAGAGAAGATCAGGTTCTTCAAGTCAGAGTTTACATACAATCCTCAGTTTGAATATTCCAATCCTGCTTTGCCGCACGTGTTAGCCAAACATAGCCATGCATCCGACAGATTTCTGCAACAGGTACACGTCATTAAGGTTGTTTTTGAGAAAACTGAAACAATCATCTTTTTAGTTTCTCCATTTGACAAAACATCATATTTCATCTTTTCATTCATGATGTTTTCTGTCCTGTTGAATATTACTTGTCATTAAAGTTGAAGTCCCATGGGAAAAATAATTATTTTTCTAGGAGCATTGAATACAGTACTCTATACAGTAATGTACTTTAGGATTTTATTGGAAAAAAAAACATTTAGTTTCTTTCAATAAACTCCCATTGTCTGCATTCTGGTGCTGCCATTGTAGGCAGTAACATGATATTTATGTGACTTTTTCTTCCCAAACACCACACTGGGATGATTCTTTCTGGCAATGCTAATGAAGTCCTGTTAATTTAGTCTTTTTTTTCCATTCATCTCCTTCCAATGACATTTTTCTTTTTACATTGTAGCTTACACTTGTCTTCATTCAATTCCTCTAAGTATTTACATTTTTTATGTCTGTGCATGTACAAAACCCTTTGGAATGAAACTTGGTATGTGAAATATTTGCTCACTCCAGTTTAATATTACTTCATCCTCTTATTTAGGGATAGTAAGAATGACTAAAGCGGAGGAAGAGGAAAAATGAATAAAACAGAATAAAGGGAGTGTAGCCTGTGGAAAAAGTGGTCAGAAGATAGGCATCTGCATTGTTGCCCCACTATGTGTTACACATTTGGAAGGTTTCATCCTTTAAAGGGACACTCCAGCCATCATATGCACTTTAATGCACGCGATCGCTGTGTGGTCCATTTACATTTTGGAAAATGCACCCCCCCAGCTCATTTCCCTGCAGGAGATATATTACGCAGAACACATCTCTTGCACGTGATGCACCTCCTGTCAGCTCCAGCTCAAGGAAAGCTGGGAATGGAGGTCTGTTCAGACTCACGTTGAAAGTGCTGCCATTGATTTCAAAAAGAGCCAATCGGTGGCAAGAATAGCCGGACCATTGAGGAGGAGGGCAGCCTCTTCTTAATAGTTTTAACAATAATTGTTCATGTAATTATCAGCCGTAGTATATTGTCAGTACTAGGTTTGTTTCTTCGTTTCTGCTACAGGCCATCAACATCATGCGGCGGGCTCTTGAGAAATATGGGAATTATGAAAAGTTTGAGCAAGCTACAGGAGGCAGTCTTCTCCCAAAGTGTCGTATCTCGCAGCAGGCACGGAAATACATGGAGAAAGAAGGTTGTCTAGGGGAAGTAGGTATTGCTCAAGTACAAGAGGAATTATTATTATAATCCCACACACGGCAGTCCTGATACCTGTTAGACAACTCAAACCAGAACACATATCATAGCTTCTAGATGTTGCATAGAATAAATACAGCTAAAAGAGGACAATTTGCATCCTACTTGTGATGTATCTATACATTCTTATATGCCTGCCATTACAAAGACATGCCAAAAATGAAATTTTATCTTATTTTGTGTCAGTCTCTCTCCCTTTTGCTGTCTCACACAAATCTCGTCCAAATCCCATACACTCCCCACCTCCAGTCCTACTTCCCTGGATCTACAGGTCACTTTCCCATTCTCCAAGCATTGGAGCAGTGTTAAGCCCCTCCCACACCCTGCCCACTACCCCTCCCACACCCTGCCCACTACCCCTCCCATACCCTGCCCACTACCCCTCCCACACCCTGCCCACTACCCCTCCTACTCCAATCCCATTTAAGGCTGTCTGTATGTATCTATACCTGCCCCTGTGTGTGTGGCTAGTCCCTCCTGCATACACTCCTAGCCCCACCCCTTGTGTATCCATTGCCCCAGAAGAGGGACAGGTCTACCTGAGGAAGTTGGACATTTTGGACATGTCCATCGTTGGACTTTTGGTTTTAGCCCCGCCCAGAGTCAATGATAATTTTCATGTTCCCAAGGCATATATATATATTTTATTTTAAAGAATAACATATTTATTTTCAGATTGTCGTTTTCCTCACTGATGATTTACTTTCAAGAGCCTCAATGACAGTTGTGAATGGACGTCCGACACTCACAATCAACACCTCCACAGCACGAGAACAATGGCTGGAAGGGATGCTTAGACACGAAATAGGTACTGAATATTCAAAAGAGAAATGGTATATTTCATTTTCATGAGGTGTTTTTTAGAAGTTATTTTGACAATGCAAAATAGTTGTTACCTGTTGTCATTATCTCTTCTCCCATGTAAGCAAACAGTTATTTTGCATATAAGTAATTTGTATCTGCTCTTAGCCCGGTGTGCAAGACAAACACACTGCCTGATACTGCCTTGTGGTAAACACTAGAATGGCACTGTCTTAATCACCCAGCTTGGCACTCTGACTTTGCACCAATGCTGATGAAAGTACGCCGGATTTGTGCTACTAAATCGTTATTTCACTTTAGTATTTAATTTCCCTCAAATGACTGTCCCTCGTGAAAATAGTGCAGTACTATGGGCCCAGGATATATACGTGTGTGTATATATATATATATATGTATATATATATATATTTGATTTGCACTGATATTTAGCAATGCGTTTCTTCTTCTAGCACTAGAAATGCTGTACAGTAAATATAGTGACTACTAGCTGGTTTCTGGTGAGCTGCAGTATTAGTGGTGAGTTTATGCCTCATCACTGTATGTTAGATGTCATGTTGGATGCCATTATTAAAATGACGTCATCCAACCATTCCCATCTAGTGGCCTAGTACGGTTCAGGGTTGACATCCCATCACACTGGTGCCTCCTTAGATAAATTGGGGTTACCTAGTAAATTACAATTAAAACACAAAATTACCGACTAGTGTGAAGGGACTGTAAAAACAAATTATCTTGTGCTTCTCTGGAGCAATAGAAAGAAAACAGCACTGTAACAAAACAAATCTGTATTTATTTTCACCCAGGCACCCATTATTGTCGAGGAATGAACAACATTCAGCAACCATGGAGCAATCTCAACGGTCGTAAAAAATATGGGTTGAAACCAGTGAACCCAACAGAAGAAGGACTTGCAAGCATCCACAGTGTTTTATTTCGCAAGGACCCCTATTTGTGGAGAGCTGCTCTTCTTTACTATACTGTCTACCAGGCCAGTCGAATGTCCTTCAGTGAACTCTTCCGTGATGTGGGCAAATTTGTTAAGGACCCAAACACCAGATGGGATTATTGTGTACGGGCTAAGAGGGGCTGCAGTGATACATCTCAGCCAGGTAACGTTAATACTGTATCACTGTGAGAACCACTTGGTTAAATATAAGTGACTGGTCTGTATGTAAGTGCCAACACATTGCATGAGCAAAGGAACACTGAGTTTTTTTGCAGTAGTACTTGTCATGTTCAGGGGTGTATTCTTGCATATGCCAACTAGGGTAGCAGTTCAGGCTCCATGTAATGCCACTAGTCAATGGGCTGACTAAAAGGGAGATTACTGATCTCCCCAACTGGTCCATTAGCACTATGATGGGCTGTGCCAAGTCGACACTGTCCTCCATAGTTTCCTTCTGCTCCATGCTTCCTGGATATGATGTCCTATCCCAACGACCACTAAGAAGGACAACAGCACAGAGGGGGTGACGCTGAAGGTAAATAGGCCACTAGTAATGTTACTGAATTTCTCAATCATATATATGCCAACAAATAACATTGTGGGCCATTTACAAGGAGCAATTTCAATGCAAAGTTTTTAAAGTGTGAAGAAGTGGTATGGTCCAGACAGCAGGAACATTCCATTAGGTGCCAGGGTAAGACCACTTTTATTTTTTTGCCAGAGCTGCTTTTCCTAAATTACCTCCATTGAACTGGAAAAGAAGTTTAGATTGCGTGAATTGCATTAAACTGGTGCTTCAAATAACATCCCATAGGATGCCAGACCTATTGTTAATAACCCATTCATATTTTGAACGTTTGGTATACCAGATTATGCCATTTGTATCATAAAGGTATGCACTTAGATTGTTTAAGGGAAAAAAAATATATTTCTCTTTGAGCCTTAAATACTGTGCATTTAGTTTAGCATTGCTAATGGCTATGCTAATGAAGTCTTGCTTGTCCAATGAAATCTTTTCCTCCCTAGATTTTGGCTAATTGGCTTATAAAGTACATTATATGAAATGTGGCTAGTAGTGGACCTGAATAGCGATCCCTCGCTCCTAACCATTGCTGGGATCATATTTTGTCCACCTGTGTCATACCCCTCCGGGGCATGCAGTCCAGTGTGGGCACAGGATATAACTGCATGTTCTTGCCCACTATTGAGGTAGCAGATAAAAAGAGACTGGTGTCATTGGAGATATAGGTCTTCTGCTTTCTCATCATATTCTCCTCCAAAATAATGTAGTGCAGATGACTTAAGCATAAACATTAAAGAGTTGGGATTTGGGCACAACAAGAACTCAATCTTGGTAAGTTCTGTCTAATGCTACTATGCTTATATTTTTTTTACCATGGGGCTAAATCAGTGGTTCTGCACCACTTTTACCCCACCAAGAATCTCTTGGATTAATCGTAGATAATAAAACATTGATAAGTGTCTGTCTGTCTTGTCCTGTAGGTTGCTTCAGTAAAGATCAGGTGTACTTGGATGGAATCCTTCAAATTCTGAGGCACAGGCACACTATAGATTTCCACCTTTTAATATCAATGGGAAAGGTATGTATGCATATCCATTCTGTAGATACTGATATTTGTCCAAATCTTTTTTATTTTACAAACCTTCTATGTTTGTGTTATATAGCGCCATCAAATTCCGTAGCGCTGTACAATGGATAGACAGGACATAACAAGTAGTATGTAACATAACAATTTGACAACAGGTGAGGAGGGGATTTAGGGTGTATTACACAATAGGTAAAAGGTAACAAGTGCCATTGTTAGGGATGGACCAGCCACACTAGTGTACGTATTGCATTAGAGGGACTGGGAAAGGTGAGCTACAGGAATATGGGGGGGGTGTTAATGTGCAATGTTGTAAGCGGCCTTAAATAAGTGGGTCTTGAGGGATTTTTTGGAAGGGGCGAAGGCAGGGGAGAGATGGATAGACAGGGGGAGGGCATTCCAGAGGACGGGGCAGCCCTTGACAAATCTTGTAAGCGTACATGAGAGCTAAAAATCAGAGGAGAGGATAAAAGGAGATCATTGGATGAGCGGAGAGACCGGTTAGGAGTGTGTTTAGAGATGAGCGAGGAGATATAGTGTGCGGAACTGCTGTGAAGGGCTTTGAAAGTAAGAGTGAGGATTTTGAAATGAACCCTGAAGCGTGTAGGCAGAGGGGAGACATGTTCAGAGGCCATATCCAGCAGACATGTCTTGTTCAACTTGTACGAAGCTTGATATCTCAGCTCTCCCATCTCTGCGTTAGAGAGAGCCCTGTTTTTGCAGAGAATGCCATCAGATCCCATATGGTGGTGGTTACTATTATACATTTCACACATGGCCATTTTATGTATTATTGCCTCACCTAATCCTTCCACTGATGTCCTCAAATGGTTGAGATTTTAGCCAAACGGGAAGCTAAGTGAAAGAATTTGTGTGTTATATGGGCATATGAATATATGGCCTCATGTCATTTTCAATCCAGGGTCAGTTTTGGGGGGCATTTACCTGGCCCCAAATTTGAATACATCACTGGCCTTTGACTATTGTGTGCTACAAATATCAAAAGGGCTCATAAAAGTCAGTCCCAGGTTCCTAAAAGCTAATTTGAAAAGGAAACACTTAAAGCAACTACTCACAAATACTGATGTTACTTTTTCTTCTTGAAGATCTCTTATGAGGACATTGAACGTCTAAAAGACTTTGCAGTTCTTGACAATGCCAGGATTCCACAATTCCTCCAAGACAAGAGTCGCTACATGGAGTGTCTCGAGAGGATTATGGAGGTCAACGAACTTAGTGATTCGGTACTAATCAAGCTCATTGGCTGAGCCTCAGCAAGTTACCTAGAACAGACAGTCTGATTGCTATAGCTTCTTATCATACCTGTGGATGACCTTGTACGACCTTGTACCACACGAGTGAGTCAAAAAAGTTCAATGTTTAACTGACCACAGACATACAGCCTGAGCCTGATTTTCGTTGTTACTTTTTGAAAAACTTTGTACAAGTCCTTTGTACATGTGAGTGTTATTATATATACTATAGGAAAGGAACCCAACTTTCCAAATTATGTAAAATAGATCAAATATGCCTACAAATCTCTGCATTATTTATCATTGTTCTTTGTAGGAATTGGTGTTAAAAAATATAGTTTAAAATATACATACACAAAACCAAGCTGAAGATGGTGAGGACACTTCCGACTATAATGAGCAAACCATTATTAGGAAGTGGGACATTGAAATTAGAACACATTTAGCCTTATACATTTTGCAGGGCTGTTTTTAACACATGAAGCTTCCAAGGGCCCATAATTGCATAGGGGAAAAACCAAATACAAATGGATAACCAACTAAGAAGGAGAGAGGGGAAGATACAGGGCACTTAACTGCAGGGATGGAAAAAAAGGATTCAATGATAAAGGGAGAGGTACTCAGATGGATGAGTGAAGGAGGGGACGATGGGTAATACAGAGGTGCTTAGGAAGGCTCACAAGAACAGGCGTGCCAGGTCCCTACTAACTTTTAACACAACCATGACAATTTGGGCTCATAAGTACCAAACGTCATATAAATAGAGATTCCTGGAATAGTGAACACGTTTGTGTTTCTTTCACTAATAAAATGTTGCATACATAGTTGTTAATAATTTGATATTATTTTGTTAAAAAGGGTTACTTGTGTTTTCAGAGCTACAAATGTATCTCCATTTGATATAAAGGTGAAGTTTTCATTACCGTAAAAAAATAATAAAAATAACTTGTTGTAAACAAGTCATGAATTATATTTCTTTAATTAACGTTGTTAGTCTTAGTTTACTGCAGTTAGGTTATCATATCCCTATAGCCCTCGTGGTAGCCAAGGCTTAATCTGACTATATTTTATTTATTTATAAAATTCCTGTATTATTCATGTGGCTCCCTGAAAACGATGTTGTTGTACTATGTTATTTATTAATGACACATGACTGCCAGGATATTTCGTTAGGAGAATCTATAAGAGGTGAGCACTCAATTTTAAATATGTTTGTACTTGTATATAAGGACACAAGGAGTAAGTTCAAACATACGGTAACCTCAACCGTAATATAATACAAATACAGAAAAAAGGGGTTATGAGCAGCTCACAAGAACTATTCTGAAGCCTTGTGAGTCACTGAATACTTCACATCGGTAAGCATTTGGAAATTACATTAATTATTCTAAATGACTGAAAAATTAATAGATTACAAAAATGAAAGGATTAGGTAATTCATGATTGCCAGGATCATAAATACAAAAAAGGACGGGAGGCACAATCACATTCAGAAGAATTGATTAGGGGACATGAGGATAAGTCTGGCAGCAGTGTTCATGGTGGATTGTAGAGGGGTGAGACAGGTAAGATACCAGCTACGACAGTCATACAATACTCAAGGCGGGAGATAATGATGACATGGACTAGAGCCTGTGTGGCATCTTGTGTTAGGAAGGGATGAATGCAGCCAATGTTTTTAAGATGGAGATGGCAGGTTTTTGAGACAGACTGAATGTGGGGGTGAACGAGATGTCAGAGTCAAGGGTGACAACAAGGCAGTGATCTTGAGGGGACAGGGAGATTATTGCAATATTAACATTAAGGGAAACTGATGAGGGAATGTTAGCATTGGAGGGAGAGAATATGAGGAGATTGAGTTTTAGGAAACGCGCTGATATCCAGATTGAGACAGATGTAAGGCAGTAAATTACACGATCTAAGACAGAGGGAGAGAGATCAGGGGAGGATAGATGGATCTGGGTGTCATCAGCATACAGGTGGTATTGAAAGCCAAAGGATGAGATTAGCATGCCAACTGAGATAGTGTAAAGGGAGAACTAGAATTGGGCCTTGGGGACAATCAAAAATGTAGGATGTGAACCAGGAGAGGGCAGCGTCACAGAGACCAAGATCATAAGGGTGGGCCACAGTGTTGAAAACAACAGAAAGGTCCAGTATGATGAGCATAGAGTAGTGGCCTGTTAATTTAGCGGTCATCAGTAACTCAGTTACAGGTCTCAGTAGATTGTCGGGAGAGGAAACCAGACTGAAGGAGTTGGAGTCAAGAAACTCAGTAAATTGGGTATAAACAATTAAACGGTGTCGAGTTACTGTTGTGTGCCAGGGTTGAAAACATGAGCGTTGTGAGGATTGAGTAGTAGTTGGGGGCTACATCCTAAAGAGCAAATATGAGGGTGGAGAGCGGTAGCGCCGATAAGTCATGACATGTTTGATATAGGAGAGAGGAGAAGGACGCACACATCCAGATTCCCAGGTTGCTGCTAGAATAATAAGTGCACAAAGCAAAGCAAGGATTCAGTGCATACTCATATATATTGGGCATATACCGGCCACGTATTGGCCATACGTGGCCATATATTGCTTAGCCCACCACTTTATGCCTTAAATAGGTGTTTTTTTAATGCTATTCACTGTGTATGTCTTTTATGCTTTTTATGTTGTGTGCGGTGCCCTTTCTATATATTTTTTTTGTGCTGTGTATATTTGCAGGTAATGACCAAACCTTAGGGTCGAGCAGCCCCACCTGGAACACAGATGAAAAATTACATAGAACTCACCAAACCAGTGGCATAACTACAGGGGTTGGAGCAGTCACAACTGTGACGGGGCCCGACTCTCTAGGACCAGTTTTTTGTGACGTATCCCCTATGTCGCGAAGAGGTTAAAGTGTTCCAGCTAATATACATAACACATAATTTAAATAATCCCTGGAAGGGCAAGTCTATGCATTCCACCATAAATATTAAAGGGGTAAATAATGGCCTACGTTCACATTCCGAGCTCCTAGAAAAGATGGACATCAGGGGAGAAAAAACAGGACAGAGGAATTTTGAGCTTGAAGTCACAGATTTGGGTCCTTGTAATAGATTTGCCCAGGGCCCCACCTGACCTTGAAACGCCCCTCCGCTACTCGAAGCATTCAAATCAGTTTCCTGAGCCAGAGCTGGAGCTCACTGACGGTAAGTATATCATGTGCATGGATATGGCTGAAGACATCTCCTGCATGGCTAATGGCTGGGGGGAGGCAGGCAAAGGCTCATTTTGTATGATCTAATCATGGCAAAATGCTCTAATCAAATCAAACCACAGATCAAATCAGTAAATTAGACCATGAAAAAAACCAGTAAAAATAAGTACAGATTACAAGAAAAAATAAATGTTTTATTTAAAGCATAGGAAAAATGAATCTAGATGGATATCTCTGTTCTCTAGCTAACCCTAAATCAACTCTCCAACAGACCACTTTTTAAACATTCCACCCAAATTCATTACATTTAATTGCAACCACAGAACCCCCTTTCTGCCATTTCAAAAACTTTGAATCAGATTAAATCTTTACCGAAGATTCATATTCTAAATTTGACGCTATGCAAATAAATCTTAGCTTATTAACCTAATAATTGTCATAGTCATTACTGGCCACCTGAGGGAGCTTCTGGCACATGTAATGCATGGGTGCACAACTAGATTACTCGAGGGCCGCATACAGGCCACACATTTTGAATATTCCAAGACACGTCAAGGATACACAGAATTCCTAGCCTAAAAAATTGATGTTTGAGCTCTTTGGTCATGCTAATGATTTTATAACAAACGCTCAGTATTCCACCTTAAACTGCAATTAAGAGATCACATTCTTGTAAGCTATTGGCAAGTAGAGAGGTAGATGTTGTGCCAGTAGTTTAATCAAAAAGCTGCAGATATATTCACAATTTTTAAAAGAGCAAGACAGACTAAGGGAGCATGATGTTACATGGAATCAAATGGAGGTTACCGGGAGCTCATTCAGACATGGCTTGGGAACTTGTCTATTAAAAATAAAACAAAAAGAAGAACACAAAAGCTAAAACAAAACCCTTGCTGAAATAAAGTTCACCATGCATATAGTTTATTTTGGAAGCCATTGTCTGCAGATAAAGTGTAGAAAACAAGCAAAAGAAATCTAAGTAGGCACAAAATAGCCTGCTACACTTCATGACTGTGATTATTCCTATAACAGTTTATCGTCAACATCATAGAGGGATTTGCTAAGAGACCCTATCTGGCACGGAGACATCGGACTTTATACTCTATAAAATTGTGTACAAGATTGTAACCACTGAGCTCTTTGTACCCTCCTGGAGAGAGATGGATTTTTGATGCAAAACATGATGAGGACAGAGTTGGATTATTGGCCAGTGCTCATCTAGGAGGCCATGTTGGTGGTCTATATGTGTAGCTAGGGGGAAACACTGCCATGGTGGACAGATAATGGTAAAGGATGGTTAGCATGCTTGCTGGTCAGGTTTAATATGTTGACCATTACGTTTTAGCTTCATGAGTAAGGACTACATTGTGGTTGCTTACTCCCAGAATATACACCTTATTAGACATCTTATCTACGTTATGAACCAGTGACTGATAAGAGTATTCAAACCTAAACATCAGAGCAATGAGAGATGAAAACCAACTTGACCCTTCAAGGGATGGTAGTGTCTCTATGGCACACCTTGGCAGAAGAGACATACTCCTGACAGACAGAGAAGCTGTAAGAATGGTATATCAACAAGACTTAACATAAGACAAGATGACTGGCGGCATTACACTGACGCTGGACTAGCCCCATCAATGGTTCGTCAAGGCACTTGCATGCTGAAAAACATAGGGAAATTCCTAACAATGTCCACACACACAAACAATAGAAGTGAAGAGCTGGCTATATATAAAATATTGTCTTTGGGAAAGCAAAAAACTTTAAGTTAATGAGGCAAGGCCATTCCATCAACAAGGGATGGCCCTGACAAAAACACGACATGAGTATCCTGCAGACAAATCAAGCTTAAACTTGACAAGAACTGGAGGCTGCTGTGCGAATGCCTGATGCGAGATTAAACAGTTTGCACATTGGTCTCAAAACATGAAAAGCTACTTATGATTCATTATGACTATAAAAAATGGGAGATGCTATATAAGTGTATTTGAAACATGACATTTAATGGACAGGAGTTTAAATGTTTAGCTTCTATTCATTTCAATCTTTAGGGTTCTGTGCTGGGGAGGCAGTGACGTACTCACCACAACCATAGAGCTACCTGTTAAGTTTTAGATAGCTAATGTATTGGCTCTATATGCCTAAACCAACATCCTAATAGCCGGTGCGTCAGAACTACACCGCACTTCAGGATGTACTTCTGTATAATCTTCTACTACGTCATATACAAAATCATTTTAGCTAAGGGACTCACATATATCATTTTGCATCTGCAGATGCATAGGTGTGCTCTCTATGCTTGTAGACACCCCTAAAAAGATGAAGGCGTAATATTTTCACATGATTGAAGAACAGGGGCTGGCTCAACATTATTAGAAATGTTTCTTATTCTATATGTTCGGCAGAATCAGTGGTTTCTTATACAGCCACAAGAAATTGCATTGATTTTTGTGTCATGGGGCAATGGAAAATGCTATGAATTGGTACCAAGGGGTCTCTACCGTGAAGCCCATGGCAGGGCGGAAGGTCATGCAATCAGCCCCCAATATCATTACTGTCCACCCACCTGTGTCTGCAGTCGTGCGGTGAGCAGGGGAGAGAAAAGTTAAGATCCCCTATAGCATATCCTCTTTTGTTTGCTGGAAAGGAGGTTTCATGTAAATGAAGGTAGTGAACAGAAATCAACAATAAACCATACAAAATAATTCCTGCAAATTTCACATAATTTCATTAATTTAATTGAGAAAAAAATGCTGACAGTGTTAAAGGTCTCATTTTTACAGTCTTACATTATTGCATCGCTTTACAAGAAATCATTTACAAATAAAAGGAAAAAAAATGGTTTCACAGAAATTTTAAAGTATTTTTCCTTTCTTTTTGTTTTCTATATCGTTATTCATTGTCCATGTCTGGCACATGAAGCGCCCACTGAAAGTTGAGTCTGAAAGCTAGATAGCAGCTGATCTATCACATTAGGATATTCTAAAACATCCACTTACAGCATGAGAATTGGGAGGGTACTTGAAAACAAAACGTTAATATTTGTGATATGGAAAGCGTAGCAGTTCTGGATTAGGGTTCACAGTCGAAGCAAAAGGTGGAAACCCCTTGTTCCTTCACTTTGCTTCTGTACTTTTTCATCTTTCGTGCTTGGTGTTTGAATCATTGCGTTCCACTGTGACTCCATTGGCTTTGGGAATAACTTCCTTCCTATTGCAGTCTCTGTCTATGTAAAATTCTGCCAGTATGGGGCAATGCTCCGAAGCCACCCCTCCCCAGGACCAATTATCTGGGATCCACGGATTAGTGAGGCCTTCTCTCACAACTAAAGAGTAGCCTACAATAAAAAATACAAATATTAGCAAATGGAAGCATATACCAGAAAGTACTTATCTAACAAGTTTTCATAAACATGTTTATCTAGGTTACTTTAGTATTATCAGTGAAACCTGCCCGGGGTCTAGATACCAACTAGAACCAATTGACCAACCCTGTAACTCATCACTGATCTACCATGCTGAAGATAGCATGCCATTTTGGGCACTATTTTCATAATACATTGTTAACCAGTTATACAGTTATATAGTATTGTGCTGTTCTTCTAAAGCATTTTGAAATTCCACAAGAGTGGTCCTTTCTAAAAAGTGTCACTCATGTGCCATTGATGCAGTGGAATTAACTCATATCTCCCTTGGCATTTCAGATGCTGGAGGTGTGACAAGACAAGTGGCCATACCTACCACCCCAGGTAGGCATGGCCACTCACCCTGCCTACTCAGTTAGCCACCTAGTTATGCTAGAGTCACACAGAGGCTATGTGGGAGCTGCATCAGCACAAACCTCCATTGTTTTTCCCCTCCCAGGGATCAGTGGAACTCCCCAACTGGTCCATGTTCCTCACTCAAAGACACTGGTACCCTCACATTTTCTTCTTTCCATATTCCTCACTGCCTGCAAAAGTGGGACAGTGGAGCAGCTACTCAGAACAATGCCCACAAATCTGATTGTTGGGAGGTATGATCTCTTACCTGTGAACACCTTCTTCAGGCTCTTGCTGAACCAGATGTTGTCTAGGGACTTATTCCCCTGTGGATTCTTTGTGCTGATGTTCGTGAAGGTGTTAGCAGGTAGCAGGTTGTGCAATTTCTCTTTTCTCAAGCAATCAAAGTCATTGCTGTCTGGAGGAAGGCTAAAACTTCCCAAGATGATTAAATCCTTTTCACCTGAAACAGGAAACAACCAATCAAACAATTAGAGCGTTCTGGAAAGAAGTGAGTTAAAGGGATTGTGATGCATTCTACAATCACTCCATGATACATCTGCTATATACCAGCTTTTTTTTATATATATTCTGATTTTCATCATTAAAACCTCTTTTTTATTCTTAGTTAACTGTGTATGGTGTGTAAAGTACATGTCTAGGGGGGGGGGATTTGAAAAATTCTGATGGAAAAACAATATATTTTTGTTCAATACCATTTTGCTTTTTTTAAAAAAAAATACTAACAAAATAAAAAAACCTAAAATTAACTTAATAATGTTTTAATTTTCTTATTGCAATTGTATTTCCCTTTGCTTCCTATGAAGAAAAAAGAAGATTTCTTTTCTTAAGAGTCTTAAGTATATTCAGTAAAAAAATATTCTAAAGTAAATTATGCATATAAATCATTTTTTTAAAAAGGTAGAAAGTAGTATATATTTAGTTATTTGAATATATATATATATATATATATATATATATATATATATAAATATATATATGTGATTCAAATTATGTACAGAAAATAGTCTAATTACATGATTACATTTGTGAAATTAAGAATAGTGAATTGCTATACCTAGAATTTATAATAAAAATTAAGAAAATGTATATAATATTGATACCAACACAGAAAAAAATGCAACATCACATAGACTCCAGAGAAAATGTACACATTTTACAGTCCATGTGAAGAAGTAGTCAGAGATGCATCTTGTACTGGGTCAGCAGCGGACACAAACATCTGGTTAGATTCTCATGAGACAGCGCCACACTGTCCACAAAACACTTCTCCTGTAGCCACCTATTACTGTTAATGTTTACTTAGGTAATGTGCGATATTTCAGGAAGACTAATTCACTTAACCAGCCATGTCTGAGACAATAACCGTGTAGTACGCACGTCACTATAGGGCTTATGGGTAAAATACATTAAGCACTAAATGATCACATCAGTAAAAGTAAAAATGCTCTACACAATTGAATATATCTATAGATCTTTCTGTTTATGTAGATTGGAAGTACATGCTAGTAGTTGTAGTCTGCAGAAGTATGAATGCCTGAGGTTACCGATTCTACAGATGTCTTCGGCTGTCGTCTATGTCAATAGAATTTGACATGCTATTTTCATTTCAGTGTCCAGTATATAACTAAGTTTAACTGTGTCTGCTTTAGCAGGTGATGAGATAATGTTGCTGAGCCACATGTTTGTATGGAAATCATCATGCCTGTGCTAGTGAATGGGTGGCATACAAGACGTGTCTAAATCCGTGTACAACAAAGGTCAGGTCAAGACAAACGTAGAACATGTCAAATATGTCATTCATACGGAACAGCATGAATGGCTTTTTCACAAAACTTTCTCCTGGTGAAGTGCAGATTTTGAGTAAGCCATATTATTTCTAGCAACATAGAATTCGGGTTTCCAAAGATTAGATACAATTAGCCATATTTATAAAGTATAATCCCAAGTGCTAAATGTGGAGCAGAACAATTCTGCTACTTTCCATGGTATTTGTTCTGCATTTAGAACTTTGGTATTTGTTCTGCATTTAGAACTTTTTAACAGACTTGATTGGGACTATTCAATAAACTCCTGAGCGTTGCCTCAAATTTCCAAGAAAACTTGAAACTAGATGGAATCTAAATTCACAAAGAGACACGTTAAAATATATTGGAAAGAAAAGCACAACTGGTTCAAGTGAGCTGTTGGTTGAGTTGAACATTAACTAAAGCTCACGGTATATACTACATGACACCTCAACAGGTGACCCAACAATATTTTCAGCTAATTTGCATATTAAAGACTCCATTTCTACTTTGATCTCTTTTTAACTCTTATTTTTTTATTGGATTGTACACATCTATACATCTTCCCGCATGTCAACCTTCCATACGCCGACGATTATGATTGTGTAAAACAGTCCTACATAAATAGGAGTTTCACATGTATTTCCTCACTTGATTGACTTGTTTTTGAAAGGTTAGGAACTATGCCGAGCATTTAGGAATTCACTGGGTTATAATAGTGAATTATGGCCCTGCCTATACATAAATATATATATGGCCCTGGAAAATTTAGCCATGAAGATAATTGTCTTACGTGACACAAATGCCTCATTTGTGCAAACATAGTTTCAGGTAGTCCATAAAAATAAACAATGTTTTACACCACGTATCCACCAATAAAACCTTGTGTGTTGGGCCATAGTCAAGGAAATATCAATATCAACATGGAGCTAATGGAGAAGAAGCAGTTAGATGAATGTACATTCTACTGGCTGCCGGGAAACATTCTTGGAATGGCTGGAAGTGGCAGGCTGGGTCATGTTTCAGCTTCCAAGCCTCTGCAGCTTTACATACCTTTCAGAGTCTCCTGCAGTGCTTGGCCAAAGGTTGACGTTTTGTGGCTGTCGTTATGATTCTTTCCGGCTTCGCCAAGGTTAGGGGACAGGTGAATATTCACCAGAGTCACTTCATTTATTCCAACCTACACAGGGAGAAATAAATAAATAAGTATAATATAATATATATATTTCTTTGTTGTAGTTCCTCTTGAGTTTCCCCACACATATTGCTGCAGATTTCTAGGTTCGGTGCTGTCTATTCTATCTGCTGTGTTCAGCTTAACTTCGTTGGAACTCACGACCACATTGTACATGACGCCCAATATCGCCAGAAAATTAGCAATAATTAACACCACCTAGAAGCAGACAAATCTGAATGGCTGTAAATCCTATAAACACAGAATTTGAGGGCAGATAAGAACCATTCGGCCGATCTTGTATGTCCCGTCTTTCCTGAAATAAAGATAATCTTGGTATAGATTCAGGATAACCAAAAACCTATCCTCAAGATTGTAAGCTTGCGAGCAGGGCTCTCTCCACCTAATGTATCGGTTTGTCTTAGTCTGTCAATTCTAGTCTTGTCATACCCCTATATGTGTTGTATTAAGCGCTGCGTAAATTGTTGGCGCTATATAAATAAAACATAATAATAATAATAATAATAATCCCGGGCATGTTTAAATTCCCACACTGTATTAGCCTCTACCAAACCTGCTCGGAAGCAAGGCTGTTTATCTAGAGCGTCCCGGTAAAGTTAAACTTTACATTAGTTATACATCGAAGCCTCTATTTTTAGTCTATGACCGCATGTTCTAACCTTTCTCCTCTTTTAAAATAAACATCCCTCATGCAATTTGTTAAATCCTTTTCTGTATTTTCAGTGTTTCTTTTAGGAAATCTATGTGATTGCATAGCAGGGGTAGCTAGTTGTCAACTGCTGGTGCCCACCTCCCATGATCAAAACCAGTTTTCTAGCAAGCAATCTATTTCGCAGTTTTTATTATTATTTTTGATGTTTGGATTTTTTGAGATCATGCTCATAGCTTGATAGGTGTCCAAAAAAAAAAAAAAAAATACTATTTTCAGGTGTTCTTTGTAAATGAGTCTAAGATGAAAATTTCTCTACATACATAAGTGGACTATGGAAAAAGTCTCAAAAAACATCCAGTGTTTGGAACCGAGAGTCCACAAAAAACATTTTTAATTGAGCTAGGATCATCACTGCACACATCGGACTATGGAATTTTCTAGAAGGAAGAGTGGAAAGCTGTCAGGCTTTGGATAATAAAATCCAGCTGTTGGTGAAGCATTACCTTGAAATGTGCGAGGAACGGGTGAGGAGATGTGTGCTTGCTGTTACCGTTGGTCTGCAGGCTTTCTTGTAAAGTGGCATTCTTCAGCTCAATGCCAGCTGATGTGTCCCAGAGAAAACCGCTAAATTCTGCTTTCTGGAATGAAAAAAAAAAAAGAAACTTTAATGGATCATGGTTATTACTAAATAATGAGGTTAGGAATCTGAAGTTTTATGGTGATTTATTTTACTAATTAACATCTAAAAGTAATTTCAATCTTCCAATTCCAAAAACTACACATTCTGATGATTGCAGGTTAATTATATACATGTATTGTAAACTCACAACGCTATATACTGTAATAGAAACTAGCAAACAAACGTGTAGAAACATCCTGTATTATATCATAGATCCTCTTTTTACATTAATATATAGGCTCCTTAGAACAAAACAGGCATTTTTATTTTAGTATATGTTTTGCTTCTGTTGCTTTTCTTAAAGGGGGTATCCTTGAAAATAGTTGTTTGTATAGAAAATTGGGCTAAGATAACTTGGTGCATGAACACATATTAACTACTAATATGCAGCTGCCTAAAACCATCAAGAATATAATAGTTTCTTAAAAAAGCACAATATTTTTGAATATTTATATATATATATATATATATATATATATATATACATATACATTATATAAATACTAGTAATAAAAAGTGAAAGGCATTCCCTTATATATTAGCAAATGCCTTAATTCAATGTGGGTTTTGCTTTTTTAAATCTTTTCAACCATTTCAGTACCAATTGGGTTAATGCTCTTGGCAATAGAACAGAGTGCCTACTCAATTACTTCAATAAATTTAAAGGGGGGAAGTGACACTTGCAAAATAAATCAGGTGACGTTTACTGAATGTTGCAGTACAGATGGCAATCATAGGGAGCAGAAAAAGTGACATGGACACGCAGACCACTGCATGCTAACTATGCACCAAATGGTTTAAAGGGACAGCTTACTGTGCTTCACAGACTAGCTAAAGAAGAATGCATATTAAAGTACTTTAATATGCATGCTTTAAAAAAAAATAACCTTAGGGAGAAGCTGCAGCTCGCTTTCTCCATGGTCTGAAGATTCCTGCCACTGATTGGCTGCTTGAAGCCAATTAGCGGCAGGAAAGTGTTTCCAATGAACCCAATGACATCACATTCTGCACATGTACACGGGTACAACAGAGGACTCCCGGCAGTGTTCACAGAGCTAGTTCTGGAGATAAGTCTATCACGTACAAGGAGATGTATTCGGCTGAATCTGAATTTCTCATATGTATTAAAGTGCTTATGATGGCTGGAGTGTACCTAAGACACTGTACCTTTAGTGGCTCGGTGAGTTTTATTCACAATTCTTTTGCCACTGACAGATTTTCATTTGTTTTACGCACCTCCACACATAAAGCTCATTATTGAGTGACTAAACTTCTTTTAAGTTTATGCAGTAAACGTTGTAGATGAGTTGTTGGGAGGTTACACATTTCATCTGATTGATATCACATTACGGAGGGCCAACTCTGGAGTGTTTCTCCAGCAAGAAGGGTTGTGTTAGCCCTGGGTAATGCATAGCTACATTTGTTGAGATGAAAGGTTTCAATTTGTGGTTTAAATGAAAATGACAATGAAATTCCCCAATGAATGCTGGATCATCTTAAGAGAAGGTTTCTGGATACCATAATGTTCCCGCGCCTTCTCACTCCCACACCTGCTACCACAGCGTGCTATTTCCCTCTTTACCTATGCAGTGTGCCTACCTTTTCTCTAGTATAGCCTTCCTACAGCCTAGAAAATATAAAACATATGGTCACCAAGGGCAGGATGACCCAATGTCCTTCTTTTCAGGGGCAGACCTCGAATTAAGACTTCTCACTCCAATTACTATTAGACCCTGTTGGTGTCCCCTGAACCCATTATATTTGAAATTGCAATGAAACACATCTGCCAGTCAGCATGATTATATTAATTGGTTCCAAACACAAATCTTCACAACTCAAAACATACAGTATGAAAAAATATGGAATTGGAGAAAAGGGACTGGATTAAGTAATGTGGGTAGAAAATACTAATATAATTGCATTAAAAAGCCCCCTGATTTTTTTAAACAAATTGCTCAGCTTGTTAGTATGGATTTATTCCATTATCCATAAAAGACCCACCACAAAAAACTTGTGTTTACATTGAGGTGGGTCTAGCTGTAGCTACAAAAATCCACTTATGTGGATGCATCTAACTTCATCACCTTTGCACGGGTAAAAGTTATTATAAGATACCATGCCATTGCCAGATCCTGAAACAATATACTTCCACGATCAATAAGATTCCATTAAACTGGTATTAGTGGCAATCTGCTTCCTGCCAACTCCGCATACTCATCAACAACCTATAAACTGCCTCTTATCTCATAAAAGATGACTGCTTGAAATAGCATTACTGTAAGGCTTTGTCTTCCCATGCAGGTTATATGCAGTTAATTGCGAGTAAAAGCTTTTTATTTGATCATCTCATTGGCTCTAATTCCCCTGCTCCAGTGCTAATGAAAGGAAGAAATGGGGCAGATTTAATGCGCTGGGGAGACAGAGAGAGACAAGAAATAATGCAGCATCAGAGTTTACTGATATGGAACATTTACTAGTGAGAGTTATTAATTTGTTGACAGCACTGCCTAAATCCTTTCAACAAAAAACAAAATGTACACATGGCTGATGGTGCTGACAGTGCCAAAGCAACTGTCTGAATGAGAACTAAGGGTGGCTTATTGGTTCTTAAATGGAAACTTTAGTATAACGTATACTAATGTAATGTAATAACTTGCAGCCCCACTATCTACAACAATCATTTTTTTAGCAGTCGCTTTTTTCAAGATTATAAATCAAGGTACACAGAAAAAGTAAATGCATGCTGGGATATACTATGTTCCATGTACATAAAACAGATTATATTAAATACATTTGTGTTAGTAAAGTACAATATGGTCTGTTGATTAATGTAAACTATTCATATACGCATGATTTACTTTAAGAACTTTTCTTTCAGCCACAGGATTTACTTCTAGAACCTAAATATACTTGGAACTAACAAGCCACCCAAGCAGTGATGAATATGTGTTTTCCCATTTACAGTATATATATAGCCATTTCATGTAAAAAAAAAAAAAATATGAAGCAATGTTCACATGAAGATCTTTACAGTAAAGGGAGCCAAGCTTCAATACATCCATTTTAAAATCAGTGCACTAAGGTATAACCTAGATTATTAGAATGGAAGAAAGCTATGTGCACCATGGTGCCCAGTTATCCCTGTCAGTTGATAATTATTAACCCATGATTGAATTACACAAACATGCCAGCTCCCGGAATCCTTAGCTGTACTTACACCGTATTCCCCAAGGTTATGGGTCCCATGTGTTTGAATCACAAACAAAAGTGGATGAATGTGTTTCCCTATGCCTTGTACTATTACTGCTTCATACCCTCATTAACCAAATCCCTGTTGATGGGTGATGCTCTGTTGTCAAATATAACTATTCTTGCATCAGCAGAGTTAAGTGTACCAGGTGTGAGACATATGGGGTTTTTGAGGGTGCGAGGGTTGATAGCTGGGAGGCCCTTTTATGAGACTAAGAGTATCATTTTTGACCATATAAGATCTATAAGCACTCATTTATTCATTCATGAACCTGTTTTATATATTAGTGCAGGTAATTTTTCTTCTTTGTCAAATACAGAGGTACACACTCTGTTTATCACATTGTAGCCAAATGTAGCTAACAGTACTTTATTACATACATTGTCATAATGATCCTTTAAATACACATGTACCCATTTATAACCTCTTCCCCTTCTTTTTAGATCAAAAGTCCCTAAGCACATTTGCATGGGGCACCAGAGGAAATTGGAAGGAAGTTCTTACACATAATACATTTTACAATTATTTGTATTGTTGTAAGAGTGCTATTATGTAAATTGCTTGGCTATTTTGGCAGCGCCGAGGCTTACCTCAATAACAAGGCAGGACTCGTAGTGAGGTAAAACCGGGACTCTTTATTTAGGAAACACTCGGGCTTATACACAGTCCAACACAGGAAAAAGGCCATAAACCAAGTCCACACATCCCCGCCCAGTCCAGTGCCACACTTAGGCCACCGAGCCCCGCAATGTCCGTACACCGTTAAACCGTCGTTTTCGGGGTGATCCCGAAGGAGCGGCAGGGATGGATAGCTCTGGGTCCTGAGGATATCCTGTCCAAAAAGCGACGTGATCGGTCGCAGGGACCCCGAGCGGGAGCAGTTCAAAGTTCAGCCGGGACGAGCCGCGAGGTACAACAATAAAGTAGTACATACAAAATGCAAGTGGTATACACACAATCTAGTCTGCCACCAGCAAAGGCTTGTGTGCTGGTAGCTTATTCTGTGCAGATGTCCAGAATGAAGTCAGAGGACATTTTAATGAGGAAGTTGATGCTGCTATAAAATCAGCATAGCATTTTTCCTTATGAGGAGGGGCAAAACAATCATGGTCACAGGGGCCTGCAACTGTAGGGGGCCAGGGTGTCCCCTGCGACCACTGTTCTGCCCATTTAAAGCCACTAGGTGCAGGTAATACCTGCAGCTAGCGGCATGGAGAGCACAGAGATCATCTGATTGCATGATCTCTCACACCCTCACCCTGCACCTGACTGATCCAGAGGACAGGAAGTGACACCACATCCACTTCCTGGATGCTCAAACGGTCTGCACACAGCAGACATACCACTCCTGTAGGTAAGTGGTGTAAGCATGGGCACAGGGTAGACTGTTTGGGGGCAAAATGGCACAGGCAGGCTGTTTTGGGGCACTGACAAGCTGTTTGGGGACAAAGATGGCACTGATCAACTGTTTGGAGGCAAAGGTGACACTGGGGGGGGCATGTTGCTTGGTGAAGTGAGAGGGCACCTTGTCCGGTGGCTTCTAGTTACGTACCTAGTTATGTTACAGGTTTATTCACTCATTCCTGCAAAAAAATGATATTAGGCACTACTGCCTCTTTATTTCTAGATTTAAGAGCCTGGCAAAACACATAGCAACCTAATGGGTTAATTAAGCCTTTGCATAGTTTATAAATGTGAACTTTAAGTATACAAAGCTTAAACATGGCCAATTAAAATACCCATTATTAATGCCTACTTCTTAACATTAGTAAATTAAATAAATACCCTGACTCATTGTAATGCTAACAGAGCATTTGTAAGCTGTCTTAGAAAGTGTGTTTATTAAAATAGAACAATTAAAGTGGAAAGTATAAAAATCATAATTTTTTTTCATGAGTTGCCAACAAGTATCTGTCAGCAGTAAGTGACCTGATTGAGCTAAAAACATCTATATATCAGCTTTTCATCCAATCATAAATTTTTTTAAAATATAACTATATATGTACCTTTTGCTGACCGAAAACATGTATTGTGCACAAAGACAATACTCTGTTAACTCCTTAATCATTTATCCATTATCTTAGTGACCAGGGACACCAAGGGGACATTATCGCTTTCAAAGAATTTAGCTCAACTAAAGATACATTTCAAAACATATTAGCAAGTAGGTAAGATAAATGTAATTAATATTATACATAAAACCATTAATATAATTTTAAAATGCAGAATCAAACCATGCCACATATATATTTTCCTAACTTTTAATCATGTGACGGCCAAGGGTTAACTGGGTATTAAAAAATCCTACACTACTGTATAAAAAAACCAAAAAACATAATAATTTGCAAAAATATTGTCCCAGCTTTAGATACGCACATCCTCAGCCATAATACACTGCTCCAAAGTTGGCACTGCATTATAGGGCTTTGAAAAGAACAGCCGGATACCTGCCTTTTGCCAAAAAAACAATGATAATATTAATGCTAAGGCTAATGCCAAAACAAATTAAAAACATCTCCCTTGAAACAACAAATATTTCTATCAGTAAAAAAAAGGGAGTGTAACCATAAATAAAATTGTTACATACCTCGTTTAAGTAGGATGATGGCTTTTCGGAAATAACGCACTTCCACGATCCCATTACCCCTTTCCACTTACGAATGTTGGGCAGAGATGGCTGATTTAATTCCAAACAAAACTGCAAAAGAGGAAACAATTATTAGTTTTTTTTTTCATTAACATTCACACAAAAATATAAAAATAGCTGAATTATATCCACCCCTCTGTTTTCGCTAAATATCATAAGAAGTATACGTAAATGGCACTGTGTTTTTCTAATGCAAAATGAAGTTGGGGTTTTATTCACTAAAGGAAGTCTTGGCAGGAGAGTTGTGGTTTCAACTCTCTCATTTCACTAGTTACTATTATTTCTCCAGCAAAAAAGAATGAGCTTGTTCTGCTTAATCCATAATTCAGTGGACAACGAGACGTTGCAGAAATCTCACTGAATTAACTAAACATTATCCAGGGCCAGTTGAGAACATCCTGCAGCAGATGTTTACTGAGGTTGGACCTCATGTACACTGCATATTATGGTGATAAATAAGTATCATTAGTCTTGCAGAGGGAAACGAAGGAATGCCCTTCACCAGAAGTTGCCTACGGATGTCCTAACCTGAGCCAAGTTGCCAACCTGATGTGACCCTGCTGACAGACCATGCCACCAGCTCCCCGTGCTTGGGATTTAGAGCATGGGTTTAGTGATAGAATTTTTTTTAACTGTATGCCTTGACATTTTAGTTTTACTGTGTATTGGAAAGACACCAGAGAGTAACAATTAATGGAACAAACCAGGAGAATCAGGATGTTCTTTCTTGTTTGTTTCTGTAACTATTGATTTTACAGGCATGAAAAACACAGTAACTCAGTGGTGCTTACAAATAACAAATTGACAAGTCAGGTAAAACAAAACCAAGGCTAGGTCACATTACACAGACTGCTGACACAGAGTCTACCATTCATGTTTTTAAGTACTGCAGCATTATGGCTGATTAGTCTCGGACCCAACATCAATTACTGTCTTATCTCCTGATGGGATCCAGAGGTGGCAGTGTTCCCTCTAAGCTGGGCCGGTGGCCGACAGCACCGCACACTCACCCGATGTCTAGGCAGCCCTGGCACTGTATGTCCTGATGATGTTGGAGCAGCCAGTGGCTGGATATGTGTGGCTGCTCCTATCCGGCAGTTGATCGTATCTACATCATCAGAACTTAAAAGTGCCAGGGCCACCTCAACATCCCCAGTCCTACCCTGCTTGAGGGGTCTTCAGTGGGGTAACTGGACTCCACACTTGGGAAGTGCAAGGTACTCAAGGTATTGTGTGTGTGTGGCTAAAAGCAGTGTGTGTGTTACTGAGTATGGTGTGTCTGTGTGTAGTGTGTGTTTGTGACAAAGCGTGGGGGTTTGTGATAGATATACACAATGTGTATGTTTTGAGTTTGTGTTAAAGGATACTGTGTTATCTTACTGAGAGTGGTATGTTTGTTAGAATATACGCCATGTGCCTTATTATAATACATATTAAAGTATATGTTGGTGTGATTGAGTAGGGTCAGAGTGGTCAGTGGAGTTTTGGTATGTGGCAAAGAGTGGCCAGTATGAGTGTATGCAAGTGAGGCTAAGAGTAGGTAAAATACTGTCAACCGAGTGTGTCTAATGGGACAGTCTACAGGACAGTTTAATGAAATGGTCCAACGTTGGGGGAAATAAAATCCAAATTAAGTCAAAAACATATTTTTCTATGCGCATATATTTCGAACTCAAAGTTGATGTGTTAGGAGCAAGAAAAATGGGCTAGCGTAAGAATCTGAGTAAATTTGACACCACAGCACATCTTCAGAGGTCTAGTGGAGTCCATGCCTTGATGGGTCAGGGCTGTTTTGGTGGCAATAGGGGGACCTACACAATAGTAGGCAAGTGGTTTATAATGTTATGGCTAATCAGTGTGTATATATGTATCTATCTATATATTTGACAAAACCTACATGTACGGGCTTCAAATGCATTGTTTTCGATGGGTTTAGGGACCGCCCATTGTCCTTAAGGGGTTAAACTATTCAGGCAGAAAAAACTTGATAATAGATTAGCCCACATTGTGTCAGTTCAAAATCATTATACTTAAGAAACATGTATAAAAGGGGCAATTATTACTGTGCTGCAAATACGTTATAGTTCTTCAAAGCAAAAGTATAAAATTAAAAGTACGTTTTCCAAAATGATGCTCTGTTTTTTGCGTTAAAAGTCTTAGCTCTTACATAATATATTGTTTTCAGGCAGCTAAATTTTAGCAATTTGTTATCATAGTCCAATCTACTGGATAAACACCCTTATCATACTGCGCGCTGTAAACAACAAAATGACGTTTTTTTAAGGCTTGGCAAGTAACACTTAGACATTACAAAAAACTTAAAATAAAAACTAAGACATTTTATGCACAAGCTAAAGACAAAGACAATATGCATATATTTATGTATGTAAGCAAACTTGAAATTAAAAAGGAAAACAAATAAAATAAAAAGTAAAAGAAAGCACACAAGCTGCAGGAATAAACTTTCGTCACTTGATGACCCTGTTTCCCCCTCTGCTCACTCATAGGAGTTCAGAATATTTGGTAGGTTATGAGTGTTTTACAGCCTAAAAGTGTGCAGAAAACAATAAAACAACATGATTATAAACTAAAATGTGTAAATAAAATACAAAGATGCCTGACTTGTATAACTATTTTACAGTAGGTCACAAAGTTAAATAAAAAGTATGTAGAGACTTGTCTATAAAAAAAAAAAAAAACTGGGCTTCTTTGGCCAGTTCAAATGCTGGAAGGTGTGATATGTACATAGATGGACATGTAGTGGTCTGATTATAAGACTAAGATCCGGATCCCCCGCAGCGCTGCATGGGAGGTGGAAGTGCCTGCAGCAGCGGAGGTTGTCCGTGCGCATGGCAGCCGGTGAATCTCTGCGTGATGCGGACAGTCAACCTCCGCTGCTGCCGGCACTTCCGACGGGACTTCTATGACTGAGCACCGGCGTGACGTGACCTTACGATGCTCAGTCACAGACGTCCACCAGCTGCCTCACTAGACCACCAGGGAGTCTGAGGTATGAGGGATAAGTCGGGGGGGGGGCAGAGTGGCATATGGGGGGAGTTAAGGCATTCCTGTAGGCAGAGTGGCATATAGGGGGTTAAAAGGCCTATCAGAGAGGCAGAGTGGGATATAGGCAGGTATAATGCCTTTTTATGGGAGGGGGCAGAGTGGCATGTAGGTGGTATAAGGCATTTCTGGGGTGGCAGAGTGGCAAGCCTGGGGCCAGATGTGCATAACTGGGGGGCAGGTTGGCAAATAAAACATGTAAGTTTAAATGTGACGTAATATTTAGTAATAAAACATTTTTCCTATAGGGTAGTCTTATATTTAGGCTTTTTCTTTTTTTCCTAAATATTCAAATTTTGGGGGGTCGTCGTATAATCGAGCAAATACGGTTAATTTACCACAAGTAATAAAACAACACTCCTTGCACACACTAGAATAGAAAAATGAGAAACAGTAACTTGGCCCAGATCATTATTTGGCCAAGAAGCATTATTTAATTCTCTTTGATAGATTATTTCCATAATTGAATCCAGCACAATATCTTTAAAATATACATACCTAAACACATACTGTCGTATACACATATATACCGTATTGGCTCGAATATAGGCCGCACTTTTTTCCCCCACTTTAAGTCTTTAAAGTGGGGGTGCGGCCTATATTCGGGGTTTAGCGCCCGACGCCCGGGACATGCAGTCCCGGGCGCCGGGCAGGCAGCAGGGTTAGGATACAGATCCCCCGCAGCGGTGCAGGGGACCTGCATCCTACTGGCCGATACACTCAGACAGCCTCCCCTGCCAGCACTTCCCACAGGGGGGGTGCCGGCACGGGAGGTTGTCTAAGCGCATCGTGCGGACCGTCCGCACGATGCGTTTTACCTCTGCCCACCCCCGACTTACCGGAGCAGACTCCCGGGTGTCTTGCGGGGCCGGCGGGAGACATCTACGCAATACGCGTATGCAACTTCCGGTACCGGCACCGGAAGTTGCATACGCGTATTGCGTAGATGTCCCCCGTCGGCCCCGCAAGACACCCGGGAGTCTGCTCCGGTAAGTCGAGGAGGGGGGGGCAGAGGAGGACAGTGGCAGCATATCTCGGGGGGGGGGAGGACAGTGGTAGCATATCGCGGGCGGGAGGAGGAGGAGGACAGTGGTAGCATATCGCGGGGGGGAGGAGGAGGAGGACAGTAGTAGCATATGGGGGGGGAGGAGGACAGTGGTAGCATATCGGGGGGGGAGGACAGTGGTAGCATATCGGGGGGGAGGAGGAGGACAGTGGTAGCATATCTCGGGGAGGGAGGACAGTGGCAGCATATCTCGGGGGGGGGACAGAGTGGCAGCATGTTTTTTTTGGTGCTTTTTTAAAGAAAAAAACTTTTTCTTTAAAAAAGCACCAAACTTTTAGGTTGCGGCCTATATACGGGGGCGGCCTATATCCGAGCCAATACGGTATATATATATATATATATATATATATACATGCATGCATCCATGTATACTCTACATAGTCCTGGAATGAGACCTTTTGAGAATCTCTCATCTATAGTAGCTGATTAATGGTTTATACACATTTTATTGCTCATGGAATATACATAATTGTGAGTTTAATTGTGGTGGAGGACTGTTCTAACACCAGAGTACATGAGAGGGGCAAACTGAAATGGGTCAAAAAAGTATGGTATAATCTTTCCCAACAGAAGTGTCTCTTAAACACAAACATTGGAAAGAGTTTATAAATATCCTAACTACTGCCTGGCTGTGAGCAGAAAATAATGGTCCCTCAAGTTCTAATTTAAGAAGTCAGAACACAAGCCAGAGAGAATAAATACCCCATTCTCAAGGACAACTTAAGACCCTATTCTTCAGTCCAGGAAAACTCCATTGAAATATTAATGCTCATGTAGGGCTTGGGCTGTATCCTTATGATGACTTTCTGATTAGCCAGGAAGGAACACCGGATAACAATAAACATACCTAAAATTAGATGAAACATAACTACAGCAATGTGGGAAAACACTTTTCTACTTGCTTCCTTTAACACAGGTTTTGAAATACCAACATCTTCCGCGGAGCTTTGCTTGGTGTACCTTACAAGAAACTCAAATTGCCTAACCAATACATAATTCATAATTTGCTATTGATTGCATAATGTAGATATCATTCTAGTTGTCATATTCAACAAATACAAAGTTTATTTAATATTTAATAATATATCGACTGTGAAAATGGATACGCTTTCTGAAAACAAGAAAATTATAATCATTATCATATGGTAGTAGTTATCCTTTTGCTGATCATACCTAAATTGAGACAGACCAGAAAATCTCATTAGACTGAGGATCATTCAGAGCTAACACCTACCCTGTAATGAAAATGGTTCCAATAACATGTATAATAATAATAAATAATAATAATATATCATGTAACATAATTTCCTGATTAATTATATTTATTATTACTTAAATGACAGCAATGTTATAGTATAACAATGAAGCATAACACTGATAAGGTTTAAATGGTCTAAATATTAAAACCAGCATATTATGAATGTAAATCTTATTATATATTCAAGTGGCATAATTTAGCAAAGTCTGTTTTTTTTCATTCTTCAAATAGACCTTTGAGAACTGCTCCTTGAGAGCGCATAAACAATGGCTGGCTACAGATCCATGCTATCTCGAGGTCAGGCTTTCTTGGCAAGTGTTGTCCCACCGGGGCCCACTGCCAAAATGTGTGTTTAGTTTTCACCCTGAGCAGCTGTGAGACTCAAACCTGACAATAGAACTTATGGCCACTGACCGATTTTACCTTTACAAGAACAAAACCTTCATTGTTAATTGATTATCATCTGGACCAAACTTTTAATTGAACGGTACATTGGGTCTTCTTTGTAGTGGAATAAATAAATAAAGGTCACGACACAAATGCATTCGCCGGCCAGTCTGTGAACTCATCAAATTATTTAAGAACATATGTCTAATTTACTGTGTAACAATATTTGATGTAAATATAGTGTTTCTACATTCTTTAATTTTATGATTTTATATACAGAGGACATTGATATCAACATGAACTCTGGAGTTTGCAGGAACATTTGGAAAATAAAACCTTAATGTATCATTATGTCCATAAAGAGGTATGAGACTGGATTAAGGAAGAACGGACAGTGTCTTAATATCCTGCCCTATGATGAATCCCCACTTGGGAAATTCGGCTCACTTGGGCTATTACAAAACAAATGAATCTCCATCAGCATGTCAGTCTTATCCTGCCCAAAAGGTGAGTCAAGAAACAAGATGAGAAGCAAGTTTCCTCAGGACAAGGGAACAAACAATCGTGTATGTTTATGGGCTTTGCCAGTTGTGTGAGACTGATGTGTGCTAGGAGGTCTACATCTGAACTCGCATTTACAGATGAGGAGGGCCCCAAGAGTTTTCCAAAAAGGAGAACATATATTTCTCATGTAGGGAAAAATGCCCTCGCAATTTGGTTCTGGACTGTCCCTGTAGGCCAGATTATACTGAAATTGCTGATGGAGATTCTTTCTCTGTAATGGCACAAGTGAGCTCAAATTTTGGGGGTCTCCTGAACAGGGAAGAACCTTACAGCAGCTTATTAAGACGCTACCTGTTCTCGGTTAAGCTAGTCTCATTCTTGATACATCCCTGACATCACTATGCAATATCATAAAGGCTGAGCTGCCCCAGTATAATGCATAGGTAATGTTCTTAAAACTATCCTCGCCAATTTAACTATGCATTATAAAGGGCCAGCTCAGTGCTTCCTACAGGAGACACTCTATGGCAGGGGCGTCCAACATGTGGCCCGCTGGCCAAATGCGGCCCGCGGGACCTCGAGGTGCGGCCGGCGTGAGATTGGCAGCCAGGATCACAAGAGCCCTGCTGCTTACTTGTGGGAGGATCTATTGTACTGCACAGAAGAAGCGGGAGGCCACGCCCCCTGCTGAAGTCTGTGAGCGGCATCGAGAGCTGTAGTCAGGGCCGGCCCTATAATGGGGCAGACTGGGGCAATTGCCCCAGGCGGCACTTTAGAAGGGGCGGCACTTTGCCGCCCCAAGCGCTTTTTTTTTTTTTTTTTTTTTTGAAGCGGAGGAGAGAGAGAGGGGCACCGAGTAGTTTTCGCTTACCCGCTTGGCGCCCCTCTCTCTCTCTCCTCTGCGGCGAGTCTCCCTGTTCGGTCCCGGTGCCGGCTTGTAATGCAGAGCGCCGGAAGTGACGTCAATTTCCGGCGCTCAGCATTACAAGCCGGCACTGTGGCAGAGCAGGGAGACTCGCCGCAGGACTGTTTAAAGGTAAGTACCGGGGTGGGGGGGGTTGATAATGGCGTCGGCGAAGTTTAAAATGCCGCCCCCCCCGGCGTCAGTGGGGGGGGCGGCGTTTTAAACTTCGCCCCAGGCGGCGTTAAGTCTTCGGCCGGCCCTGGCTGTAGTGCAGGTAAGGGGGTGGGGAAGGTTGTTTGAATGAGTATGCGTGATTGAGGGAATGAATCTGTGAATGAATGAATTTGTGTGTGTATGATAGCATGGATGTGTAAGTGCTGGAACATAGGCATGATGAGACTGTGATTGCTGTTAGCAATCACACTCCTATCATGCCAAGTCAGCCAGTACAAGCTGAAACCTAGCTAGCTGCCCCCTTGTGTATTGATGCTGCCAGCAGTATGGGGTCTGCACATCACTTACAGCCACCCTGTACCAGCATGTACTGGCTGACTTGGGATGATAGGAGTGTGATTGCTAACAGCAATCACAGTCCCATCATGCCTAGGTTCCAGCATTTACTGGTTGTCTGGGTATAAAAAGAGTGTGTTTGCTGTTAGCAATCACACTCTATCATGCCAAGTCAGCCAGTACATGCTGAAACCTGGCTAGCTGCCCCTCTTGTATATTGATGCTGCCAGCAGTATGGGGTCTACCCTTACAGCCACCCTGTACCAGCATGTACTGGCTGACTTGGGATGATAGGAGTGTGATTGCTAACAGCAATCTGCTAACAGCAGTCACAGTCCCATCATGCCTAGGTTCCAGCATTTACTGGTTGCCTGGGTATAAAAAGAGTGTGTTTGCTGTTAGCAATCACACTCCTATCATGCCAAGTCATATTGTTGATTTTTTTTGTCCAATTGTGGTGTGTTAACGCACTAAAATTAGACAAAAAATACAATAACTATTAATTTATATATGATTGTTTATAGCAATCACACTCCTATCATGCCCAGTCAACCAGTACATGCTGGAATCTGGGTATGCCTGAGATTGCTGTTAACAATCATAATATATCATTTTTTTTGTACAATTTTGGTGTGTAAAAGGGATTTTTTTTATTTTTAAAGGTGGGGGGGGGTCATTTTTGGTTTCGGCTAAGTGAACCCTGAATTTTCGGTTTTGGTCCAGAATTTTCATTTTAGTGCATCCCTAAAATAAATAGAACTATTTCATTTTTACTTATCCAGAATCCTGAATTTGTAGTCACAAAACTTTCTAGGCCCAGAAATCAGTGAGAGGAAAAGTAAAGGTTTTGTGTCACTTACTTTATTTTAATCTGCATATCTTATTAAAGGCCATATTTTCTCACAGTGAAAAATGAGTGCGGCCCTCGCACGTATACAATTCTGATGAAGTGGCCCACTGCAGAAAAAACTTGGACACCCCTGCTCTATGGGATTTACTGCTGATAATGGACTATGGTATCAAGGGTATGAAATGTTCAACTCTATAGCAAACTTTCTCTTTAGTTATTGGATGACGTTGTGAGAAATAATAATAATAATAATGTAGATCATGAGAACAAAAAGTGAAGATGTCTTCCCCTGTGGGCTAGATGGGTTTGTAATACATATGCATTGCTTATCTTTACCTGGAAGCACCATTGCATACGTTTATTTAGTGTATAGCAGAGTAAAACAAAGGATTTCAGAAACATGATACATCTGCTTTAAATTGATTTTAGTAATGTAATTCCAGACACAATAGGTTGATAGGATAATGCTTGACACATTGCTCAGTAACATGCAATGTAATTGTTTGATTACATGCTAGTTAGAAGAAACATTGGCAGGATTACATGCTGCTGACATCCCTGATCTATATAATTCTTCTACAGGAACAATGCAGCTGGGTGGTGACACATTTACATCAAGCCATTTTCTGGTTCATACCTTGCAGTAGATATTTCAGAGAATTCTTATTCTAGTGTAGCATACGTTGCTGTTTACTAGACTTGTGCATTTGGATTTGTACAAATTTTAACAAAATTTGCCAATTTTATTAATTCTTATGAATATTCGAAACTGAGGAGGGACCACAACGAAACAAACAAAAATGAAGCAGATTATTTTCACAATGTTTTCACTCTCACTCAAACTTACTAAGAGTCTCTCACATTCACTTTCTCTCAGTTTCTCCCTGCCTTCTTCACCAGCTACTTTTGTGTCCCAATTTCTTGTTCTGTAGCTCCGCCTCCTGTCTTGCCTCTTCTTGTTCTTCTGTCTTCTTTCTTGATCTGCTTCTTCCTGCTATTCGCTCCATTAACCTGGCATCCTGGAGCACTTCCGCAACAGAGCCTTAGCTCCTCCGATTGGGGGAATAAGGGAGAGGCTGTCCAAAAGGTCAGAATAATGCTGACAGACTTGCACGGAAAGACAAGTGCCAAAACCCACAGCATGCCCCTTGGGGGCTGATGCTGCACATTTCTCCAATTGGAGGAGAGTGTGGGTGCGGAAGCAAGCCAAGAAAGAAGACAGAAGATGAGAAGAACAAAAACAGGCAAGACCAGAAGCAGAGCTGTGGAATTCAATGAGAGAGCTCTTTGGCTGCAAAAAGTACAGCATTCTGCATTGGTGGGGCAGTATGGGGCATCATACTGTCCCTTTAATCATAACTTTAAATATTTAAACCAAAATAATGAATATAGACACATTTTTATACAATGTTTCTGGCTAGATGTAAGCAATCAATTCATATGTCAGTAAAGATGTGAACAACAACATATGCTTCATCCCTATACTATTTCACATGAACATTGTGTTTCTCCTTAAAAAAAAAAAAAACTAATGAAAGCAATTTAGTATTGTATTATTTACACATTTATATAATTATTGCATGAAGCTTCTATCGAGCAGCAGTAACAGTTACCTTAAATTAGATAAATGAATGAAAAAATACAGAGAAAGTTACCTTCTCCAGGGCATCTCGATCAGACAGTTCTTGAACAGCCAATAGCTTGATACTAAATATAAAGAAAAAAATGTGTAAAATTTAATTTAACAATTTGTGTTTTTTTCTGTATAAATATATTTCATCATGTTTGCATATGGCCTATCTAATATAACCCAGCACAAAAAGTTAACTGTCATGATGCCAACAATAAAGCATATTTGATTTATAAATATTCTTTTTTTTAATTTGATTTTAACTAAAATTGCTATTCCAGTTGAATGCACCAAAGAAAGGATGAAACATGTTCTCTCTATGTGCCAAATAACTGTACACACACATCAGAATCGGTATTTAATGTAATGTATTCTTTGTCTAATTCAATACTTTCAAGGTCAGATTATTAAGGCCAAATATTATAAATATCAACACCCTTTAAAAAAACAGCCGATACAGTTTTCTTTCTTGTATATACAATTAAAATATAATATTTTGTTTCTAATGTTCATATACTTTTCTCTCTTCAAATAGGAACCAAAGCGTAAATACATGGAAAAAATGTAACATGTTGTAAAAGAGTGCATGCAAAAACAAAAAAGCTATATTGTACACATATATACCTGATTTATGGGTGAAAAAAAATGATGATGTTTCAATAGAAAAGAGACTGTCCCCACCGTCTTTCATGCTATTCAGGGAACTATTTTTATGTGAAACACTCTGTAATGTCGCTTGGCTTCATCCCATTTAATTTCATAGCAGGTGGTGTTCACTTTTGGGTGTTTTAAGGGCATATCTGAAAACTTCCCAGGGTCACCCATCTTGAGCTTGCCCTCTTCTAGGGAAGTGGTTTTATGTGGGGGCAGGGCTGCCCACACGTGGCGGTTAGGCAAGCATTGCAAGGGATGGGGCTAGCTCCCGGTACCCATAAATAGCTAGGAGTAAGAGAGAAATGGGCAGGGCATGAGAATATCCAATGTTTCTCTGCCTGGAGAAAAAGCAAGATGACCCAGAGACCCCAGGGAGCAGTGTTTCACCCAGAGACTACGGGTCAAACCCATAGAGTTCCCAGATATGATTAAGGGTGAATGCTTCACTGATGCACTACTGCCTCTTTTAATGTATTATATTTATTAGTTTTTTGCATGATTGCATTAGACACTAAAATGTAAGGTGGTCCTTGGGTTCCACCAATCTATAGTCCCTAGGTTCCAAAAGTATGTAAACCTCATTAGAGTTTTATTGAATGCTGCTATTGTTCAACAGTATAAAATAGCAGCTGTGCACTAAAAATTTAGAGATAGTGATCTGCCAAAATTAACTTTGTTTACACAGAACAAAAGAAAATTGGTTTGCTGAAAGTCTTGGACATCAGCTGCAATGAATGTCTTCATAAAAATATGGGTCCCAGAGATAACAGAACTGAGCTTCCAAGACGCCCATGGATTTATGTCAAAAAAGTGTTCTCATGCAAAGTTTTTTTTTTTTAAATGATGTTATTGTCATGAAATAAACACTCCAGTAGATCTTCTGTTAACTGCTTTATTCATGAAACATCTAGCATAACTCACAGGCAGTGTTTGTCATGGCTGCTGTCAGTTACTCTCCCTCTGGAGTCAGTTACCAATGTGACTCCTCCCACTCATTGTAACTTTATTAGCAGGCCTGCTCCCATGACATCTTCCTCCTTAAAGAAATAAGAACAAACACCAGCAATACATAACAATATAAAAGGTACCATCAGCAGGGAGGTAGGTAATATGCATATATTTTAAACTAAACAACAACATATTCCTGACTTGGGCATCGGGGTAGACTACCCTAGCCCCCAGTAACATAGGGATTATTCTGCCCATTCTTCATGTTACTGTACTAACTAAACATTATACAGTTTGTGTCCCTGTAACGGATTGGAGGTTTCACCACTCTGCCGCTGGAAGTTGTCTTGAAGTTATTGGAGGCAGCAGAGACCTGGGAACCTCCTGGAACAACTGTATTACGCTCTGGTTGCGAAACTGGGCATGGTCCACTATCTGCCAGTGGAGTATCAGTGCAGTGTTCCCCAGGTTGTTCTCCGCAGTCTAAATCTGGAATAGCTTGGAGATGCCTGCGGTTCCTGCGCACAGCACCTGTGTTGGTCTGTACTACATAGGAACGTGGGTCTTGAGAGTGACATATAACAGTAGCAGGGGTCTTCCAGCTTGTCTCCTGGTCTAGCTTCACCCTAACACTCTGGCCAGGGGACAATTTAGACAGAGGGCGTGCTGAATGTCTTCTGTTGTAGAAGAATTGATAAGACGTCTTCATCTTTTCGTCTCTCTCCTTCACTGCCCATGGAAGGTCATCACTTGCCGGTACACTGAGATTCCACTGAGGGACAGTGGTACGCATGTGGCGGCCCAACATGAGGTGAGCTGGACTTGTACCGGTTGCCTGCAGCGGTGTGGCCCTATAAGCCATGAGGGCTAGGTACGGATCCTGCTGTTTCAGAATATGCTTAGCAGTCTGGACGGCCCTCTCAGCAGCCCCATTGGACTGCGGGTAGTGTGGGCTAGACGTGGTGTGCCGAAAATCATATTCCTCACTGAACTTTTTGAACTCATCAGAGGCAAACTGCATGCCATTATCACTCACAAACTCCAGTGGAATGCCCCATCTAGCAAACATGCTTTTGAGATGGGAGATGACACTTCGGCTAGTCATTGCAGTGAGAGGTGCTATTTCAATGTATCTTGAGTAGTAGTCTACCACAATCAGGTATCTCCTACCCCTCATCTCACATAGGTCAGCAGCAATCCTTTGCCAGGGGCCCCCAGGCAGTGGGGATGTTACCAGGGGCTCCTTCCTCTGAGTAGGCCGATTATCACGACAGAAAGCACACCTTAAGATCAGTTCTGCTATATCCACATTGATGCCAGGCCACCAAACTGATAGCGCAGCCCTTTCTCTGCACTTTGTGATGCCCTGGTGGCCATGGTGTAGCTGTTGTAGCACCTCGCGCCTTAAGCTTGTTGGGATGACAATCCTATCCTGGAAAAGAATAAGGCCATCCACCTCAGAGAGGTGAGCCCTCTCAGTATAATACCTGCTTAGGGACACACAGGCGGATCGGCAGCTTGGCCAACCCTCCCGAATGAACCGGATAACATCCTGGAGATCAGCATCCTGCAAGGTTTCTTGTTTGATTTTTTCTAGTCTTGCTTCTGAAACTGGACGTGAAGACATAACAGAGTCCACAAACATTTGGACCTCATAGTCAGAGTCAGAGAAGTCACTGTCTTCTAAGGGAAGTCTTGACAGAGTATCAGCTACCACCATCCTCTTCCCAGGAACATGTATGGCTTTGACATTGAACCTCAGAAGGCGCATTAGTAGCCGTTGGCAGCGAATTGGGGCCTTATCCAGATCAAATGAGTTAATCAGAGGCACCAGGGGCTTATGATCTGTTTCCAGGCTGAAGAAATCCAGGCCCACTAGATATCGTTGAAATCTCTCGCAGGCCCACACACCCGCCAGACACTCTTTCTCAATTTGGGCATACCGCTTTTCAGTATCTGTTAGGGTCCGTGAACAGAAGGCCACTGGACACAATTCCCCATCATGTTCCTGTAGCAGTGCGGCGCCAAGCCCATAACAACTTGCATCTGCACTCACCACTGTTGTCCTGGTAGACTCATAGAATTTTAATACTGGTGCTGACACCAACATCTTCTTCACCTGAGCCAAAGCCTTCTCTTGGGGCTCACCCCAGTACCAGGCAACATCATTTTTTAACAGTTCGGTCACCGGGTGCAAAACTGTTGATAGATCTGGCAAGAATTTGCCCAGAAAATTAATAAGACCCAGAATCTGCCTAAGTTCTTGCACTGTCGCAGGGCTTTTCATTTCTGTGACGGCATGTACTTTGCTTTCATCGGGCCTTATGCCCTGACTGCTTACAAGATGTCCAAAATAGCGCAATTCAGATTGTTTAAAGCAACATTTATCTTTGTTCAGCTTAAGTCCAGACTGTCTGATAGTCTGTAGCACTTTTTCCAAACGGTGATCATGTTCCTCTGCTGTAGAGCCATAGACCAGAATATCATCCATGACAACTACTGCGCCTTCATGGTCCCTCAAGAGAGCACTCATCTCTCGCTGGAAGATCTCTGGAGCCGAGGAGATGCCAAAAGGGAGGCGGCGGAAGCAGAACCGCCCGACAGGGGTGATAAAAGTAGTTAATTTCTGGCTACCTGGATCTAAGGGGATCTGCCAAAATCCACTAGAGGCATCTAGTGTGGAAAAGAATCGTGCCCCCGCCAGCTTAGGTGCAATATCCTCAAGTGTAGGCAAGACATACCGTTCTCTTTTTACTGCCGCATTCAGACGTTTTAAATCCACGCAAATTCTGATTTTTCCATTTTTCTTTGTTACCGGCACCATGGGTGCACACCAGTCGGTTGCTTCCGTCACCACCTCAATTATCCCTAGAGCCTGCATACGCTTCAGTTCAGCCTCTACCTTGGGCAAAATAGGAAATGGTATCCTGCGAGGAGTAGACAAACTGTAAGGAACAGCATCGGGTCTCAGTTGAATCCGTACCGGTTCACAGTTTAATAGTCCTATGTCTCCAAACATGTCACTCTGTATTTCATTAATTCTAGAGACAAGGCCTAATCTACAAGCCACTGTGCGGCTAAGGAGGTTGTTACCACACCGACCTCTTATGACATAGATCCAGAAGGTGAAGTGCCTTGATTTATACACACTGCGTGCGAGGAATCTGCCCACACAGTCTACACGCCCTCCTGGGCTGCGGACACATGCTCTGCTAGCTTCCAAGATGGGGCATTGTGGTAATGATTTAAAGCTTTTCTCAGACATAACAGAGATATCTGCCCCTGTGTCAATCTTGAATTTGATGCATGCCCCCATCACAGGGAGTTCCACACTCCAACAGTCATCGGTGTCCAGCCACTGTGATACTGATCCAAGGAATAGTTCATCTGTACATTCAGATTCACATCCAACTTCAATTTCCTTTACCATCTCTGTTTTACATGTAACTTCAAAATGACCCATGCGATTGCATTTTCTACATCTCTTATTCTTAGCAGGGCAGGGGGTTTTCGGTCCATGAATGCGGTTACAGCGAGAGCAGCGTGATTTCAGCCCTTCTGCAGTCTGCAGCCTACTGCCCGTACTATGCTTCTCTCTAATAGAACGTGTGGTAGTCTGCATTTCATTCACCATGCATTCAGACCTCATGGTCACATTCTGTGCTTTTACCATCTCGCTTTGGCGTGCCATTCTGATAGCCACATCTAGTGTCAGTTCAGGCTCCAGCTGCAACTTCTGCGACACATCAGCATCAGCTACACCAATAACAATTCGGTCACGGATGTGTTCCTCCTTAGCAGGACCAAATTCACAGTACTCTGCCATTTCAAATAAACTGCGTACAAAGGACTCCACAGACTCTCCTGCTAGCTGACTGCGTTTATAGAAACAGGCCCTTTCATGGATTACATTTCTCCGTGGGACAAAATGGGCACTCAGTTTGTCCATGACAATATCAAAGTTATATTCTTCCCCTTCCTGGAAAATGAATGCATTATATATGGGCTCTACATCCTTCCCCATGGCATACAAGAGTGAGTTAACCTGTACCTCTCCACTCTCCTTATCCAATTTTGAAGCGATGCGAAACCGGGAGAACCTCTGACGCCATGCTGGCCATGCTGCAGGCTGAGAGAAATCAAAGGGTTCAGGAGGCTGAAACTTGGACATGTTGGCAAACTTGCAGACTGTTAATGTAGGGTAAACAGCACTTCTGACACCATGTCATGAAATAAACACTCCAGTAGATCTTCTGTTAACTGCTTTATTCATGAAACATCTAGCATAACTCACAGGCAGTGTTTGTCATGGCTGCTGTCAGTTACTCTCCCTCTGGAGTCAGTTACCAATGTGACTCCTCCCACTCATTGTAACTTTATTAGCAGGCCTGCTCCCATGACAGTTATCACCATAGCAATCAAAAGAATGTTCATCCTGATTGGATAATTACATTGGCTGCTTTGGTGATTAAAGACCACTTTTCAGATGTTGCAACAGATCACATTTTAGACACCACCATACCTGGGAACCTTCCAAGATAGGCTACCTGGAGCTCTCTTCAACAGAGGGACTGTACACGAGGATATTGCAGTAGTGCTGCTGCATATCTTACTGCCAGTGACTGAACTCCAAGACTCTGAACGGATTTTAATGTAAGATCCGATATTTTACTTTCAAATTAAAGACATTTTATCCTCTCCTCTCCGCCTTTCTCATTATTATTTGAGAGCACCCATTGAGTATCTCTAAGACCATCTTGTTGGTTGAATAAGAAGACGCTTCTGACTATATAAGAAGGGAGCACCAACATTTTACATTGTAAGAGTCTCTCCTATGTTTTCCTTTATATTTAAATTCTATTATGCTACACAATATTGGGATTTCGTTTGCTCTTATGTGTATGTATAACTGTTATTGTTATTTTTTGTGATAAAAGATCTTCTTTAAAGTCCAGCTCTCAAGCGAACCTTGTCACACCTGGACAGTAAAACAGATTGTACTGTAAGGACTGCTTGGAGTCTAGAGAAATGCACAAAATTGTCAATAAAGAAAGCGCTCAGTGCGTTAAGGATACCTGTAATACTGCTATTAAATATTAATAGAAATCAATGAGATCAATAAGGTTATCCTTGAGAGAAATGTGCAGGAGAATTAAAAATAAAAGCCAGAGAAGCAGTAATGTCCTGGTAGAAATCGATGCGCTTTTCATTGAAACAAAAAGTATGCAAACTTAAACAACTGGTGTTTGGTCCATTGAGCAGAACAGCAGATGACCGGTTGTAGGTTGTATTAGGTGCGTAGGATGACTTTGGTGCTTAAACAAAATTATATATAGTAAGGGAGCATATAGTAAATAGATGACTCATGGTATGTTGGAATTTAGTGACCTAACTGTATACTAGGGCCAACCCTAGTGAGTTTCTCCTGCAAGAATAGCTGAATTCACACAATGTGATTTCTTGAAATATAGTTATAATCCAGGGCCAGTTCAGAGCCCTGTAGTATGAATAATCCACTAGATGAAATGCTTTATCTGATCTCAATTCACTTTATAATACTTATATTATATTACTATATCATTGATATCACAAACCTTGTGAGGTCTGTTTCCAGTAACCACATTCAGTTACTTGGTGACATATTTAAGAATAATGCAGCTGCACATTGATCAATCAATGCTTTCTGTTGGGCTAAAAATATCTCTACTGTAGGATTTTTGTATCACATTACAGGTGTCCAAATCGAGAAGCCTGTGTTGGGGCTGGCCAGAGGAGGGTCTGTTCGCAAGAATTGGTAAATTTAGAGGTATGGCTACCCACCATATGAGTACATGATGTATATGATGGCCCTTTTCATTTTTACGATTGTTTTGATTCCAGTTCCCCCCCCAAAAAAAAATTGGTGCACAGATCTAAATTGTAACCAGTTGCCACCACTTGTTCTTTCCCTGAAATAGTGTGACAGCAAATATGAAATTCATTTTCTGGAAATTTCTAATAATTGTCAAGGGGAAACTATTCAATGGAAAACATGTATGAATTTTGGAGCTCCACTGACCATACTTGGCCTCATTTCTATTTCACAATATGATGAATCAGACATGTTTTCCTACTTTTAATTGGTTTCAACTCCTACCTAAAACTAAGCAACCCTCTTTTTATAACAGGAACTGTATTTTCATGTATATGTTAACATCAGAAAGATGGATGGATAATCAGTCTCCAATATGCACTACTCTGCCACCACCCCACCAGAAAGATGGTTCTAGAGGAGTCATGGGTATATTTATCTAACACAGATAAGCATCCGAAACATTAAAAAATATGCAACATATGGGGCAGGGAGAGCGCTAAACAGCCTTTTAAGGGTGGGCAGGAGTGAGCCTGGTCAAAGAGAAAGCAAAATCTGACTTGGAGACCCTGGGAAGCAGGGCTTCACCTGGAGACTCCAGGTGAAACCCAGTGAGTTCCCAGGTATGGACAAATCCTTAATACATTTTTGTAGAAGGTTGTTAAACAAATATAAGTGGAAATATAAGGGAAATGCTTGCAATTCCTAAAATATAGGTGAGAAGTCATGTGGCAAATCACACCACAAGTCTGCCTATTATAATTTTTTTTTATTTCAAAAATGTATATTTTTAAAAGCATAATTTGCTTTTATTCACATAAGTCTAATATTAGAAATGAATGTTTGTTTGGTAAACATATTCTCCCATTATATGGCAAGTCTGCTCTGGTCATTACAGGGTTAGGAGGGTAATGCTAACATACCAGGTATGTTAACAATAACATAATTAAGGTTTCTTATTTGTATTGTAAACATATCACCTCTGATAAGCTCTTATGTTTCTTTGACAGGTTAAAAATCTCATTCCCACAACAGAAACGTTTATAACGTGTAAAAAGAATTTGATTATAATGAACACAGGCCCCCCCCCCCGGTCTTGTAGCCCACCTGAACTTGTCTTTCTAGGACTATGTTGCTGTTTAGATCCCTATTGTCCTACAGCTGAGAGAAAATAGCTACTGAATAGCTTTCCCCAGCTACTCTTTGTTGGATGTGTCATCCACAAAGTTACACATATATACATTGCACAATATTTCTGGAAGAGTAAACAGTTTAGACTGATTCATGTGACTGCTTATATTTGCGTCAATGTAATCACATGACGCTTGGTCACATGACATACTAAACTCACATTTCAAGAAGTCAACTTTCTTCCTTCACTTGTTAAATAAGATAAAAGATAAGCCAACACTAGTTTCTATTGTTCTATAAAGATTTTATAATGTGTTTCTTTTAGCACCCATCATACATATAAATCGTATACACATTTACTTCTCGTATACACAATGAAGAGATTAATTTAAAGTCTTATCTCGGGCTGTTAATGATTATTCCTCCCCGTTGGCTTATCTCTTCCCTGTTAAGTTCCACTTTTTGACAATAAAAATATCTGTCCTTTATCCCAACTAGGCTATGCTCACCATCCCATTTAATTCAATAACTATGAATAAAAGACACCAGGGATCAGAAAAAAAGCTTGGGATTACTTTCCTCTTTGTATAAATTGAAATAGATTCCATGATGAGAAACAAACAAAAAAACTAAAAACCCCAGAATACCAGCTGGGTATCTAAACATCCGGTGTCTAAACAGTACCAAGGTACTGAGCTAACAGATGGGCTTCGGTGTCAATCACCAAGGCTGGGAACAATACATAATAATATATTGCTAGGTGCTAAATTATAACAATTAAACACTGAAGCATGGACATTACTATTCTTTTCGTTACAAATTGCTGTTATTTTATATGATGGGTATAAGACAGCAGCAGACAGTCATGAAGTAACTTACTTAGTACAGAACTGTTTTCTTTTAATTATCACTAATACAGATGCTTAACATTTACAGTATAAGGATTGACGCATTTCAGCAGCCAGGTCGCCATGATTTTTTTTTTTACGTTGTTGTTCACTCTCTTAAAGTATTTTATGACAAACCCTGTAGCACGAGGGCCATAAATGCCACGGTTAGGAGTCTTAAGCACAGTCCTCTAAGGCAATCAGAGTCAGGAACACCAGCTTGTAGCATAAACAGTACTTTATTTTTAACTGCTCAAACCCCAAAACCAAATCATAAAAAGAAAAACTCAGCTCCGAATTGAAGCCCTCGCTGACTAAACTATGCTGGCCCAGACTGGCCAGCCAGCCTAATCACCCACTAGCTTGACCTTCCAGCCAGACCCAGCTAAGCCAGGCTCTGGAAAACCTTCCCGAGACAGCACACAAAAGATCCAGGTAGGTATTGCCTCACTTGGCTCAGGGATGGTCTTCTTCAGGAGCATAGGGAAACTTCCTCTTCCCTCAACAGTCTCTCACAGGCTCCAGGAGGTTTTAATGTGCAGGCCTTATACTAATCCCGGGCCGGATCCTGCAGACCTCTAACCTCTTGAAAAAGCCGGCAAGGATTTTCCTACTGAACAGGGAGATACTCTCCAATTGCTCCACCCCAGGGACCCATATGTATGATCTTCATAGCACCTGAGCCCAAATGCCATGCTAATCATCTCCCTGGGGTTAACAGCCTCACAAAATATATACATAAATATAAATCTTTGTCCAGGTATAATAATGGGCCTATTTGTCTAGAACAGATGCATACCATAGAACACAATCAATACATAGTCGCACAGAGTAGACGCAGCATCTATTTTGAAGGCTGCAATCATGGCCACCTGCAGAGTTATTGGCGGCCAAGGCAACCTACGTCTAAGACATTTCCTCTTTCTGCACTTGCTTTGCAACATAAGAACAAACCATAGAAACACAGAATTTGACGGCAGATAAAAACCAGCCGATCTAGTCAGCCAATTTTTCCAGGCTTAGAGACAGACCTTAGATTCAGTATAGCTTTGTGTCTGCTAAAATTCAGCATATAATACCTTTTCCACTGTTCCACTTATCTATCCTTGGTAAACCACATGATGATCCCCGACTGGCACCACAGGCAGCCACTCAACTTGCCTACAAGGCCAGCCCTGTTTTAGCGCAGTTTTGTATATGTATTTATTATGGTTATACATCACAACTTATTATAAGTACAAAAAAACTTCGTGTGAAGTAGCCTACACATACAACATGAAGTTTTACCTATTGAGCAGGAAAGCTCTCAGTAATTCTATTGTCTGAGACAAACAATGCAGTGGTCCTTTCAACAACAAGTGTGTAAAACACAAGCCATTTTCATGAAATGGAGAAGAATGGGAGAAGTGCCATCATACGAATGCTATGATGCAACACCAGGTCATTCAAGGCATTGAAAACAATTAGGCAAAAATATGGGAAAGATGTAAAGTTAAAACATTGAAGGAGTTGTGAACAAATAGACAGTTCTGAGTTTGTTTCACAATCATTCCCTCTGTGGCTCAGCTGACGTTCCAGATAAAACAGAATGCCCTATAGTAACCTTTGTACACAGTTAAAATGTTGAACTCTCATAAACTGGAGTGGGCAATAATCATGACCCAACATTTCATATATTAAGAGCCCTATCTACCAAAGCAAAAAATGGCCCTCGATTTCTAGAAAGCCTGCAGTTAAAACTTACATCACCACTGGGGTAATACAAAGGGTGGTTTCGTCACAAAATAGAACGTGGTCAATTGAAGACACTGTGGGCCTGGCCGGTGTTTTTCATATTTGTCCTCTGCTATCTCCAATGCCACCCGCATTTACAAATTATCAGAGCAACTTTAACACCAAAAACAGAGATATAGAGGGAAAGTGCAAACCATTCTCTCTCAAGTGTAGGAAGTGAAAGCTCATCAATAATAACGTGCGAGTTCTAACGTTAAAACCTTAAGGAGACACGGACACATTTTCAGTACTCAGTCTGTTTCGTAATCATTTCCTTCTTGGCTCAGCTGGCATTCAAGATAAACCAGGATGCCCTATAGTAACCTTTGTACACAGTTAAAATGTTGAACTCTCATAAACTGGTGTGGGCAATAATCCAAACAGACATCAGAAGGGCTACTAGAAGTTGTGGTTATATAACAAGGACATTGATGATAAGGAAAAAACAAAATCATGTTGAATTTTAAAAATATCCAAATATATTTAGGGTTACTAAAGTTCCTTGCTCTCTAGATTAATAAGAAATGTCCATATCTACAAAGCCAGCAACATGGGGTATTAAATATCAGTGACCATCTGCAAATATCATCAGGGCTGTGTTGGAATTGATAAATGTCAATGTATATTTGCAAAAAAAATTAACACTTCTATGAAAACTATTTATTTTTTGTTTATTCTAGTTCCTAAGTATCTCTCTTTTGGATCAAATCCCTTTTTTTTTCTTCTAATGTTCCTCATTTTAGAATGCAGAATGTTTGCTAGGTGCTGGGTCCTAAAAAAAAAAAAAATAATTCACTTACCCATGTATTAAAATCACCCCCTGCAGTGGAGGTGATAAAATAAACGCAATCCTATATTATTATTATTAACCAGCAACTTGGCTCCTGTTTTCAATTAATTAATACACTAGCATAGGGCTTTTTAAATTTTTTTTTTAAAATAAATAAATAAATTCCAATGAGTAGTCATCTGATTTCTAATCATGGCTGGTTTTACCACTGCCCCACTACAATATGATTTAATTCGTGATGGGGGGGGGCATATGCAGTATAAACCTGGGACACACACAATATTTATGTCCAATATATATATATATATATATATATATATATATATATATATATATATATATATATATTCATGTTACATTAAGCATAACAAAAGAGATATCTTATTAATATCTATTAATTAAAACACTATTCATTTTAATGTTTAATTATTTACAAGTTAAGTTATATATAGTAGAAGGAATATATATATATATATATATATAATATCTATATATCCTTAAACTATAATAATTAAAACACTATTCATTTGAATGCTTAATTATTTACAAGTTAAGTTATAGATAGTAGAAGGAATATATATATATATATATATATATATATATATCCTTTTAAAATAAGGAAAATTTGTTCTAACTGGCAAAGCAAAGTATCAAGAAGAATATTGCATTCACGTTCATGCGTCTTGATTTATTGTACAGATATAAACATTTGGCACATCTGCTAAATATTCCTTAAGCATTTCTTGTTGCTGAATTTCGCTATAATTGGTCTAGGACAAAGTTTCTATAGACCTAGAGGGTCATGTTCTAATAGACTAGAAATAAAATAACTTTTTTTTAGCTGATGCAATCCAGTGTTCGGTGAAGTGGTACATTTCCCAAGATATATGTGGCATTCAGCAGGACACGGAGGGCAATGATACACGGTGAAGCGTCTGATATCCTTGAAGCTCTGGTTAATGAAATATTTAAGTGCTTTCATTGACAGAGCTGAGACGCAATAATATACTGGTTACCAAATTCCTTCTACTATATAAAACCTCAACTTAACTTGTAAATAACTAAGCATTAAAATGAATAGTGTTTTAATTAATAGCAAAATGTTTATTTTGTTATGCTTAATTTAACATGAAAAGAAAACTAAACTCCCCTTCCAAGGTGACCGCAACCTAACAGCGTGTCACTCCAGCCATCACACACTTTAATGAATATGATGGCTGAATAATACTTGGCCTATGGGAAATGTGTTTGGCCTTCACTAACTTTGTATACTCACAGCCAGTCAGCTCAGGGAGGGTTCCACAGGGTCCCTTTAAATCCCTAATGTCGTATTATACAACAGAAGCAGAAAACCAGTAATATGAGGATCGTGTGGGTGTCTAGAGCGCCCAAAGCACCAAAACAGGCGGGTTTACATTACAGATATTTTACATTATAAAAAGCATAGTGAGGCGGACAATAGATTGACATTAGCCTAGTTCCAAACAGGTTCTCATCACTGAAATCACCTTTGTGATCTTTTCAAAAACTCCAACTAAGCTAAAGCAAAAAGTCTAAGCCGATTGCTTTACAAGAGATGGTGATATGTCTGCGTGCAGCAGGCAACAGGTGACAATTCTGTAATTATAACTGGATCTAACGGACAGAGAAACTAGATACCCTGGAAAACAACATAAAAGTCTTAGCTAGCTCTCTGCTCGGCTGCGTTCCATGTTCAGAGGTGTCACCCAGCTTTCTCCCTAAGTAGAAAAGACCAGGTGGAAAAACCATACTAGAGGGCTTAGCTTGTTCATCGACAAGTGATATTCTATCAAACACATACAGTGATAACTTATTTGGGAAATCCAACTTCCTACTCAAAGTTCTATTTCCATAGTAAGAAGAAGGAACACACTACATATGATATTTTAATTCGCTCTCCTAGTTAAAGGTATTTTAACCGATCAAGTTCTGCTTGAGTGCCTCAGAGTTCATTATACTAGTGGTATACTGTAGTTGACATCAATGTCCCCCACTGCTATAGCAACTGCCTTCTCCTGCTTCAAATATTGTGTAAACATACCCACATGCATGTTTAAAGGGACACGTTAGCCCTCAAAAAACATGTTGACAGTGGAGTTCATTTTGCTGGGTTGTATGGCTAGAGGCATTAGTAGCAGAAAAACATAGCAGGTTCTGCAACCTGGTCAGCATACCTCGTAACTTTCTGTCCCGGGTACCCAGAGCCCCTCTTGCGGGATGCGGGCAGGAGGTCATTGGGCCTTCCCGCTGATGTCGGTGGGCAGGCCCGCTCATGTCAGTGGGTGGTCCCACTGAGGCCATGGGACATATGCAATTTTTAATAGGGAGGTGTGCATTCCATTGCTTCCCCTTAGTGGCATCACTTCACCTGGAGTCTCCTGGCGATACCTGGAGAGTTCCAAGGTATGCTGGTCAAACGTGAGTATTGTGCACTGTTCTGGAGGCCCCATCTCCAGAAGGATATTGACAAACTGGAGAGAGTTCAGAAGAGAGCTACTAAAATGGAAAATGTTTTACAGGGCAACAAATATCAGAACAGACTAAGGGATATGTATAGCTTGAGGATGTGATAGGAACATTTAAATACTTAAAGGGAATTAACAAAGTACAGGAGGGAAGTTTATTTCAAATGAGGAGAAATGTTAGAATAAGAAGTCATAATCTAGAACTAGAAGGTCAGTGGTTTAGATGTAATGTACATTTTATTTTACTAAAAGGGTGGTAGGTAAATGGAACAGCCTCTCATCAGATGTAGCAGGCTAATACAGTGAAGGAATTTAAACATGCACAGGATAGGTATATGGCTGTCAAGACCAAGGACTGATTAAACTGTTTACGTCAGGAAAAATGGACAGGCTAGATATGCTGAAGTGGAAGTCATTACCAAGCAAAGACAAATTTGTTAACCAGAACCATTTTTCAATTACAGAACTTTCAGCAGCAGGTAACAAAATGTATCTTAGTTTACTCATAACCAACACAGCACTGCCAGTACTAGACACAATAGAAATGTTATAAAGTACGAAAATGTCAAATTATTATTATTATTATGTTAGCTGTTCATTCAAAGTCAATGACAGACTGGTTTCATTATTTTTAATGTCAGGATGTACAGATGAATGCTTATGAGGAGAATTTTAGTAATTCAATAAATGTCAATGTTATTCCATTCTATTGGCACAGCATGTAGAATAAACACGGAAACACAATCAATGAGTCACACTACTTACACATAGTACTGTCTCCTGGCCTCCACTCAGAAACATGTACCCGTTTTTCCAGTTTGTAACTAGATTACTTTTTTAATATTGGTTTGTTTATTATCCTCAAAATAATAACTCTGGATAAAGAACATCCCTTCCTTAATGATGCTATAGAATATGGAATGATAGAATAACAGAATATAAAAAGATAAAACATAATAACATATAAAATGTGACTTACAATGACATAATATTTAACAGATTTGTTAAGATTTAATTGCTTAACGTACTAGTGCCTATTACTAAACGTGTTCATTCAGAATCGTTCAGTTTGAACTTAATTTTGAACAAATTTTGTCTAATTTGGGCATGACCGGAAACCAGGAGGTACCACTAAGGAAACAAAAAAAACAAAATTAATATTAAAATGGTGCTACTATATCTGCCATCACACCTTGTACAATTTGTCTAATGGTCATTTTTTCTGGTGGAATGATCTTGGCCTAAAAATCGAGCTATTTACTTTGTTATAAGACTCAATCATCACATACAAGATTGTTTCTTGATGATCATAACCATTTTCAGGTTTTATCCCTATAATTAAATTAGAACTGGTGAGTTGCCACAAGGACACTCTCATGCAATGTATGCAGATTTTCATGTGATTGTAATATAATGCTAATATCCACATACTTAGGGATATTGACGGATTACCAAACCAGGGGATCATTCCTCACCAAGTGTTTAGTAAATTAGTGTTTAATAAATATGGGAGATATTTATGGACACTTTCAGGAGGGAAGTCATTATTACGCTGACCTGTATGAAAGCATGGGGGTAACAATTAAAGGGACCGTATACTGTCACCGGCAGCCTCACCAAAGAAGAATGCATATTAAAGTACGACGGGCCAAACACATGTCCTCCACATAAAATACATGGGAACCAGGCATATGAGGAGATCCTGCAGAGACCCCCATGCATTAGCAAAGGGAACACCACTCAATTTAAAGGGGCCTTTCGGTCATCTTATGCCTTAAAGTGATTGTCCTTTTAAACATATGATGGGCCTTTCTCTTTAAAAACAGGCTTAAGCGTTAGCATTGCTTTTGTTACAGATCACGCCTTCGAAGTTGGCAATAGAAAATCAACCTGAGGGCGTGTATACGCAGCCAGTTGGACACCTCTGTCTGCCAAGTGTAACTATAAACCACTATAAACATAAAAACATAATAAAAGAATATATACACACCTTTATTCGAATAAAGTTTCCCTGGCGTAAAAAGATTGTCATGTCATGACATAAAAGGGAGCTTCCCATGACCTGCCTGTCACAGAGTTCAATGACCGACAATTACTGTAATCAGTCACACAGAAGAACAGCAGCCATCCAGCTCCTGTGTGTGTTCTGACTGCTAGACATGTGACCTACAGAATGCTCCGAGCAAAAAAAAAGCTGACTATAAAAAGCCGCAGGGCTTAGCCAAAGGGAAAACCAGGGGCGAAAAAAAAAGCCATTGCAAACCCAGACATCTCTACATAATACGTTTACCTTTGGATCCTATTTTACTTTATAGATGCTGTGAGACAACCGTCTCCTACCTTTCTATTTTGCCTTAGATGCAATTGATGGCACAATTAGTAGTTCTCACTGCATCAGCAAACCAATAAGCCATTTACAAAATAAGAGCCTCAGTGCAATATTTACAATTCCGCCACCCGGCAGAGAAAGTGCAATGGGGAGGCAGCGCGTCTTATAATAAATGACATATATGACCAAGCTTTGCTTTTTTTGTGGATAAATACATAGAGGATTGTGACAGATAAGAGATTAGGGCTTCTATTGGACAAAGCTTTAATTACGGATCATGGAAGCAGGGAGGGTTTAGTGAGCATTGGGTTGGCAAAGACACATAAATCCGCTCTGTGGCCTCCTCTCTGCAGAAGTATCCACTGCACTCAAGAAGCTTGTGACATATGCAAGACAGTAATGTCTCATATTATACTGTAGCAATGATAATATCTTTAAAATAAACTGACCCAATGCGACAATCTCATATACTGAACCGCATATTTAATAATAGACGGAGCAACTCAATCTCTGCATAGTGTTAGAACTACGCAGTCTCGGGCGGCCAAGTTCTTACTGCTGCTCCTCAACACTTTTGTATTGATCTTCTGGACTTTCCTACACCTGAAGGTATGTGAAACCTTTCCTTGCTCGTGTGAACAATAGAGGTGGGTGAGCCATTGCTGGCTCACCAAGCCTTTCCCAGTAGCCACACCACGTACAGATTAAACAAACTAAAGTACAGGAGGCTCACGCCCTCCCCTCCTGACGAGCCAAGCTGAGTCAGACGTTCTAGTAAACACGGACGTCCTTCTTCTGCTCTGTGAATGACTGCATCAGATGGACACTAAAACAGAAAACAATGGTAGCAACTACCATCAAAGATGAGCAATGAAAGTTAACATGAACTAAAAAGCTGCGTTAAAATATATACAGCATAGCCATTTCTTAATTCTTAATTTATGGCGGTTGCTGCCATGAGTACCTCTCATATTTTGTTACACGTTTCCTCACTGGTTTTCTATCACAGCTTTTATGAGATATTTTCTTTTTTAGAATTAGCTTTAAAGTAACATAAGAGACCCAAAATATGTTTGTGAAATTCACGTGAGTTAATTTTTTTGTTTATAAGCAGGACTAAATCGTACTGTATGATTTGGAGAAGTTGCGGTTACTCTCTTTCTGGCCTACATTCATGATATAGATTCGAGAGCTAGTAGTGAGATAATGTGTGACTGGGTAACCTAGATGCCTGGATGACCTCCCTATGAACCCGTATCCCCACAGCCACACGTTGCCCTGTACTAAAGGTACAGGGGCTTGTCAATACACACATACCTAGGAACTCTCTGGGTTTGACATGGAGTCTCAGGGTGAAACACTGCTTTGCCGGGTCTTTGGGCAATAGTCACTCCTGGCTAATTAAGGCGGTCTGGGGCTAGCCCTGCCCCTCTGCATATATAGCCCCGCCCCTTCATTACGCCGACCCAGAAAGGGTTCCCAGGAACAGGGCCAACACAAGTCTACTTGCAAGAGAAAGTTAATTAATGTGGCTTTCCTCTAAAAATGCATAATACATTTTTTTTTTGAGAGGAGATTGCAATATTATCCAATTGCTCATACTGTTATTACTGAAAAGAACAGTGCACGGGATTTTTTAAATAAAGTCAAACAGAAAGTCACTAATATTAAGATAATCAAAATAGTAAACATATTTTGAAATATTGTAAAATATTCATATACAAGAAATGTTACCTTTAGTTTTCCTTTAGACGTTTGTTATAAAGCGGGATGGATTGCGTCATTACTGTAGATCATTACACAACTTTATTTCTAATATTTGCTTTTGAGAATAAAAGAATCGATTACACCGGAATGCAGAGAAAATTTTTGTTTGTCAAGGTTAATGTATATATTTGTACACCCACGGTAGATTCTCTGTACCAATGTGTACCAGCACCATTCTTCACTGCCAGCATCCCTCACAAACACTCTCAGTATCACTATACATCTTTTAGCAGGAACTAGACAAAGCATGGAGATAAGACGTGTTAGCTTAGCGAAGCATAACACCCAGTGAAGCCAATACAATGCATGTACGTGCCATGTGTCCCATGCTTACGTAAACATTAAACATGTAATGCACATCTGTTCAGTGAACATCAAGTTAATCATTTACGTGTCCATACAAATATAGATTCTATAAGTCAGGGCTCATATTATTATGTTACATTAGATTTCTATTTTTCCTATCACATAAAACATTAAGTTTCGGTCAAAAAGTTTAATTATAACTGAAACTTATTTTTAAGGGGGACACGTTGGCCACCATATGCACTTAAAAGGGACACTCCAGCCATCGTACGCATTTTAATACATACCGGTATATATGAGAGGTCTAATGTGGTCAGTTTTGCAAATAGGGGGGGGTTCTGCAGAATCCTCCTAAATGTATTTGCCGTTTTCCCCTGCCCCAGCTAAGTGACCTGCAGAAGATGCATTCGGCTGAATGCACCAGCCTTAGCTGAACACTGCATGTTGTTTCAATGGGAGCATTTTCCTGCCATTGACATGACTGCAAATAGATATTTTTTATTTGTTTTCATTTTGGAAGAATGCATATTAAAATACTTAATATAATATTATTAATATAATATTATATAATATTATTTAAATTCCTGTCTACTGTAAAAAAATAAAATAATTTATTGCTAGCACTGCTATACAAATAAGCAGAAAAAGGCAAATCTCTCTCTCTCTAATCACTTAAAGATGTACATTGTGCTTCATTTACAGTATTATAAAAAGGGCATATAATAGAGAAAATAAAAGGCATAGAATTCCATTTTATTGATAAATCTTACTTTGACATTAAACACGTTTCAATTTACCCCTTTGTACAGGCATGTTAAGGGACAATCCAGTGTCCCACGCAGCCCCACTAATAAAGAATGCATATACTAATGTTTTCTGTAAGTACTTTAATATGAATTCTTTAACCAAAATGCAAGAAAAAAATAAAGCAAAGAGTTCCAGTAAACAGCTTATGTGTTAAAAACGATTCAGGGGCCTGGCAACATGAATGAGGGTTTGCATCCTTTAGCAAGTGTGTCACCAAGTATATAATTAGCTGTGCATCTGTTAGGTGTCATGCGGAAAACACCACTCACTTTCAATTTAGGTTGTAACTATCAACAACAGTGTTTGATCTATTTCCTCTAAGCACAAAATATGAAACACGTGTATTTTCTTGATCCCGTTTCAGCGCAGGAAAGTGCTTACCATGCCACAGGTCTATGTTATAGACTCCTGTAGACAATGCTGTGTTGGGTGTTCATATTCTTGGGCAATGGGGGGCACGACTTTTTTGTGCACATTTGCATACCCTCACCAACGTTTCCGGCGTCCAAATGATTCCGCCAATGTGCAACGTGACCTAAGACACAACCATTTATATCTCAAAAAGTTTTGTTAAGTAACTGGAACTCGCCACAAATCCCATGGTTTGGCAAATAACCCTTCAACAGAGCCAGTTGAAATGAAAATAGGGTCCTGCTGCATTTAGTGTTACACAATGTATAGCAATGATTGTAATGTTATGATGTCTCCATCCTTCCCATTATTTATATCTTAGCGTTGTAGATATATAAAACTTTGTGTTGTAGATAAAGAAAACTTTGCAAAGAGCTGCCAACTGTTACAACCCAGCCTGCAAAAAGTTTATCAATTGTCTATAACCCAATGTATTCACCTAATTTGCACATATTTTATTCCTGAGAAAGTCATGCTTTATTGAAGCTTCTGTGTACTCCTTTCACTCCCATCAGAAGACACGACCTACACCATACCAGTATATTATATCAGTATCAGGTATTATATACCTACATTATATCAGTATATGTACTGTTTTAAGCTCGTTTCACCATTGCCTTACTCACCTTTTGTTTCTTTAAGTCGAAATTGTTATGTTATATCGACTTTATCCAACCTTGAATACAATACAATATAATCCAATAAATAATAATAGACTGGATTTCTGGGTGCTTAGTCGCTCCCTCGATGCATTGTGTATATATATATATATATATATATATATATATATATAACGAAAGAATATTTTGATATAAATTTAACAAATAAATATTTGGCTCTCAGGGCACCCAAAATCACCTATTTCTATGTAAATGGGGGAAAAAAACGAAATATATTGTATAACAGTATGAGAATGAGGACATTTGATAATCTGGGGTGTTTCCCTTTAAGGGAAATTACCACAACAAATGTGGTTGCTTTGTACACAATACCAAGTTGCTTCATTATGACCGGATGAAAGATGTTTGTCATGCTAAAACGTACAAAGTAAAACATGTGTTGAGTTTCTATACTGTCATCTATCCATCTATTTATCTATCTATCTATCTGTCTACTGTTCAAAGGTTTGGAGTCGCTTGGCTGTTTCCAAGGAAAACTAGGACATTTCTAGCTGTTTTCTAATGCGCTCATGGGCGTTTTTTTTTAATACACACACATTGTTAATTATAAATCGGTAAACACAATTACACTGGTTTATTTAGTGTAAGCCACGGTTAAAATGCAGGAAAAATGAGATATATTTTTTATGGGTTGCAGCAAACGAGGGAACTTTTTTTAATGATGTTTTAAATAAATCAGGAGCTAATATGAGCTGTGCAGAAAGAAAACAAATCTAAGCACTTTTATCATATCAAGAGGCCCTCAGGGCCAAGAGCAAAAAGTCTGAAATTATACAATCACCAAGTGATGGATTCTGATACATTGTCACATTACTGATTACACATTACTAATTACATTAGATATTGTTTCAGTTTTCTGAAAATACTGGAAAAAAAGTATTCTTGTAAATAAACATTTAGAAATGTCTTAAATATAACTTTTGGAGCTGTTCTTGCGCAGAAGAGCAACGCATGATCGGATCTTTTTTTTCCCCGACTGTCCATTTTTTTCATTGTCCCTGTTTAAATTTGATTAATATCAAGGGTATCCGTTGCGTTTCCAAAAAATCAACATTTTACATTTACCCTATAGAAACTGGGCTCAGAAATTAACCAAGGGTGCCCCTAGGGCTCTGCGGGTCTAGGGGCATGAACATTAATACGTTGAATATATGGTCTGCAATATCTAAGCCGCAAATAGAAAAAAGTATGTGCGACCGTGCTCTGGATTCATGTACCGTGCAACGTGATGACAGCTCAGGCTAGTACCGCCGCATAGAGTCTGAAGTCCAGCTAGAAAAGCCGATACACATCTTTATTGAACAATGGCTTTAATACATGTTAATCACACTGGGAATACAGGAATTTAGGAACACCCATTCAAAACTTTATGGAAGTTTTCCTGCTGTTCTGCTACAAGTAACCTACTTAGCACAAATTGTAAGGAACGCCGCTGACAATATGAATATGCCATATACAGGAGAAAGATCAGTGGGAGTTCCGCTTTAAAGAGTTTCTGTTGCAGCCGTGCCCATAACCTAATGCTATTCCCAGCCTCTGCATACCAACAAGGCTGCCCATTGTTCTGCGCTTGATTCCACGGATTCCAGGAAAAAGAAAAAGTGTCCCTCATTGATTTTTCTGCGGATTGCTCATTGCCATTAAGGCATTCTAGCAATACCACAATACTGGCAACCTTAATATGCTTTATGAGAATTAAAAATCTATTGCCTGTGTATTAGGAGGCATTGAATCATTTTGCATGGATGGACTGTCTTATTAAAAAAAAAAAAAATGGATACCAAGTCTTTCCTTCATTTTCTATGTTCTTCTCAGCCATCCATTAGAACATGATGGTTGTCCCCAACATTATTCACCATATCCCCTTCTTTCACGAGCCTTCGTTTATCGGCATGAGGAGACTGGCAAAGTTTGCATTTACGAGGGCAAGAATTACTCAACGGGATCTGAGAGTGAAAGTTCAGGTCACTTGTAGGTTGAGGGTTTTACATTTCAAGCCACAAGTATTACAGTTCCTAAGAATAGGACAAATAAATATAGCTTTCCTGCAGGGTTGGCACAAAGTGGAGAAGTTCACACTTTCGCGATATGGTTAAAACGTTGTGTTTTTAAAACAATTAAAGGGACGTAAAGTCATGGGCATGTAATACATACATTCGTGTTCTATACATTTTTTAATTTAGAACCACAGTAGCAGGAAACCTTATGCAAGACATGTTGTTTCATACGTGTCTACGGAACAATTGATCCGTGAGGTCAGTACCTGGCATCCCTATTGATTTCAGCAGTGCAGAAACATGGCCATGGAGGAGGTGCTCTGGAGCTGCACCTTCTAAATATGGTACTTAAATACGCATACGCTGTTGATAAGGCTACATGGGACACTGGCGTGTGCCTTTAAGAGCAAAGTCTAAGTAACCCCGACTCTTGGAAAGTCCAGTAATATATTTCTACGCATTCTTCATTTGTTTAAATCTGTAACTTCACTGGAATGTACATGAAGCATAATGTTACACACACTGTTGACATCAAATATGTAAAGAAGGGGAGTTCATTTACTCTTGGGATAAGAGACATTTAGAGAAACTGGAATAATGAGGTTGGTTCAATGTAAACGACCATGAAGAGAGACATGTATGGAAAGCAGGAATCTTGCTTCATTTAAGTGAGACAAAGCACTTATGGGCACTTTTGTTGGGAGTTGTAGTTGGAGACCAGGACCACCCGTCCAACTTTCCTGAAGAGCCACCTTGTGGAGCTTAGCTGCAGAGTGTCACAAGGAGGCCGCATTGGAGCTTCAATGAAGGTCTCTGCTGCAACAGTTACTCATGTATCATGTAACACTTTGTAGCATTCATCCATAACTTTTACATTTCATTTTTGCAAATTACATTCTATTCATAGCTATAAATCCCAAAGGTGATTGAGTGCAGCTATGCAACTGATCAATGATGTGTGCTTTTTCTCAAACCTCAATACACAATTTCATAATTTTGGTATAGTTAGACCTAAACCTTATAAACAGCTTGCACCTAGAGAAAGCCTATATATTTTTCTTTAGGACAACTTAGAGGAACACTCCAGCCATCATATGCCCTTTAACTTTCCCTCGCTGTCCCCCTTGCAAATGCATTTGCCATCTCACAGCTATTTTCCGTTCAGGAGATTGGCTTACCTGACAAGTGGTTTCCTTACCGACAGTCAGCTAGAGCACTGGTTCAGCGGACATTGTGCAATGGAAGCACTTTACTGGAGAGAATCATAGGACCATGAAAGAGGCTGGGAGCTTCAGCTTCTCCCAAAGGTAAATTATTTTATTTTCTATTACAGTACTCACAAAGTACTTTAATGTGTATTCTTCTTTTGTGAGGCTGTCTGGGACATTAAACTGTTTGTTTAACCTAGCTTAAGGTCCCACATAATATAACTGTAAAAATACAAAAACAAATATTGTTTCCCCCAGTATATCCCCGTATATTATAAACCAAATAGTAAAAGAAAGGAAAACAAAATACTTTTCTTAGGAGACAGAATACACATATCAATGGCTGGGCACATATAACAAGGGGTTAAACTCCACAATTATACTAAAGGAACAGACACCCTTCCTGAACTTCTGGTGCTCTCGCTCTTGATATTTACAACTTCCATCACCCTTCACAATCATTAAGCCACCCAATCTCCATTTTCCCTAGCATTAAAACCCGCACTAAAACTGTCTGCAGTACAGCTTATCAATTATCAGCACTCACAACATAACAGCTTCGCTCACACGGCAAAATCATGCAGTCCATTCCCAACATGCCAAAAACATTTCACCGATAGACAATACTGACGATATCTTCATCAAACTGTCTGTATGGACTATAATCACTGTGCTCTAAAGGCTCCTGCTTCTTCTTGTTTCAGTAATAGCAGTATCTCTCAAGACGTCTCAAGGACTGAACTCAAGTAACCCCAAACTGCTTTAAGATCAATGTTGAAGCAGATCTCTCAGTTTTCCCAAATCCTATATTATTTGTTTATATAAATAATAAATATTTGTACTGCTGGTTACAAATTAAAATAAGCAATACATACGTGCTAATGCACCTTATGTGTTTTCAGTATATGCATGATCATTCTTCCACTTAGACAGTTCTCTATCCAATGGCATACTCTGGTCCAGGTCGACTAGGACAAGGGGGGTGACAGCCCTTATGCCGCATAATTATTGGGCAATCAGGCTTCCAGTAACACTAGTACTCAATGGGCTGGTCAAAAGGGACATCACTGATCTTCCCAACCGGCCTATTAACACTATGGCGGCACAGTCCTCCATTGTCTCCTTCTGCGCAGGGATACAATGTCCTATCCTGACGCCCAGTAGAAAGGACAGCGGCAGCGAGGGGGTGAAAGGAGCCCTGTCCTGGGTTAGGCCTAGGGCAGCGCCAAAAGGAAAATACCCCACAGCCTCCAGGATGTTATACAAATACACCAGATTTATTCTTTCCACTAAATAATGAATAAGCATCCACTTATTTTGTTTTACATGATTAACAAATTATATATGGCATTCAGAAGTACTAAGAATAGTATTCCTAACGCTGCATTCAGTTATAAAACACTTAAAATCAGCTGAGTGAGGGGAACACCAAAGTTCATGTAGTTTAATGAATACATTAATGAGAGTGTTGGTTATCATGGTCTAAGTCAGCTGCGTTCATTGCTGAGAGAATCCATTACATCCAGAGGTCTGAGCTTTCAAGTTAATCTTTAATAACTACAATACTTAGGTCTATAATTATCAAAACCGAAATGTAGCCGGTTAATGTGCGTCTCACCTAAACAAACAGATATTCATTAGCAGAACAAAAAAAACTGGCCGTGCTGTGTTAACCTTTCAGTATTTGATTTTGGAGTTGAACAATATCTGCTATGAAAGATGTGTACATTTCCTGTTGTTTTTACATAAATTATTTGTGGGGCAGAAAAACAGGAAATGATGAGGTCCAGATCTGCGTTGAGTATGTGTTAAAGGGATGGTCCTGTGTCCCAGGAATCCCCTCGAACAATGAATGCAAGTACATTAACATGCATTCTTCAAAGTAAAAGATTAAAAAAAAACACCTTACGGCCCCGCGATGGTCCGATTATTGGCACTGCTGATTGGCTGTCACGACAGCCAATCAGTGACAGGAAAAGCACTCCTACTTAAATCGATTGCCTAACCAGTAGACTGGTAGTAAGTATATCATGTATCAAGAACACATGTTCTCCATGGCAAATAGCTGGGGGACGGGGGGAAGGCAAATGGGAGATTCTGGGGAATACCGCCAAAAGGAGGAAGCCACAAAAATAAGTTTCTCTCCGTTATCATATGCATTAAAGTATATATGATGACTGAAGTCTCCGTTTAAAGGGACAGGGTAATTAACTGATTTTTGCGGGTGATACCGTACATAAGGGTGACAAAGATTGGTCTTTTTTTTCCCAGGACAGATATGCCTCCCTGTAAACTCGCAGAATGGAATTCATTAATCAGTTGTAGACCATAGATATCACGGGGCAGAACCTGTAACTGGGCTGGTTAACAACATGTAAAATGTTATACATGTCGGGGAAAAAATGGCTGATGTGCTCATCCTGTTGAATGCAGTTGTATAAAAGACAGATAAGTGGTCGCTGAAAGTCCAGTGAGTTTCACAATGATCTTAAAATCATAAAATATCTTAAAAACTGTTGAGCAAATGTTTGAATGTAGCTGCCAAAACCAGACATAAAAGCACGTGTTCTGTTTTAAAACTGTTTTTATCACGTGTTCTCTTTTAATCACCTTCTGTATTAACATAACATTGTTTGCGCCTAATCTGGCAATTACCTGTATTACTCAGTTACCGAAAAGTACATTGATACTGTTTGTGGAGTAATAAGACAATGACTAACCTGTTTTTCCCACTGGATTTATATTCACTGCCTTTTATAACACTACACTAAGCCATATAAAATACACAAAACGGATTTCTGGACAATTCTGGAACGGTGAAAAACAAAAGGAAAAACAGCCTGGTAGGCGCACACATATGAGATGAGGAGAATGTGGTCTATTAGAAGATTCAGTAGACCAGAATGGTAGCAGAACCTCAGCAGCAGTCAGAGCTGTAGGTGCTCTATTCAGTTATCTGGAATCCCCCTTAACTCCTCCCTGCACACTGCAGTGTACTTATATCACAATTATGATTGCAGCTACACACTCTGTTACCTATATTATCGTTCAGTATGTGGTACAACTATTTGGTCTATCATCAGCCAAATGGAGGCCAATTCAAAGAAACCTTTCTGTGGATAAAGGTCTGCATGTGAATACTGAAGAGGCAGTATTCACCAGGCAAGCTATGGCTTGCTGTGGTTGCTGGCCAAAGGGACCCTGGTTGGTACCATGTTAAGCACTAAATAACTGCTCAAAGTATTGCATAATTTGGCAGGCTTTAATCATACTTGGGGTCAAGTGGCATTTATGACTATGAAGAACCTATGGAACTTTGGTCCATAATGGTGTTGGACAGCGCTTATGAAAAACTAATGTTATTGTTTATGGTGTCCTACTGTTCGGTGTATAGAGGTAGGTAGATTATATTTTATAGTTGGCTAAAATGGTGTTTGGAGTATAGAAATTTCCATACAATGTGTTAAGAGACACTTCATATTTTAATGCAGCCAATACCTCCTACATCAACTCACATGCCAACTACCATGAATTATTAATATAGTAGAGCCAGCTTCCTTCTAATAAGTTATTTGGTAGCCAGGAGGCATCTGAGAGCAAGTTAAAGAAATGTAAATTGGACATCACTTTGCCGTTGTGTCTGGTTTACTATCTTACCTATTTTCCAGCAGGGTCATGCAGACGACTTCTCTCACTCCAGGGTTGCTGGCCTTATCTAGGCTGCAGTTATGAAGGTTCCAGGAGGCAACCCGGAGCACTGGCTTTCCTTCCCTCACCCCTCCAAAAACCTCCACAGCAGGGCGAGTAGAGATGAGTTGAGTTGGACCACCAGGTGGAAAATCCAAGTCTTCACTTTGTAGGCTCAGAGAGGTAGGGCTTGGATGAGGCTTGGCCATGAAGTGAAGCCCCCCATTGGTATGTGTGGAAGGTGGTCTAGACCTCTGTACATAGACTTGGTGTCTGATTTTGTCCAGAACAGAAATGGTAATGGAGTCCACCTTGGCCAGGTCCTCAATGCTTTTCAAAGGGCCGTGTTGGTTTCGGTACTGGACAATGTCCTGTGCTATTTCCTCGGTCAGTCCTCTGAGGCACATAAGCTGGGCAGCAGTGGCTGTATTGATGTTAAATCTAGCAGCAGATAGGTGCTGACCATGGTATCCATGCTCCAAGTCCTTCTTCAGGGAGTTCGGGGAGTGCTGCGCTGAGCCACTTTTGCTGCTGACACAGATCTCAAACTTGACCTGTTCCAACTTGGCAGCCCCCACACCACTGACCAGAGCCAAGTCCTCCACCTTTTTAAAGCCCCCAATGTATTCCCTATACTCCACTATGTTCTGTGCCACCTGCCTGGTCACTCCTGGAAGGGTCATCAGTTCCTCCTCAGTGGCAGTGTTAATATTGAGCCTCTCTTGACTCACCAAGATGTTGCTGAAGTTGCAAGCTGCACTGAACTTACGGTTCTTCTGGCACAGATCAGAAGGGTCCTTAGGAATGGACCTGTGACAACCCAGATTACCACCCATCTTCCAGCTCCGCAATTAAATGGGTCCGAAAGCAACAAAGCAGCAATAATAGTAACTGCAAATCTTTAAGAGCAGCTCAGCTTCACGATGAGAACAAATCCTGGAGAAATCACTTGCACAGATTTGAATATATGCATGTAAGCGATACAGCGCATCTCACTAATGAAGAGCAGGAGAAATCCATGTGCAAATCCCTGTAGCCACCCGCTTTCAAGAATGCAAAAGGCATTTAATAGTTTCAGCCGGACGTTGACAGGCTGCTGTAAGTCGTAGGAGGTGGGAGTGGTTGATGCAGACCGGTCAGGAGTAGAGATGATCTCCTGCCACCACTCCAGCCCGTTCCAGGCTGTTTCCTCACTCAGTGTCTGTGCTACAGGACTACAATACGATGCCGCTCCTCCTCCTGATCCCCGGCGCCGCTCCTCCTCCTGATCCCCGGCACCGCCCCTCCTCCTGAACCCTGGCACCGCCCCCTCCTGATACCGCCCTCCTCCAGGTTCCTGCGCCGCCCCTCGGCTCAAACGCAGCTTCGCAGTGTACCCTGCCTGTGCCCTGTAATAGTTTAAATGCCTCACCTCTGCCGTCTTCCTTCCGCTCCATTCTTGCGTGCAGCTGGATCTCTTCAGCTAGTAACCCGTTTGCAGTGCCGTCTGCCTCGTTCGCAGAAGCTCACCTTCTGATATATGTCTGTATCCTGACCTCTGCTTTACATGTCTTTACAGACCCTTTTCTTCATTTCTTTAATGATGCCGTCATCCGATGTGCATGACGTAGCTGGCAACTTTATTTACTGGGCTAATTGGGGGATAGCCACCAAATTCCTTCTTGCCCATTAGCCAGGCTAAGAAGTGTAGCTGTTTGCCCAGTGCTATGTTATAAATAACCCGCCAGTGCTCTCACTTCAGCCACCTCCTGTTAAGCTTAAGTTATTCTACTCTTGAAATAAGATGTCACTAAAAAGTTTGTTTTTCTGTAATGACTGTGACTGCAGTGACCACAATGAAATAATTACCCTATAACTGTCACTTTTTAGACATAGTTTCGACATTTTGAACCATTCTGCCCACCTAGTCTTCCCATGTATGGACTCAAACCTTAATTGATCATTCCCACACATGTTTACATTCCGCCACTGCATTATCCTCTACCACTTCTGATGAGAGGCTGCTCCATTTATCTACCACACTCGTTAAAGTAAAACTCCTTTACATTACATCTAAACCTCGTGACCCTCTAGTTTGAGATTATGACCTCTTGTTCTAACACATGCTTTGAAATAAACCTCCCTTCTTTCATATTTGTCCATCCTTGACTCCTGTCCCCATTCTTTCTCCAGTCCCCAGACACACAGCTCAGGCTCCCCCTGCTGCAGTACTTCATTAGTTGCAATGCAGCAGTTGCGACCATCCAGATCTTGTTACACCTGCATTAGTCTTGACAGTTGTTCCATAATCTAAAAACACACACAGGTTTCATAGCCGCTTTGTCGCTCAGAATTGGGTTTTTACAGAATTTTTATGCAATTCTTGTTTTGTAAACTAAAACTAAACAAAAAAACATAATATCAAATATTTACAGTAATATTACATAAATTTACTGAATTTTATCTAACTATAGATGCCAGGTGGCTCCAATATTAACCTTTTCAGTTCTGCACGCTGACTTGGACAATTCAGAAAGTCTGACCCATGAAAGCTTTCATCCTACTAAAGACAGAAGCTGAAGGATGAGTACCATTTTTCTGATCACACTTTGTAACCCCCTCCTTGCCCTAATATGATAAGAGTCATGACTGTTCCCTTTCTTCATTTCACCCTTCATGTCCTAGAGGGATCTCCAACAGGTGGCTTCTAAGGTATTGGCATCTCTCAGGCTACCACCTTATGGCTCTTGAATGAGTTAAAGACTACGGTACATTTCTGGATGCTTATTTTGTATCTTTCTATTCTAGCACAAATACCCATTAGAAAGAAATGCAATTAAAACACCAATCTGCAAACACGAGTAAACATTAAAATATGAAGGCATTCACAACATTAAACTAAACCCTGCGTCCCTGATCCCTAAAATGACTCTTCTTCCCCAATACACTTTCATAGAACCACTCAAAATCGCTCTTTGAGTAGGTCATTAACTAAAAGGTTGGAGACTCCTAACCTTTTTGCCGTTTACTTTGTTTCTATGCCTGAATCTCATCTCAGCCTTGCTCTTTCACGCTGCCTTAACTCTGTCTTTATGTCAACATCCTGCCATATTTAACTTAAAATGGTCCCACTTTGAAACTGAATATGTTGCTAACAAGATGTAAGATGGTAAACATGACAACATCGCTATTTTAGGGAGTTTGACTGTGTCCATATGATTTATGTACACATGAGATATATGGAAAATATATCATATGTCAATATATATTTTGACTCAGAACAGGATTGTTTTTGGGCATGCCCACAGGTGTATGGTGACTATATGGCCCTGGACACGCTGATAACATGTTGATTTTAATGTAGCACTGAAATATACATTTCCTCCAGTAAAGACACTACCTGCTCATGCATAAGTAAAACTAGATTTCTGACATGGTCAATTACATGTTGTGAGACATGGCCATCTAGATCCAAACAGGATACATGTATGGAGAGGGGATCCCTCGACACACCTTCAGGGGTCCTAACATTTCATGTAACACCACAAGGTGAATATAAAGCCAGGCTGACAAAAGCAAGAAACTCCATATAAATCCATCTCTAAGTAGAAAATAGAATGACAAAGTAAATCCAATAAGCTTAATATAAAAAAAATACTTCTTTATTGCAGGTGAAATGGCATCCATTGAATAGTTATTGTAGCAGCAGCCAAAGAGATAATGAAAAGTAATCTAGATGATAAGCCACCAGCCAACCAACCAACCAACCATCCATAAGTCTGCCAACAGCAGCAGGACTGAGGCGCTGTGTGTAGCTGCACACTAGACACACAACCTTGATTGCCCTTGGAAAACAACATCTTTTGTCCCACTGAAAACAATTTTGAGGAATGCACAACCATAGCCTCAATTATTAGACTTACGCAGATTTGCATCACAACTGCCCCTTAACACCTTTTGCATCCCCTGCACCATAAAATCAGTAAAGAGATACTAGCGACCTCTCTTTCCGTAAGTGAATTATAACAGTGCACTTTTTAGTGAAACATAAAATAGACGATAAAATGTAACATGAATAAATAATTTTAAAAAGAGGCCTATTTCCTCCCAGACACTTCTAAGGCCTTTACAGAGCTTCACCTTCATTCAGTAGTCCTAGTTCTACAACAAACTTGAGAAACTTGTATACCTGTGCTTGGACATCGATGGTCCTGGGAACAAGGTCCTGGGAACAGGATGACCATCCGTTCGTGCACAATGCTTTGGAAGGGAAGTGTAAAAGATGACACAAAATGAGTGTTGCAAACAAGGCTCCTTCAGATCAGCCTAACATCAGTCTATGCATCAAAGGCATTAATTTGCCTCTTACCCCCAAAGTAAAGGTTGTCCTTTAAGTCATGGTTTCCTTACAGAGGGTTTTTCCTCTCCTATGTGCCGAAAGATTATGTATGGGCAATAAAGTTATTATCTACCTATACAGAGACTGCAAAGTTACATTATAAATGTATTACTAGATGGCGACGTTATTATGTGATATGAATAGTATAACAGTAAAATTATGTTAATGTATATTTTGGTATGATTTATGTGTTGGGGAAATAGAAATGAATGTCTGTCTACGGAAGAGGATTTGTTAATGTACAGTGATTTTTGATGCTAAGAAAACAATACCCAGAGTTTCCCTTTAAGCAAATGAACAAATGCAGATTTAAGCTAAATGCAAAACCAACTTGCTAAAACACTTGGACTCTGCTGTTACTGGATTTTTAGTTAAATGTAAGTAATATAAAGAATGAAAATGAAGAGTCACTAATTCAGTATGATTATTAACCCCCTTAAGGACAATAGGCGGTCCCTAAACCCATTGAAAACAATGCATTTTGAGCCCGTACATGTACGGGCTTTGTCATTAAGGGGCTAATAGCTTTATGTTCATCTCTTTCATAGCAAGAATAGCAGAGACAGTATTGAGTCTACAACACATAACCAGCACAACATTGTTTGGAGTGCAAACAATTTTTTCCAAAACAATAAATAACACCTGGCTTCACGTGGATGGAACTGGCAGGCCAGAATATACCGTAATTTCTGTGATTTGAAATCACGGATTAGTCTGTTTAGTGGAGTATGGGGTTCAGTTTAGCAATATAATTAGAACTTTATTTTTGAGTCACTCATCGCAACTTCTTGGTAGTCCAACAAAACATAAATTAATAAGTAGGGGTCATCTCAGGGTGAAATTAAATACTATCATTTACTGTCACGGGTTAACTCTTCACAGTTCCCCTGCAGTAGCGTTGTACCTTTTCCAGAACAACATCATTATAATATTTAGAATACATTTCAGGAAAGGTTTCATAGACTAAAATGATAATCCATTTCACAAGAAAACTCATAACAACACCAATCATAGAACATACCGTATTGGCTCGGATATAGGCCGCCCCCGTATATAGGCCGCACCCTAAAAGTTTGGTGCTTTTTTAAAGAAAAAGTTTTTTTTCTTTAAAAAAGCACCAAAAAAAACATGCTGCCACTCTGCCCCCCCCCCCGAGATATGCTGCCACTGTCCTCCCTCCCCGAGATATGCTGCCACTGTCCTCCCTCCCCGAGATACGCTGCCACTGTCCTCCCTCCCCGAGATACGCTGCCACTGTCCTCCCTCCCCGCGATACGCTGCCGCTGTCCTCCCTCCCCGCGATACGCTGCCGCTGTCCTCCCTCCCCGCGATACGCTGCCGCTGTCCTCCCTCCCCGCGATACGCTGCCGCTGTCCTCCCTCCCCGAGATACGCTGCCCTCCCTCCCCGCGATACGCTGCCGCTGTCCTCCCTCCCCGAGATACGCTGCCACTGTCCTCCTCTGCCCCCCCCTCCTCGACTTACCGGAGCAGACTCCCGGGTGTCTTGCGGGGCCGGCGAGGGACATCTACGCAATACGCGTATGCAACTTCCGGTACCGGTACCGGAAGTTGCATGCGCGTATTGCGTAGATGTCTCCCGCCGGCCCCGCAAGACACCCGGGAGTCTGCTCCGGTAAGTCGGGGGTGGGCAGAGGTAAAATGCTTAGATAACCTCCCGTGCCGGCACCCCCCCCGTGGGAAGTGCTGGCAGGGGAGGCTGTCTGAGCGTATCGGGGAGAAGGATGCAGGTCCCCTGCACCGCTGCGGGGGATCTGTATCTTAACCCCGCTGCCTGCCCGGCGCTCGGGACTGCATGTCCCGGGCGTCGGGCGCTAGACCCCGAACATAGGCCGCACCCCCACTTTAAAAACTTAAAGTGGGGGAAAAAAGTGCGGCCTATATTCGAGCCAATACGGTAAATTGCATTGGACAGGTGGGGTATTTAGGTTTTAGTCACGACATTCAGACCATAATCAAAAGGATTTGCCATATGATATAAGAAAAAAGACCCAGCAATGTGTTGGTGAGAGACCCATAAGGGCAGACAAAGATATTCTTGGATAAAGGGCGGTACCTGTGTAATGCATCAGCATGGTAGGTTGTAGAAATTTTGCACCATCCATGAAATTGTGGTACTAAAAATCCCAGATATGCCCTAACCATCCTCTATCTGTACTATAAATGGACATTATGGAAATTTCTTGTGAGGTACCCATAATTGGCTTAAACTGGGCTCTAATACCTTAAAACGTCCGAAACAAGGAGATCCCATATTGGATGGGGACTAATAGGAATGTGAAACCATGGTAGGGAGTACAGATAACAACTGAAACAAGCAATATTAGAAGATTTTATAGCGATTAAGATGGTATACATTGCTTAAAGGGGTAAATTATAGTTAATAACGAAGTAATTGGCAATTTTTAATTAATATTAATTAAAACTACCTATAGCGTGTGTTTAGCATTCTGTTGGATTTTGTCTTCTGCATTCTAGATTTGTTTTCTTATGGTCTGAAATGTATGTGTGAAAATGTGTGTCAGGGTCAGAGACCCGCTCCTACCTCGTCCCGGGATTCTTCACCTCGTGGGGCAGCTCCCGTTCAACAAGCCCCTTGTGGAACGTCTGCGTGGTAGGCCCCATCCTCAGCCTCGATTCCGCACTGTGCCGTGCTTGACAAGCGTGCAGGCGCTTGTGAGGTTGTGAGGGGCGTGATCCCACATCCGGAGGTGTTACAACACTGATTAGGAATATAGGCATACCTGGGAACTCTCCGGGTTTGACCCGGAGATTGCTGGGTGAGCGCCGCTCCTCCGGTTCTCCGGTTCTCCGGGTCAAGACCCGAGTCCTCCGGGTCTTGTCCTCCCCACCCATTTTTTCTCCTGCCTGCTGACGTCAGCGGGACCGCCCCCGACGTCCCGCAAGGGAAGGCTCCGGGTAGCCGGAGCCCAGAAGTTCCCAGGTATGAATATAGGTGAAGTACCCTCACTGCTTTTCAGGTATAGGTCAACTGGAAATCACATGTAAACTCAGCATTAAAGGTATAGATAAAACCTCCTAAATTACATGCATATATCACAGGTTGCACACCCCAAAAGCCAGCCTTGGCGTGCACATTGCCCACATAGAACCTGACCAGCACCCAGATTACACAAACAGATTACAGTCCAGAGTGAGCCAATTTTGTCCCCAAACAGCCCAGCATGAGCCATCTTTGTTCCAAAACAGCCCGCCCTGTGCCATCTTTGTCCCATAAACACCCTGTCTGTGCCCTCTTAATCTCCAAGGCTCAAACACCCTGCTTGTGCCATCTTTGCCTTTCCATAAATCACATCCATGATACACATATCCATTAATGCATTCTCACAAATAATTGAAGCAATTCATACACACATTAATCCATTCTCTCATTCATTCACACAATTCATCCACACATTAATTCATTCTCTCACTCATTCGCACAATTTATCCACGCACCCCCCCCCTTTGTAGTTCACTTACCTTGCTGTAGTGGGAGCGTGAGGCCTCTGTCGGCTTCACTGCTGAGAGTGGAGATATGACGCCATCGCCACCAAGACAGAGGCCTCATGCTCCCACCACCACCATGTCAGGGAGGAGGAGACAGAGGGCTGCATGATTACACCCATGATTCAATGCTTGTTAATTGAGCTGCAGACCTTGTTTCTGCTTCATTTACCCTATCTCAAAATCTTTGCTTTGAGTGATTTCCTGGTTTTGACCTTTTGGCTTCCATCCTTGGACTGTCTGAACTCTGCCTGTCTCGACTTTAGGATTGCCTAGACTACTCTTTTGGACTTGCCCTTTCTTATAATATACTATTTTGCGGATTACCTCGCTGCCTCTCACATTCCTGTGCTACGCTCCACAACCCCGGGCCAGTGTCACACCAGTACTCATCATACTCCATAATAGTTATTTTCTATTGATTTTAATGTAGCTTTTTTAAGTGTTGCAGTCTAGAAACCACAATTGCTGTTTGGATTTGTCAAACTAATTTAATTATTATCCATCCATTCCACACTGTAGTTTACACCAGCTGAGGTTTAGGTGGATTATTGAAACTAGCTCATTAAGTTAAAAAGTATATTTCATTGAATCATAGATCTGTACCCCCTGATTATCTAATGTTTTTCATGACTAAGAGTTCAGTCCCTCCTCCTCAGAACCAAAAAAAAAACAGCAATCAACACCTTACAGAAAAAAACAAAACTATTAGGAATAATCAATTACAACCTGAAAAAAAGGAAGTTAAGGTCACAAAAAAGTCTTGGTAAAGCCCTGCCCCTAATCACACACCCTAAAACAAAGGTGTCCCTCTTTGACCGCTTGAAACATTAGGAGATATGGTAGGGACAATAGTCTGATCCATCATCCTGCATTTGATCTCATAGGGTTTCTCCTGGAGTTACCCTACTTCTCCTTGTCTCCTTTCCTCTTTTGCCAGGAAAGTTCCCATGTATTTTTTCCCACCATCCTAAATTCTAACAATACCTGCTGTTATATGCCCCTTTACCAATCATGGAAGCAACTGTAAGAGGCCTTTTGGAAAGACAAAATGGAAGCATTCTTTGGCTATAATGTATGATGTGTCTAGAGGTGGACCTCCTTGCTCACTGTACCTAGAAAAAAGAGGCTGGTACAAAGTCTGAAACATTGTCTCATCTCCTTAGTAGCAGTGATAGTGGTAAAGGCTTATATGGTGAGAGAATTTAAACATGCATGACAGGCATACAATTATCTTGAATCAAAGTCAAGACTAAGGACTAATTACGGCCTTCATCTGGTAAAACAGGCAGACTAGATGGGCTCATAGATCTGGAATTTTTTAATTCCCTATTTACCTCCCTGCCCCACAAGTCTCACAAGGTTTTATAAAGCTATTTAGTATTACCCATTGTACAGTGCTGTAAAATATGATGGTGCTATATGAATAAATAAATAATAATACAATTGTCATTTATTGTTACTCAAACAGAAGATCTATCCATGGTCATCATGTTTTTTTTTTTATTTAATATGAAAAATCAATGAAACAGCTTTCTTAAACAGGGCATATGGTTGCGTTGGTGTTTGTTTCATGCCTATGTTAGGGTGAGTGTCTGGGCATCTTTGTCTATATGTCTTGGTGTTTGTGTTAGTGTGAGTGTCTGGTTATGTTAGCATAAGTGCCCCTCATGAGATTAGGCTCTGCATCCCCGGTAGCCCTTCTGAAGAAGAATGCATATGAAAGTATATTTATACTATATATAGTTTAACATGCATATGATAGCTGGAGCGCCGCTTTTAAACTGTGAGGTAAGGGTGGTCTCATTTTTCCATATCAACAATAAACTCAAATGTATGCTATTATGTTTCTTTATATCAGGGGCATAACTAGAAACCATGGGGCCCTGGTGTGAAAAATTCCCTGGTGTGAAATGATACGCTCCTGTCTCCCCATGCCCGTTCAAAATAGTTTAGAAGGGGCCCTCCGACCCGGATCGGTGGGGTCCAGGATGGAAGGGCCCTTTCTAAACTATTTTGAACCAGTACAAGGAGACAGAAAGAAGGGGACACACCAGGCCCCTGTAGTTACGCCAGTGCCTTATGTGTAATAATTTTATACAAGTTTTAAGATAGTAACACCTATTTACCCTAAAAATGTACATGTTTACATGTTTGCTAAACTACTGTACTGTGGAAGAGCTTATTTCTCTTAATACTTATCAGGCACTGAGTACTGATGAATTAATTTGAACTAAAAATGTTATGGTATCAGTGGTGAATTTAATAAAGGAAGTGTGACTATAGTAAGCCCCCAAACATCTATGCAAAGGAAATACCATCAAATTTAATGGTGGGAAGGATCCTGTTGTGTAATCACACAATGTTAGGTGTGGGGAAATGTGATTGCTAAATATCTGTGCTATTTAAATGCATGAAGTCACACAATTATTTCTCTTGTTCACCATAACGTTCTAATGTATTCCCTGGCCGGCATTATACAATCTGGGTGACGCTGTAGAATGAGGATTATGTTGATGCTATATGGTTCTAAACTCTTGCTGCATTCCCAGGAGTTTATGCAATCATCCTGAGCCTTTTACTTATGCACAATGATGTTTCCACAAACAGCTGTGTCCAATGCTTTAAGGATACTGTACAGTGGACAACGCTGTAATAGAACATATAGGATGAAATGTTTTAGGTGTTTTAGTGCCCTGAGAGAATGATTCAATCTGGCTGCGTGTCATTAGGTATGTTTTTGATAAGGTAGACTGAGCACTCACTATTGGCTGTGCTGGTAATGGCGCTGATTACACCTTGGACCCTACAATTCACTTTTTTTTTTTAAACTAACCTTTTTGGCCCAAAGAGGGAAGGAAGAGGTCACATATCCTCATTGTGGGAATGTGGCCCAAGAAGAAAATTGGAGACTCTGTGGTCCTACAGTTTCTTGCACTGTACCGTATGTGTAAATATAATATATATATATATATATACGCTAATCTGCCATAACATTATGACCACCTGCCTAATATTGTTCCCCTTTTGCGGGACACAGCCAGGACTGCCCACTGACGTCAGCAGGTGGTCCGGTGACGTCGGTAGCAGATCCCCCTGACGGCAGCGGGAAACACCACCGTTTAAGGGGAAAATGGGCGGGGAGTGGGGCGTGTCAAAACCCCGCTCCCCCGACCCGGAGGATTCGGGTCTTGACCCGGAGAAGCGGTGCTTCACCCGGCAATCTCCGGGCAAACCCGGAGAGTTCCCAGGTATGCAGATCTCAGACTCCTGGAGTAGCTCAACAACAATCACACTACTTTACAAAAAAAGCTATAGGTATTTCTAGAAATGAATTTAGCTGTGATGGTAGCAGTTCCCCTTTTAATTATTCTTTTGTTATTTACACTGGCAGCATCTCCAGAACCTTTGAGCTGTAAGGCAAGGTTAGTTACAACATTTCAGTTTATTTTTCTTAAATAGTCCGCACTGTGAGTTTTAATCAGAGCATACATCTAAAGTTTCTGGTTCTGGTTTATTTTGGAATTTATAGACATAAGTGAGAATCCGTCAGGTTAGTGCAGATTACATACTGAATATTTCATGATGGTTTCCTTTTCATTTTTATTTTTAGTAGCAGGAGGCATTAAATATTAAACAGCGATTTTGCTTTTATGGATAACAGTTGGCAAGAAAGTAAAAGTGGTTGTGACATGTTAAATAATAAAAAAATAAATTTCCCCATTCAACAATATCTAAATCAGATCTTTCATCAGTATTGTAGGAGACCATATTTAACCCTTAGAACACCAGCTACTTGCATAGGACATAGATGGCAAAGTGGATTTAGCATGACATCTAAGTACTGCTTACATAGCCCTTACGAAAAAATTACTGCAGTTTTTCTGAAGTAATACTGCAGTTTTTTGGACATGAAAAAACTGCAATACTGCACTTTTACTGCAGTATTACTGCAGTATTACTGCACTTTTACTGCATTTGTACTTCACTGTACTGCACTTTTACTGCAGTTGTTTTTGTACGGAAGTACAAATGCAATAAAGCTGCAGTACATTGAAGTACAACTGTGGGTTTGCAATATAAAAAAAAAAAGCACAGTAAATGTGCAGTAATACTGCAGTACAGTGAAGTACAAATGCAGTAAAACTGCAGTAAATGTGCAGTAATACTGCAGTAAAAGTGCAGTATTGCAGTTTTTTCATGTCCAAAAAACTGCAGTATTACTTCAGAAAAACTGCAGTAATTTTTTCGTAAGGGAGTGGACATTTAAAAACCAGCCTCCTATACCACCTCCTGCCGATTTCTCGCAGGGTAAATCGTACACATAACACTTCTGTAAAAGATGGATGCCTAGTGTTTACTCTTTCTAGGAAACAGAGAATGGTGCTGATTGGTCAGTAAAAAAAAATCTGATCCTTGCCTTTAGGCAGAGATCGGTACATGGGGCAGACAGCCTAATATGGCTGCCTTCAGCTATGGTAGCTGTTTAAAAACACAGAGGCTGCATGTTGGTAGCTGATGTATTGTGAGATCAGCTGACCAGCAAGCTGTAAAAAAAAGGTCCAATTCCTGCTAACATACACAGATCAGTAAAAATGACAATGCAGGGGCCCCTAACACTGTAAAAACTTCAGTGACAGTGCTATGGACATGTGCAGGAATGATTCATCTGAATTCTTCACTGGTTCCAATTAGATGCCAGGGAAGATGAATGAAACAGGAGTCTAATTTTCTAACTGCAATAACTAAAGGATACATGCAGTAAAGGGCAAAAAAAGTCAAAGCATAATTTATTCCAATATGAATAAAAAATTAAATAAAAATGTTGAAGGCTAAACTTTTTCTTTAAAGTAAACTTAATAACATTGGATATGTTGGTACCCTTAAAAGTTATTCAAATACTCCTCAATTTAATGCCAATTTAATACCTCAAAAAAAACAACTCATACCATTAAAGGATAGATTACAAAACTCACATCTGAATTTCCAAGCATAATTTAAATCACCAGCAATACATATGGCCTGGTCCAAGCAGAAACTTCAGACAGGATAGTGGAATGATTGTATTTATTTAACAAATTTGTAAACTGTGAAAAAACTGTCCACTGAAAAAAACTAGAAATATGAAAAATAGATTATAAATAAATTAAATAAGTTTAAATAAATAACATTTACTTAACATATATAGTACAGCATAAGTCATATCACTATATACTGAGCCAGACCTTGATGGTGGGACAGCTTAACTTCCATCACTATACACTGAGCCAGACATTGACGGTAGTGCAACATAACCCCTGTCTATGCCGGCTTTGGCCCTGGACAGCCTGCCTGTGCCACATCTGCCCACCCCCCTAAACAGCCTGCCTTTCCAGTTTATGCCCCTAAACACTCACTCATTCATTGAATTACCCATTCACTTTCATGCATCCCCATACCTCGATTGCAGATTTCACTGGTCTGGGGTGGAACCTGGGCAGGAAAAGAGAGTTTCCTCGCACAGTGTGTGTGCCGGCACCCCCCTGACGAGTGGCACCTGGGGTAGACCCCCCCCCTAAGGTATGCTACTGGAACCAGTTGGCTTTATGCAATTGTAAGCTTAATACAAGGCCAATGACTAAGATTTCCCTTGTACTGAACTCATATCTCAGAATCATATTGTTTCTTGTGGGACAGTCCTTTGTGTACTCTCTAGTCTCTCCTGACTGGCCCAGAAAGCTGTGAAATTCTGGCCCGTGCTGCAGAATCAAAGCTCCCACTTGGGCAGCTTGCAACACATTGAATTTCAACGACACTTTATGGCTGGGCAAATGTATTTTAATGTAAAAAATGGGATTTTAATTTTGTCAGCGCTCCTATCTTACCTCCATAAACATCATCTACAAAATACTCAACTCCTATATCATGACCTTTGATTAATGCTATAAATTAGGTGGTCAATTAGTGACAGTTGCCAATTAGCCAAATGCAATAGGGGCTTGCAAGTCTTATCCAGCTTATCTACTTCTATAAATATCATTCTTCCCGCTTCCTCTGGGGTTTGCGATCACAGCTAGCACTGTCAACCATTAACTGATATACTAACATTTCATAAGAAGTGAAAGACAGCAACAGTTGTCCAAGTTTGTGGGTCATTTAAGGAGAGTACGTAGAGTCCTTTGTGTCAAATCACTTACATACAAAATGCTGCATTCAAAACCCTGCAATACAACAAGTCTAATCACTTCATAAGTTGTGGGAGATGGAAAAATTCTCTCATCTTGATCATTATATAGATTTTTAAATGGTGTTATGAAGTAAAGAGTTACTGATAATTGCAAGACTGTACAGGGAGAGAAATTGCAGTTATTAAATAAAAGATGGCATTTTAATGAATACATTTCCCTGAGAATTTTAATTACAGCTGTTTAATGCGAGGTTGTGCAAGTATACCTAGAAGAATTGATGCTGTTTTGAAGGAAAAGGGTGGTCACACCAAATATTTAGATTTTAATTTAGATTTTTCCTTTGTTCACGCACTTTTCACAACTGCTTAAAACATTTGCACAGTACTGCATGTTATTACGAATTCATTGTTTTAATTTGGGCCCATCGAAGTGTAAAGGGTTATTTGAAGGGGGCAAAGACAACTAGGAAAAGGTCTTTTGTAATATGGTTTACCAATTCATATTAGAATCCATTATATATTAAAAGAACATGCCATAGCTGAAAACATCCCTATATACATTTGGCCCTTTTTGCATCCCCCCCAGCAAACATTCCAGGAGGCGGTTTGACGAGACTCGCTGTGCACAAGTTCTCCCATTGATTTGAATGGGAACTCGTTCCTGCTTACTTCAAACAGCCAATCAGTGGTGTTAAACATCGGATCATGGAGGTGGTTTTCTGCTGCAGCTTCTCCTAAAGGTAAGTAATCTAATTATTCTGGTTTAATGATTGCATATCAAGTATGTTACAAACAAACTGAAAGATTGTTAATATTAAATGAAACAATGATGGTAATAAGGTTATATCCGATGCCTGGATCCTCCACATTTAACTGGTATGTATACTGAATATAGTATAAAATGAAAGTGACAATCTACATCATAGTGGAGCATGACTGGCACAAATATGGTTAAACACACAAATCACAAAACAAAAGTGTTTTATTTATGTGCGTACTTTTTAAGTAAAAGGCCTTGGGATTAGAAATGCGTGTGTCATCAATCGGATTCATTATCACTGGTACAAAAATACGCTCTTCCATCAAGAATAATCAGGCAACCTAAAATAGACACTGAAAAGAATAGTGACAATTATAACTTCAAAAACTTTCAGGGTCAGACAATTAAAAATAATAATCTATATATAGATGTCTGAAGTTTAAACAAAGTTTAATTAACTTTATAAAAACATAGCATTTGTTTTTCACCTTTGGTTAAAGTATAATTTATATTTTGTTCAATTACATTATTACTTATTTTAAAAAGTAAACTGTGGCTACTGGCATCAGATTTATTAGGTTATGTGTCATAAAGATATTGCCCCAACTTCACTGTTGATGTGTACAGTAGACTTGTGCATTTGGATTTGTGGATTTACTAAAGGCCAGACCCACATGAAGTTTATGAAAACGAAGCAAAAAATGATGAATTTTCGACCAATATTCGTGGGCCCTTTCACTTTCAATCTCCGCGGACATAACCTGGCAGTGCTTCCGGTGACGACCTCTCGTGGGGGTGGTGTCACCAAAAGCTCCATGATTTTGGCGGAAGTTCACCTTAGGGCAAATAGGCGGCGCTTTCGGGGATGTCCTTTCACTCGTTTAGAGGATCGGGCGAGAGGATGTCACTGGAAGCGTTACCATTTTGGCAGAAGTTTGCGCCATGTTATGTCCACGGAAATACGGATGAAGATAGAAAATAAAAGAGAGGAGATGAAAGAAAGAAGATGAAAGAGAGAAAATGAAAGAGAGAAGATCGAAGTTGAAGCACAAGAAGATGCGGAAGTGGTCGGCAGAGAAGGTAGGGAAACCTTTTGAGAGTGTGAGAGAGGGAATGTTGACACCGGGCAACAAATTTAATTCCTGAATTAAAAATGTTCCACATTTTCATGTGAACCAAATGAGCAGGGAACATAATTCATCGTCTGAACACAAATGCTCCAGAAACGAACCAAAAGATTTGTCCAAAACGTTTTTGGCTCCTTTGCACATGTACAGTGGAGACGTGTGAGACTACAGAAGTTAGTTTATCCAGAGTAACCATGAATCAGATGCAGTAGTCCGCAATAATGTTATCTTGACCCATCCTAGAGTGGCAAGCACTGAATATCTAGTTCGTAAGTGAAGTCTTAATGTCACGCCAGAAGTATCACTTTCTTATTTTCGTTTGTATTGAATTAGCTGTTGACTCACTGGAGGTTGTGTATGAGCATGGAATAAACACACATGATAACTTTGGCATGAAAATGAATGGTTCTGAAATCAAGAGTTTTGATTTGCTAAAGACACTGAAATAATTGAATTAAACTCCAGTGTCCCATGCAGCCTCCTGAACAAAGAGTGAAGGTATGTGTAAAAGCAGTGTATATGAGCAGCTGTTTGTAAAGGCAGTGTATGTGTATTTATTGTGTTTATGGGCAGGTGCATGTAAGGGCAGTGCATGTGTATATGTGTGTTTATGGACAGATGTGTGTAAAGGCAGCGTGTGTGGGCAGTGGTGTGTAAGGCAGTGTATGTGTATATGTGTCTGTTTATGGGCAGTGGTGTGTAAGGGCTGTGTATATGTGTGTTTAAAGGCAGTGTGTAAGAGTAGTGTAAATAAAATAGCCTCTGACAAAATAAAAAATATAGCTGGGGGACACAATTTTCCATTATGGTCTCGGGCGCAAAAGGAGCTAGCTAGGGCTCTGACTGCTTGGCAATCAGTAGCAGGAAAGGTCTGCCATGGAAATCAACTAATTACCCCATCTCTGAATGCTTGCTGATCCAGGGCTGGAGCTGATTGGCAGTGAGTATATCAAGTGGCAGGAGATGTGTTTGGCTGAAGATTCAGCTTTAAAGATATAGTTTAGCAACTTTCAGATGGGATTTATGAAACCTGGACATCTAAAAGAGCATCCCAAAACCCTGGGATCATTAATTTTATTTATTTATAGTGTGGTTCTTGTGGCAAACAGACACAATAATATAAGATTAGACTGCATGAGCTGGATTCAATGCCAGAGATAAATCTATCACAAGCAGGCCTTGACTTGCCATCTGGCACACTGGGCAAATGCCTGGTGGGCAATTGCCGAGTGCTCCAAATACTTACCTGCTCCAGTGGCAGAACAGGCTCTGCAGTGTGCGCCCGCTGGCTGATTGTGCCTTAAAGTGCCAGGGCTGCCAAGTTATCCCTTGTCCGGCCCTGGGGATTATTGAATTGGAATCTTGTAGTTGGATAACAATCTTGCCATATTCTCCAATGGAACAAAATCTTGCCATATTCTACAATGGAAGTTAATGAATCAGCCAATATATACAGTATGTTTTTACAAATTTTACCATTGCAGTCTTTGAGAGAATTGCTATTAAATTACGCATCATAGATTTGAAATCTAGCACTATCAATATAGCTGAATGGATCTATACCAAAACCAAATCTGATATTTGGTTCTATATACACACGTGTGATTCCCAGACTATTTGGAGTGCTAGAGTCTCTTCAAGCACTGAATTCAGTTTGTTGCATTTCATATTTCTCCCACTTGCTGAATTATGGTTTGTGGTATGAACTTATCTCCCAAGCATTATACTTTTCCCCTTGTAAAGCATAAGCAGATCATTTGTCAAAGAACAGTTTAGAACATTCACTTCTTTATTTATAACAATCACATAGCTCTGAGTTATTATAAACTGAAAAAAAATGAAGATAAGCAGAGCTAAAATGTTGCTGCATTCCTTGTTAGAAATAAAATATGGTTCTTCAAAATGTTTTTGCTGAAAGTAGATATACTGGGCTGCATTATCTAAGCGGTGTTATTCTACAATATGCCTTCAGTTGTGAATGCTAATTATTAGGTATTCATTTCTGTGTAGGGGAAGTAATAGATAGTAATCATTTTCTGAAATGGCCTGTCACTTATTTTACAACTTGTCTCTGCTGTTCAAGGATGGTCTCATATATGTCTTTGTAAATTATATCTTTCACCTTGGGGGTACTAATTGATTCCCAACTCAATAGCCATGTAATGTCAAGTAGGAACAGCTGCTAAGGCAAACAAATTACTAGCATGCAAGGATGTAAGTCCAAGAGAATGGATTGTGGTTATATCCCTATACAAAGTATTTCAGATTTATACACGGACATCGCAGGGGAAATATTTTTCTTACAGACAAAGGAAATAATAGACATGTGCAAATGGGACAAAAGCTATTCGTACAATCTTTTCGACTCTACTTTGGTCCATTCGTTTTTTGGGCAACAAATTTTGTTCCCTGTCCATTTGGTTCAGCCAAAAATTTAGGGGCATTTTTAATTTGGGAACGAAATTCGTTGCCCAGTGCCCACATTCACATTCATTCGCACACTCACTCTCTCACACCGTCACTCACACTCTCATTCACTCTTCCTAAATGTTTCCCTACCTCCTCTGCCGACCACTTCCGCTTCTGCCAACCACTTCCGCTTCTGCCGACCACTTCCGCATCTTCTTCAGCATCTTCTTCTTCATCATGTTCTTTCTTCTGTCTCCTCCTTTCTCCTTACACTCTTAATTATTCTGTCTTCAATCCTTAATCTGATATCTTTCTCTGCATCTCCGCGGACATAATCCGTCAAATTATATCTTGGATAGGTTGAACTTGATGGACCTACTTTGTAACTATATAACAGGTTTGCCATGTTCCTTTACCAAACCAGATATGCTGTTTTTTTTTCCAATATACACACATATTCACACACACTCACGCTAACAGCATACACTAACACACACTTGCTAGCATCAAATAACACTATACAAATAATGTAGCTCACACACGTCTCCCACCCTGTCCCTCCTTCTCACCTCACAGAGACCTCTGTCTCCACTTTAGCTTGCACTCTCTGTGCTCCTCTACTGCCACCCTACTACTCTGGTGGGCACCTTGTTTACTATGCATCCATTACCATGCACACCTTAGCGTGCCCCTGCTTACCTATGGTCATGTGAGGAGACTCGTCTGTTTATGACTGCTGTTTTAGACACAGCTTTTGAGCACAGCACTGGATTGAAAAATTAATAAATGGACTGTTTCACCTATAAACAGCTATTTTGATCTTATTAGATCTTATATAGTAACTACTATTGCTTATGCAATTGAATCTTGAACAAAATCTTACTAACTTCGCAGGGGGGTGAAACGGTACAAAAAACGTCCACTGTACAGATCATAGCAAGCAACCTACTCAGAGGTCATGTGGTACTCAACAAAGTTCACAATTATACATATAATATGTATGTTATGTGTGGCATTACACATTTTGGTTGTTATTTCTTTGAACTACATATATTTTATTTCCCTTTTTACTTTGTCAAACACTGATCGTCTTCCTTGCAAAAGCATGTTTTTTTTTCTAAAACTCCAGCCATTTCATTCTTGCACATTTTCTAAATGCGAAATCATGACTGTCCCACCTGAATCGAAAAAGTTATGAGGTACGCAACAAGGACACCTTGAACTCACCGAGTTAATACTTAGTCTATGGAATTCCATGTCTCAGCATGCATGGTCAGTTTGCCAGGGACAAACAGTGTAAGACTGCTTCATGCGCTCATTTAATGTTGAATAAGTACCACAGCAGTTTACAATTAATATTTGAAAGTACTACTTATTTTACACATGCACCACATTGGGAATGGAAATGAAGGTCTCTCCTGAGAAGGAGAAAACTTCACATATCTCCAAAAGAACATGGGTTTTCTTCATAATTTAAAGAGCAACTAAAATAGATATAATTTGCTTAGACACAAAAAGTCATTTTCACAGTTTTTGTACTTTTCTAATTCTTAAATGACATGGGCCACTATACACAGTATATATTAAGGCTCACCCTCCACTTAAGGAAAACAAACATGCCATTTATAAGAAAACACTTTTGAATGAAGTCAATGAATCAAATTATAATTTGTATGAACTGACATCTTTGAACGTGAGTGGTTATGCCTTCTTAAACATAAGGCCTGCAAGTTACATTCCTGCTTTAAATTACATGTGATTGGTCCCTGGGGTATAATTTCCACTTCATAAAATTAGTACTGTTATGGCGCATGGTCTAAGTTGGTAGCTAAAAGGTCAGCTATGCCAACTTTTTTCTTGGATAATTTAAATCTCTACCTCTTTTGTGTGGAGGCAGGGCTAGCTGTACACAGAAGTGGGGCTAGACCCAGATAGCATTCAGTTAGCCTGGAGGAGTTAGTGTAGGTCAACGACAAACCTACCTGGGAACTCTCCAAGTTTAACCCTGACTCACCAGATAAAATGCTGCTTCCCTGGGTCTCCGGGTCACTATACTCTTCCTCTGGTGCAGGGGAGAAAGTTTTAGCCATGCCACTCCCTGCCCAAGTCCCCTCCGACTTCCAACCCACTGAATGCTATCTGAGGACCTTTGTCCTTTCGCATAACTAGCCACACCCTCACACAGCTACCCCCACCCTCATGCATGGCTAGCCCTGCTTCCTTGCGAAGCCAATCCTCTAGAACAGAGAGCGCTCTGGGTAGACTGCCTTGAGAGTTTCCCAGCGCTTTAGGGGCAGAGGCTGTACTACTCTGTACTACCATCAATGTCTGGCTCAGTATATAGTGATGGGAATTATGCTGTACCATATCTGTTCAGCGAGTGTTATTTATTTTTTCAGATGTCCAATTGACATACAGTTTACAAATTTGGGAAATAAATATTCTTGCCAACATTACAGAATCAACCTCGGGGTGCCAAATACTCTAGGTAGGCCCTGGATTGTGTGTCGTACAATTGTAAAATTGTACCATTGAGTTTACTCCAGTTTCATGGTTCAGCTGTTAAACCATTTTACAGCATTGATTACATAGGTTTTGAATCACTCTGACAACGCAATTGCTTCCGTACACATGTGGATTAAAAATCCATTACGAATCTGATGACGTTGCAAAGCAATCAGAACATTTCACAATTCTTGCAGCATTTAAATTTACAAACACATGATTACAGGGCACGTGTTTCATAATTAATATACCTATTGGAATAAGTACCACAGAGAAACTAGTGCTAATATAGAATTAGAATTCACTGACTAAATCTGTAATTGTGTATTCTGTTAAAGGGTGTACACCGTTTATTCCACAGGCAGAATACCACCCACATAACCCAAGAAGCACCAGGTAATGCCATAAAGCATGTGACATCATAAGTGCACCAATGTCCTGGCATGGGACTTATATTATACAAGATTATACTTTTTAATGTTTTCTCAGTAATTAGCATGTGGACCAGAGAACAGAATGCAAGGCCATATGGACCCCATGAGGCATTGTTCTAACAGCTTAGCTAGTGTTGCATCCTGACCAGGACAGTTCTGCAAAAAAGAGATACTGTGGGTGGGGAGGAGGCTGGACAACCATTTAATTATAAGTGCAAGTGCACATAGCAGGACGAATGTGGTGGAATGCATATGGAAGTTGAGAGTAGATGGCAGAGAGAGTTGAGTTTCTGTGCATGGCAATTTTGGGGCGCCCTTGACCTGACCTAGCACAGCACCCCTAGTCACCTCCACCTCTGTTTTTGGATCTACGGTACACTAAAAGGTGCTATGCGCCTTTAAGAAATAGAGTGCCGGCATATGATGTCATATCCCACTGCGCGTAAGTCACACATTGCCTTTTAACAAAGTCTATGTAGGATGTGCTGAGCCAGCACAGCCTCCAAAGTTTAAATAGGTTGGTTAGATCAAAAATCTCAAATCGGTGGGACACTGGGGAGCTTGATTGCCCGAGAGGGCAATTTCCCCCCTCCCCATTTTGAACCATGGGGACTAGTCACTGCTTACAATATCATAGTATATATGCTGAAGATTTGTAGGATGTGGAGATGACAGTCCTGTATGTAGGTTCTGCGGAAAGAAGACAGTAATCAGCTGTTTGGAGCACAAATACAGTAAACCGTTTTTTTCTTTAAAGATGTAATAGGTATATTTTCTATTTTTCTGATGCCACTTCTGGGGGAGCCAAATATCTTTACTCTCAGTCAGTAAAATATTTTTCCCATCTTCCTCTACTCTTCATTCCTTTTGCTCTTATCTCCTCCCTTTTGCTCTACTTTTCCCATGTTTCTCTCTTCTCTCCTTCCTTTCCTCTCGTTTCTCTGCCATCTCATTTCTCTCTTCTCCTTGCTTATTTAATCTCTTCCTTTCTTCCTTCCCTTTCTCTCGTCTTCCTTCGGTAAAATGTATTTTTCTTTTTGCTCTTCCCCCTCTCACTCTACAATCTCTCTTTTTCTCTTTCTTTATTTTCTATCCTTGCTGCTCTCTCTTCTATCTCTTTCCCTCTTATTCTCTCTTCCCTCTTTATTCTCTCTTTGCTCTCCCCTTTTAATAATATCCACTCTCTCTTTAGGTATTGGGCTTGCTGATCAGTCACTTGTCCGATTGATATGAATTTTCCTTACCAGAAGCCTTGAGTTCACATTTAAGCATGATGATGCAAATGAAGGAAAGGAAAATGCAGCAACATATCCTATAAGAGAAATAAACCACCTGATTTGTGCCGATGAGAAAAGATCAGGAGGAACAAAAAACTTGTAGCCGCCCTTTTATCCCCCTCATAGTTATGTATTTATGAATATATTTATAAAAAATATTGGTTTTAGTAGGTAAAGTGTAAGCTGTTTATAAGATTGTTGCCTAAATTTAACTATGAAAAATGACCCTGCCTCAAATACATACTATATGTTAGCAATCATCACAAACCTGGAATATTTTTGAGTTTATTGTTCATATACACGTGTTCTTTCTAATATTGAGATCCATAATCAGTCTGATAATTTGCTAAACCTTCAGCCGTAGTTCACTATTGCCGTAGCAATGAAAGTACCCAAACACATGATTACAGACCATTTTTCTTTATTAACAGCCACATTTTTAGTATTCACTATACAGCCACTGGTGCTTTTACACAAAGTACTGATGGTGAAAGCAGTAACTGGTTGAAGTTAACAAAATATATATTTTTCCACAGTTTAAAGAGCTTATCGGTAGTTTGTATTTTGTACAGATTTTATTGGAATATTCTTTTTTTGTAAAAAAAAATAAAACAAATGCAGTATAAATTCCTCCCCACATGATCTGATCTGAATTTCAGTAGATGATCCAGATTAGTCTGAAATAAAGTACTTTTCTTGCACAATGCCCAAATGGGCCTCTTTGGGACTCAAATCCCTCTGTCCCTCTTTTCTGCCCTGATGTTCCTCTAGGAATGTTGGCTGGGTATAGAGTAGTGTTCTACAGCACTAAAAGTCACAATAATGTGATTAGAAATCAGAGTAAATATAATAAAGGCTTTTAAACCTTCCCCCTAAAACAAAATACCCTGTTTTTGGTCATTTCAAATGTTGATCAAGTGTGATGTCATAAGGCTGACTTGGCTGACTAGGCTGACCGAGCCTAAAAGAGTGTGAAAATGTTTATTGAGTTGGACAGAAATACACACAACTATACAATTTATAAATGGAACCACTAATTTAGGAAAGAAACCACAGCTCATGTTGTTTTCCTAAATGAATAAAACAGAAAAAAACAATATAAAAAAAGTAAAACAAAATATGTAAACAGAATGGCCTTAAATCAGATCAGAGGACTAATATTGTATACTTAAATAACAACCCGCTGACAGCTGTGAACAAAATTCTACTTTTGTGCATTAGATGAACATAACAAAGAATTACTATTCCCTATATAGTTTACATAGAATATATAAATGCTGTAGAAATATTGAAGGTGTGAGGCTATGAAGTTGAAAGGTCAATGTAAATGTACTAAGTAGGATGGTATTAATAGAAGCTGCAGTATTATGTAGAGTGAGTCATCCCATGCATGCAGACAATTTAAAGGAATTTACTCCACAGTGAGGTCGATCCGTGACTTCTGAATATCCGGGCTTGTCTTAGCCAAGTGCCTGCTAAAATTGGATGGGTGTTTCTGCGGTGATTTGTGTTTACGATCATAACATCATCTTGTTTGTGTCAGTGTATGTGTGCTTCCTTGATTCCGTGTTCAGCAGGTCCATCAAGTTTTTGTTGTAATATAACCTATACATGTGCTATTCAGTGGGGTCAAAAAGAACGGGAGACAGAGAATGAAGATCGGAGATAAATTGAGGCTCAAGTCTTCAATGAAATCCTGTGCGCAGTAATTCTGATTGCAAGCACATTTGTTCTACTCACAAAATGTCTTCTCACAAACAAATGCATTTAGGGAATAAACCCTGATAATTCATAGGCATATTTTGGAACATTAGCTAAAGGTGGCAGTGCTGTTATGTTCTGTCATTTATAATTTGAGTTATAAAATATTAGCAGATGACATAGGGTAACAGATCTGTATTTTTATTTTTCTCGTCATTTCCATACCCCCCAACATTGCACATATCCAAACGGCAGTGGTTTTTATTCTAGAGTTCAGAAAGGCAGCCACTAGATATCTGCACACCCCATGAAAGTACTTAGAAATTAGGAACATAATTACCAGCATATTCTTTTCCAGTGGGTGGGCTCAGAATTGTTATGGAGGAGCGGGTCAAGAGACTTTCCTGATTGTTTATTCAAGAAGCAAAAGGAGGTTAAGATTCAATATCTATGTAAAAGGACAGTCATGCTGAAATATTATACTTCAGATTACTGCTCCTTTAGCAGCTCATTAGAGCCCTCTTTGAACCATGAGGCCTCAATGAGAGAAGACTTTGAAGACTTCCTCCCAACAGTCCAAGTTGTCACAGGACAGTCCTGATACATTTTAAAAAGCTGTAATTTATAAAAAGTTATTTAAAGGTACACTCCACTTGCACATTATAGCTGCGTGGTATACCCTCCCTTGCAATTTGCCTCTTTTTCCACCATTTGCTGAGACACTTAACCCCAGTCAATTTCAGCCAATCATGTAAGACCATGGAGAAGGAGTTCAGCTGCTCAGCTAAAGTTAGGCGCCTTTTATTCTTTTGAAAAATGCATAATAAAGTACTCACAAAGTGCTATAATATATCCTCCTCTAGTGGGACTGTCAGAGACAGTAAACTATGTTACTTATTATAGAAACTTTTAATAGTTATTTCATTTTGTTATGAAAAGAAAAAAGAAGCCATTTCATCTTCCTTTCAGCATATTCTCAAATCACTTAGTATGCCAAAATCTCTAGATAATGTTTGTAACACTGATGGAATGTTGCTACAGATAACATGGCTTTCCCTAGGGCAAATAATAAAAAAAAGTTCCAAAGGATATTAATATCAAAGTTAAACACAGAGTGCTCAGCTTTCATATCTTTCTTAAAATATGACCCATTTCATATTAATTTATAATCTATTTAAAAACAAAGGGGTAGCAGAGAATACACCACTGACAACTGATGAGTGGTCTTTTCTCATGTGATACAGTGACATTATATGATATGCATACCAGGGATATTCACAAGGCAGGCTACCAAGAGTTCTCCCTCTTGGGCGATAGGGCTAGCTATCTGTGGAGCAGGGCCTAGACACTTATGGGGGTGGGGGTAGCTCCAAACAGTCTTAAGTGTGTGGAGTAGGAGGGAGCAAATGCTGCTCCCCTTCCCAAGGAAAGAGGTAAGTGACCTGAAGTCCTGAGGAAGCAGCGTATGAAGATATAAGATACAACCGGAGAAGGGTTGTTGTGTACCTCTATAAATTAAGACTATGTATTATACATGGGTGTATGTTATATCCAACACTTTATAGTCTTCAGTATACTTGCAGTGTGCAGGTGAGCTGAATACCACTTACTGTCTTTACTCTGCATTATGAAGAGCCACCCAAGTGCATTTCTTCTTCAAAAGCATTGTTACATGGTTGAAAAAATGTTGCAGCACAGCTATCAATGATGTACTTGAAAAATGACCACACCTACTTTATCTAACCTCCACCCACTACCCAACCCATGTAATTAGCATACTATAGCTCTGCCTAGTTATTACGGCACATACATCCTTGGTGTGTTTTGCATAAGCTTAATGAGGCATTAAGGGCAATGGGACTGTAAAGTAACCTTTGACACTTTAGAGGTTGTGGATTATAATCCCTATTATGCATTAGCATAGCCCTCAATAGTATACAGTTAGCCAGACATAGATATGTAACAGTGCAGTACATAGTGAGCTTGACATATGTTATACAACATAAATCTGAATAATATATATTGAGCTAGACACTCATGGTTGTACTGCATACGTCCCAGCATTATATATTGAGCCAGAAAATGAGAGCATAACTCCCATCATTCAATAGTAAGTCAGACAGTACACCACAGCTCCCATCATTACAAAGTGATCCAGATGCAGATGACTGTACAGCATGACTCATATCCTTATATATCCAGAAACAGAGGGCACTACAGCATGACTCCTATCATTATATAGTGATCCATACACAGGCAATGGTACAGCACGACTACCATCATTAAATAGTGATCCAGACACTAACGGGGTATAGTATAACTCTTACAAAGTGAGACACACACACATGATACAGCAAAACTCCCATCACTATATACTGGACCAGGCACTGATGGCGGTACAGCATAACTCCCATCACTATCACTATATACTGAGCTAGACATTGATGGTGGTACACCATACCTCCCATCACTATATGCTGAGCCAGACATTGACAGTGGTACAACATAACTCCCATCTCCCATCATCTTCATTTTTCACTCTCACTCACTCACACTTATTCATGCTCTCTCCCAATCTAATTTTCACTCACTCTCTCATGCTCTCACTCATGCTGTTTCTCACTCACACATGCTCTCATGCTCTTACTCATGCTCACTCTCTCACTCAATTGACTCACACTCACTTTTTCAAACAATCTTTCTCATGCTCTCTCACACTCAGTCATGCTCACTTTCTCATTCTTTAACACATTCATTCACACATTCTTATTCACACTCTCTCAAGCTATCTCAGACTCTCACTGACACTGTCTCACACTAACTCACTCTCCCTCACTCTTATTCATGCACTTTCTCACACTCGCACTAATGCTGTCTCATACTCTCACTCTCTCAGGCTCTCTCACTTTCACACTCACGCTTTCACCTACTCTCTCACAAACTCTCACTGTCTCTCTCAATGCCCCCTACCTTCTCTGTTGACTGCTTCCATGTCACTGTCTCCTTTCTTGCAGCTCCACTACTTTTCTTGCCTTTTCATTTTTCTTTTCTTAGTTTTGTCCTCTTCTCCTCTGTACCAACTCCGCTGACCAGGGCCTCAGGGAGCACTTCCTCAAATGGGCGAAAGAGGGTGTGAGCAGAGGCTCGGCCCCTTTGAGGAAACACCATGGAAGGCCTGGTCAGAAGAAGACCCGTATGCGCATTTCAGCTATAGGAGGGCCAACACCGCTGAATAGATCAGTTAACGGTGGTAGCAAGAAATGAGAGATGCAGTAACCAGGACACATATCGGGACAAAATTTTCAAAAATCAAGACTGTTTTTGCAAAATCGGGACAAGTTGGCAGGTAAGCTATATGAAAATGTATTGGCATCAGCACACTGGGCAAGTAGGCCAGTGTTCTTTAGTGCTAAATACTTAAACTGCCTCTCCAGCTGCAGCCTTGCAGTGTACAGCCACTCTTTAGGTATATGCAGCCTCACATTGCAAATACATCAAAATGTGTGGCTGCACTGTTAAGTTTTTATGTTCTAGCAGTATGTAATTTTGTGGCCCCTGGCCTTAAAGTGCCTTGGTTGCTTAATTATCTCCAATCCAGGCCTGGTGGAACTGTGTGCAACACCTGATTCTTGGCTCTAGGATATGAAGTCATATTTCCTGCACTCTGGACAGACACTAAGGGTGGGTCTTGGATGGGTTTGTGCCATGGTTGCACAGGTCTCCACCTCATCTCATTGTGTAGCCAAAAAGTGCCTCTGATGGCTTTCAAAGGGCAGTACCACTATGGGCCCCTAGAATTAGCCATAGCCCAGGTCAGTTGTCCTTTTTACGCAGTAGTAGAAGCTGACCTGTTGATATGGGATAGCCAATGGAGTTGGCCCTTATAAAGGCTTGATGAAGCTCTACCCAGAATATGGACAGAGAAGATATGTGACATTCTTAGAGTATGAATTTCCTATACCAACGCTGTCAAATTAGTATTACAGGAATTCTAAAGACTGCATTGCTTCTTAGAGTGACATCAACTATTTGTATATGGATTATCGTATAGCCTGGAGGCAGTTTCTTAATGACATTGTTGTATGTTGTTTTGATAAAGTTATGTAGGTGCGGTAATTGGAATATCTATTTATTTACACAAACAGACTAAGCAAGACCTTTACATTTCACTACAGCATACAAAATATACACAAAACGAGTGATATAAATGTGTAAGGTATGCCTCTTTTATAAACTAAAAGTGAAATGATTAATGGTGCTACCTACCTACTCTGCTCCATACATACCTCCAAGTGTCCTGGTTTTTGTGGAACAGTCCCATTTCAAGCACTGTCCCACTGACCTGCTTTTGATGACAATAAGGGATCATGGGCCTGTTGGGAAGATCTTCGGATCTCTCCTGACCAGCCCAGAAAGCTGTAAAATCTGTTCCAGCACAGATCTCAGCAAGTGACCATCTTGTGATGCTCTGCATCAGAGCGCTTTGGCCCCACACCACAGAAACAACACCCCCCAACACAGGTGTCCCTGAACAGTTAGAGGGGGGGTATACTAAGTGTATACTTTAATAAAGCATTAGAAACCCAATCCTTAGAACTGCTGTATGCCCAAACTCTTTCAAAAATTATGTAATCATGTAAAAGTTTACCTCTTTTTTTTAATTGGTCACGTGATAAAAAAACCCCCAGACACTAATAGGTTGTTGCCATAGAAACTGAAAAATGCAATGCATAAATAATATACAAACATAATTGTATCATGTCAAAACAACTTGCTAAGAAAATGATTTCCTATAATACCAGAGACCTATTGTTGAATTATCTGACAGTTTAGACAATTTCTTTGTTAATCATTTAAGAATGTTTTTCTTGCTTGATAAATCTTGGCCATGAGGTTTAAATAACTAAAAATAAATTATATCCCTTTGAGATATGTAAACATAGACTTGTTGAAAAAGTAAATATGTTTTTGGCTCTAATATTAGTACTAAAATTGTTCACTGTACGCAGTAGGTTTTGACATTTACTAGTAAGTGCATAGCTGTCCCTGCTGGTTACAATTTACAACTTCAGATGAATGAGAGAATTTTAACGGCCCCTCGTATGTGTTGCATATATGTTGTAAGGATTCAAAGACTTGAGATACCAATGATGCAGAAAAAGAGCCAGCTTGGCAGGACTTCATTGAAATGTGATGACAAGCCTCGGGGGTGCTTTTTGGTGTCAGCTTATTTGTGAAAACCTATCCACCACTCCATGATTCCTTGGAGATTATTTGGGAACAGGGTGAACAAACGATACTTACGCGGGTTTTATGTTTTACAGTATACAAGTGCCTATATTACAATTGTGTGCTAATTCAGTTAAATGGCTGAGAGAGCCGCACCAGCAAACTTATAAAAACTTAAGTAGAGGTTGTGCTACCATGTAGGTTGAGTAAGCAGTTGCTGAGAGCCCTATTTAATCTTTGTAGGACATATCTGAAGATAGAGGGAAGAAACACTTGTTAATAATTGATAATATTACATCAGTATCATACCAGGGAACTTACTAAATGAGAACATGAAATATTAACCAAATATTTACCATGTAGTGACCATACCTGAGCACAGCTTCTCCGGGTCACAGTCTGAAATCTCAGGGTCGCAGGAGCAGCATTTAGACGTGGGTTATATCTATATCTATATATGTGTGTGTGTGTATATGTGTAAAGTATTGACATACCCTCAAGTGTTCTTCTTTAGGAGGGATGCATATGTATCTGTGTGTTCTACAGCTCTGAAAGTCACGGGCATACATAGACAGCAGGATATATCAAAAATGTTTAAATGTCAGTGAGGAATGTGTTTTAACCATCTGAGTAATGCAAAAGTAATCTTCTAAAGCTTGAATGATCAATGCACATGTAAAAGAAGCAGAATTTTGTGTTAGGGCTAGATAATAACCAAGCTCTAAAATGTCAGCTTGACTACCTGTGGACATCCTCAGGATTTTTTCCAGGGGGGGAAAATATTCCACTCTCCCACCCCAATACCTCCTTACCCTCTCCTACCCCAATACCTCCTTACCTCCTCAGGAGGGGGGTTTCCTGGTGGGAGGTAAATGTTAGTTACCCGTTAATTAGCAGACCAGCACGTACCTGCACAACATGAGAACTTTAGTTTACAATAGCTATGGTGGTAAAGATTAGCGACGACTATCCCAGTTTAGAATTTCTATGGTGTTTAGCCAGTAATGACTGACTATATATAATGTGAGCTGCAGTCAACAACAAAAAAGTTAGTGTGTAGTGTGGGCATACCTGGGAACTGGCTACACCTACCTGGAACCCCTCTTGCGGGATGGGGGTAAGAGGTCCGCCTGATGTTGGTGGGCAGTGCAGCCGGCGTCAGTGGGGGCTCCTACCTGTATCCCGCATTTTGGAGGACTCCAGTGCAATCGTCCCTTAGGGATCATGGGAAATGAAGAGATTTGTGCCTTAAATGCAATCGCTATGCCTTTGGGTGAATGTCAGAAATAGGAAACATAAAGCTGAGTAACTAACAAACACACAGTATAAAAATATGAATTAAGTAACAGTAACAGTGGTTTTTAGTGCTCCACTTAATTTATGATTTTATCTTAGCTGAGACAGTTTCCATTTAAGGCAACAAAAAAACATTGCTTGGAATCAAGGAGAGACTCTGTAAAAATAATGAATTTTTCTCAGTAACGGCAAACGATATATTCTAGAAACCATGACTAAATCCTATCTGCCTTTAAGTGTGATGGATGTAATATAAACATGCCTGAATGTAGATGTTTATTTTATTAGAGCTTCTTGAATAACAGCTTTTGTGGCAGATTTTAATCAACCACAATTGATCCTTTTTGACATAAAAAGTTTTATTTCAGACATATAAAGTGTAAAAAGTATACAATACGTATGCTGAGGACCCAGCTGAGAATAGAACGTTAAGGTCAGTTTCTGATGAATGATAATAAAGGAAGAGATTTGCTGTACAAGCGACAATCAGGCATTTCCCTGGTTTGTCTGATGGCCAGTCCGAGCCTGTTATCTATCATAAAGTATGTCACTACCAGAAAAGTGCATTTGGGTTAAACAAGTAGAGAATGGATTGGACAAACTGAGACTGGAGTTTGCCGGAAAGGACGACCACATTGTGTGGAGGTAGTGCACAAGAGGTCTATTGGCTTGTTGAAGGGGGGTGTGAGAGAGAGGCTTCTTGTCCCGAATGCTATTTGGTCAAGGACTGACACTGCTGAAAATTCTAGAAGTTAATCAGTCAAAGCAGTTTCCTTGAAATGCTTTTTGTAATGCAGGCATTGCAGCTGTGTTATTATAGCCTTTGCCATAGCTATCAACTTCCCTCATCTACTGCTATTAGATATAGACCATGGTTCACTGAGATATGTGAAAGTTCTTTAGTCAAAGTGGCTCCACACATAACATTAACCCCTTAAGGACCGGGCTCATTTTTCGTTTTCTACCCTGTGGGACCGAGGCTGTTTTGACACTTTTGTGGTGCTTGTGTTCAGGTGTAATTTTCTCCTCACCCATTTAGTGTACCCACATAAGTTATATATTGTTTTTTTCAGGACAAGATGGGCTTTCTTCAGATACCATTATTTTGATCGTATCATCTTATTTACTATAAAAAAAATAAAAAAAACATGGTGAAAAATTGAAAAAAAAGACATTTTATGACTTTTATTTGAAAAATATTTTACTCACCTAAAAACGCAAGTAAAAAAACTAGCTAAATAGATTCTACTACTTGTCCTGAGTTTAGAGATACCCAATGTTTTTATGTTTTTTTGCTGTTTTTTGTACGTTATAGGGCAATAAGTACAAGCAGCGTTTTATGATTTCCAAATCTTTTTTAACAAATCTGGTCAGTCTGCCTCCATCTCCTCTTTGGAACATCTTTGAAGCTGGTTAACTCAATTTAACCCATTCAAACCATATATTTTTGAAAATTAGACACCCCAGGGTATTCCAAATGCTGTAATTTTAACCCTTTCCATGCACCAATTATACAACTACACTTTGTCAAACTTTGTAATAGTAATTTTTTTTATTTTTTTTTCCACACAAATTGTACTTTAGTTATAGATATACAGGTTCTGGTATATGCCACTGTCTAACAACACCCCAATATGTGTTCAGGAACATCTCCTGAGTACAGCGATACCCCACATGCATGGGTTTGTCAGATTGTTTGGCTGGTAAAAGGCTACTTTTGGGGCATGCGTAATCCAGGTGGTCATTTGGTCATTCTGCCTCCATCTCCTCTTTGGAATATCTTTGAAGCCGGTTAACTAAATTTAACCCATTCAAACCATATATTTTGGAAAACTAGACACCCCAGGGTATTCCGAATGCTGTTATTTTAACCCTTTCCATGCACCAATTATAGAACTACACTTTGTCAAACTTTGTAATAGTAATTTTTTTCACACAAATTGTACTTTAGTTATAGATATACAGGTTCTGGTATATGTCACTGTCAAACAACCCCCCAATATGTGTTCAGGAACATCTCCTGAGTGCAGTGATACCCGACATGCATGGGTTTGTCGTGTTGTTTCAGATTTAAAATGCCACATTTGGGAAGTGCGCTTTTTTTCTCCATTTTGGTCAGTCTGTACCTATGCCCTATCTGTGAGCTAGGCCACTCCAATTTACCCCATCAGCCATTTTTTTTATATATTAGACACCCCTTGGGTATTTGAAGTGCTTTTATTTTAACTCTTTGAGATTTTTGAGAAATTTTAGCACTTGCTCAAAATAATAAACTTTATTTTTTTATTTTTATTTTTTTTTTAATACTTTTTATATATTTTTTTTTACACATTTTGCTGGTACTGGATGGTTCATCTAGTGACATCACTGCATAATTATTTTTAAATGTTAGCACATTTTTTTTTGTTTTCATTTTTTTTTTTTTTTTGAATATTTTACTAATCACATAGTGATTAGAAAGCTGGGCTCCATTGACTTGTATGGTTGAATGCAGTACCTGTATTCAACCAGCAAGTGGAGCCAGTTCTCTAGAGGGTCTGGAGACCCTCTAGCGAACTTTTTAGTCTCTCTTGTTTTATTTCCCGGGCCGCCGCCATCTTACTTGATGGCGAAGATCACCGGCAGCTGCGGCTGTGACCGCTCTCCGGAGCGGTCACAGCCCACCTAAAGGTAAGTGTTTGGTGTCGCTGGATGCCTCCTGATCGAGGCATTCCAGCGACACCATTTAAGTTTAGGAGGCGATCGTTGATCGCCTCCTAAACGCTTTTAAAACGGGCGTCCGCCGCCATACAATGTATGGCGGCTGTTGACGCCCCGGGGAGGGGCCAGACATGGCCCCCGATGCCGATCTCGGCCTTGCTGAATGCCTCGACATCGAGGCATTGCAGCAAGGCCGTTTAAGCGAAGAAAGTGATCCTTGATCACTTTCTAAGCTTATTTAACTTTTTGACGGTTCAGGACCGTCAAAGGTCATTTAGTGACCTTCTTGTCATGACGGTCCTGAACCGGCAAAGGTCGCGAAGGGGTTAATATATCTATATCTATATAATTTATGGCCTATGCATAATTTTCTTATTCGCCTACAAATAGGATACTGCATAAGAGATTAGGCCCCTGGGAATGTACTGGGCACATGTATGAGTGTGGGTGAGTGCGCAGTGATTGGTGGGTGCATAGTGGGGGTGTGCATTCAGAGAGGGATATAGGGGTGAACTTTGGGTGACCAGGGTCATTGCCATTTTGGTAACCCCCTAGCAGTCACTTCCCTCCCTCCCCTTTTTTCCTATGTCATTTCTATGTTCTAACTTTCTTTTCTTTGTAACAGCAGGAGGATGGCGTGCCCTTGCCGGTCAGGAATTGGTAATGGTGGATATGGAAGGCGGGTCTCAATCCTCCCTTAACCTCTTGCGGTAAGGTCAATGACCTTGGTCATGCCCACTGAGCTTATGGTCAGCTGGTGGTTAGCACTGATAGGTGGCAGCACAGTGAGCTGTTGGTATTGGACGATGGGGGAGGTGAGTATCTTGGTGGTACAAGTATGGAGTCGGGTTCGTCAAGAACGGAGTTAATTTATTGTTACTGTGTTAGTTAGGTTTGGATGTTTTCAGTGTTAAATTATTTATTGTTAATATTTATTTGGTTATAAGTTGGTGTTTTTTCTCTTGAAAATAGGCTAACACAGTATGGTTTTTGTGTTTTGTAATAAAACTGTAGCCTGTTTTCATCCATATACAGTTGTCTGTATTTGTGGTTGGTGGGTTGGTAAGGCGTGGTTTTTGTGTATCCCGGAGCACATGAACACTTCTTCATACATGACCTCTGTGGGTTAAAACTAGTTCACAGATTGAAAAATTCAACAAAAAACTGAAAATTCAACAAATTTGTAAAAACGAGTCACTAATTGAAAAGTGACTACCAAGAAAGCCTATTATCTAAAATCTGTATGAGTTAAAAATTATACAATGTATCTGGAATTTTGACATACAATACTGTATATTTAATATATTTTCATTTATTATATGTTTTATTTTAAACTGCTTAATTGAACAAAAAATAATTCCTTACAAAATGAAATATTGTCACATTCTTAATGGAAATTAAAATATCATCTGTAACAAATGTACTCTTTAGTATATAATGGAGGTAGGAACAACCAACATCTTGGACCCATATTGTTTATAATGTAATATAAATCTGTACCAGCAGCAAAACCAATTTCTCAGTGATGTACATTATCCTGCTACTTAAACCACGTATGAGCTGTAACTTAACAAGAAGTGAGATGGTTTCTTTTGGTAAAGAGAAAGCGGTCGGAGGCTTAGTGATTGGAAGAGGTTTGGGGCTTATTACAGGAAACAGGGCCGGCCCAAGACAAAATGCTGCCTGGGGCGAATTTTAAAATGCCGCCGCCCCCCACTTATCTACCCTTCCTCTCCTTCCTTCCCTGCGAACAGGGAGACTCGCCGCAGAGGAGAGAGGGGTGCCGAGCGGGTACTGACAGCTTGGTAAGCGAAAACCACTCTGCGCCCCTTTCTCTCTCTTTCGCTTTAAAAAAAAAAAGGGCTTCAAAAGTGCCGCCTGGAGCAGTTGCCCCACTCGGCTCCATTTTCGGGCCGGCCCTGACAGGAGAGGTCCAAGGCTGAGTAAGGGAGGGTTTATGTAAACAGAAACGTGAAATAAGAAACTAAGGGGGACTCAAAGGCTATGGAAGAGATAGGGAAAGGGCTTTGGTAACAGACACAGTTCAATTTACTATGGTTCCTTACTAGGGCCGGACTGGGTATGAGGTGGCCCTAATACTTCAAGCTCAACAGCTGGATATGAGACATACATTATGTTTTTAAGCTCATGCAGTATGTGCCGTGCATGGAACGATGTCGGCCAGCGGCCTTTGCCCAGTGTTCCAGATGGCCAGTCCAAGCTGGTCCCTTACAGTTGGGGATAGCCTCCACACATAGCTAGCACTTCCCCCTTAAGAAGTCACTCGCCCAGAAGATGGAGAATTCTGGGTAGCCTACCCTAGGAAGTTCTCAAGTGTGAGTGGGCTTAGAGTATTAGGGTATTAGCAGGGTTTTTATGGGACTTTGTGAGCAATTGATATCTATTTCTGCAAGTAAGTAGGGCCTTTAAAAGTCTAAGAATAATGTTATTGGGTTTCATAGAGGGACTATCCCTACTAAATATGGACAATTAAGAAGGATGCACCTTATACTCACTGTATTCTGTACTAGGGAAACAAAGTCTAACAGCTTTAAAAATGTGGGGGACACAGGAGGCATGAAGTATGAGTACAAATATTGTATTGTATCGAAATAGGCATATGATGTTTTATAAATGTAACACAATAGTTTTATTAATATAATTTTTTTAGATAAATGCCTATTTGAAAATTAAATAAATCTATACATAACACTACACTTTAATGACCATAGTGTATTTGACATTTAAGGTAATGTTAAGCAATGCACACTTGTACCATTTGTAAAGAAAAACTGCACAGATGAGGGCTCCATCTTTAACACATTATAGAAAAATAATCATATATGCACTGAGGGATGCTATATGTGTGACAACAGATTTAATAAAAAACATTTATGGTGGTATAACATTATGCGGAATCAGTGTCACACTTGTATGGGTCTTGTCCTTTAAGAAGTCACTTAGACAAACAGGAGGCCTAAACATCTGCTTAGTCTATTGGCCTTTGTAATCATTTAACAAGTATGAGCAAAACATGTGTTAACATATCAGGAGCTTATTTTAAAATCTATGGAAAATATACAATCTGTTACATGGTATAACTACATAAGTGAATTTCTAATTTGTTCATAGTCTTACATTGTTTGTTAGAAGTAAGGAAATGAACACTAAAACCCTGCTGATTCAATCATAATAACCTTCTGTGTTAAGGTGTTTTATGGAGATAAGAGTAGTAGTAGTTTGAAAACTTAGATTTTCAATGTTTTGCAGAAAAAAAGACACAATGGATGAACTATGTAAAAAAAAAAGTAGTATAGCTCTGGAAATTTCCCCATACCGGAGAACTATTCATTCCTTATTGATGCAAGTAAGGTTTGAGTTGGGGGAAAAAGTATGCTGAGTGAACAACTTTAATGGAGAACAGGATGACTCAATACACTGGCACTGAAATACAGACTCTTTCAGCCTTAGAATGCATGTTCAAATTACCATTTGAAAGGTACTCTGTAATAATTAATGTGAACTGAGTTATAGGGGCCATGCCAGTTCCTGTTGAATGGATGCCCATATAACAGCGTCCAAGCTGGAAGATGCCCTTGACAAGCGTGGTTTTTTATTTCATTCTTAACCTTAATACCTTCCCTGGAGTGAAAGGCCCACCATAAAGCAAAATTGGTTGGCACTTTATTCAATCTGAAGGTTAAATCTGGATTGTCTGATACAAAAAAATGGGATTCTATTTGTTAATGCTACACTAGGTATAAGACAAACTATATTTCACCAAAGAGAGAATTTTATTTTTTCACTAACAAAAATTCCCTCAAAATTTCAAATTTACCAAGAGGCAAACCCTGGTGAGTTTCTATTGATACCAGGACCAGGATTGCCCTGCATAAGTCATTGTTAATGAGAGAAGATTTCACACCTCAACAGTTTATCAAAGCCGAACTTGTATTAACTTCCTATTCCACAACAGCATATAAAGAAAACAATGTGTGTTTTAAACAATACAGAGCAGCAACCTCCACACTTTGTGATTTCACCCTTCAAACCACTATGCATGAGGGATGAGAACACATTGGTTTCTCAAATGAAAGAAAGTTCACTACAATGACATCTACAGGATTTTGAGTTAGGGTCCCCCCATTAATTTAACTTCTAGAGTGGCTCTG